>NC_072826.1:2043750-2402500 GCF_027744805.1 Dunckerocampus dactyliophorus
ACCGAATCGTGACCTGTATGTACCAAACTGTAATCGTGGTGCACCCCTAACACAAGTAATTCGCTGTCCTACCTGCTATTTGGGGCAACAGAGTCCCAAGCTCGAAGCATGACTGACTAATGCGTTTTTATTCAAAATGAGCCAAAATGTTATTCCCGTTCAGAGGTTTTATACTGTTGTCACTTATCACGGTCCAGCACGTGGCCACGCATCAGACAGCAGAGCCCGGTTGTTCCTGGTATGTGGCAACAGTGCCTTTGTTCATATGGAAACGCCTTGGCCTCACATGTAGAGTCCCCAATAAACACGCCGAATGAACGCGGACGCAGCGTATCAGTCAGTGTCGCTACAAAGTGTCTGACTCCATTTGTCTTTGTGTTGATCCTCAGATGAGCATATGGCAGCCAACACAAAGCCATCTCCTCTCCTAAACCAGAGGGCCTCACTCCACCTCCAAAGGGTGAGCAACCGGCCACTTGGGCTTGTTTCACAAAGCTTCCAACCCCCCCCTTTTTTATTTATAGCCCCTTCGGTGCCCCACATCCTTTCATTTTCAGATAAGGTCCTTTCACTCAGTGCGGGCAGCAGCTGAGAGGGCGGCAGAAGGACAGCAGGACTCAGGGGAAAAGGATGCTCATGAACTGATCATGGTGCTTGCCGGTATGCTTGAAGTAGTCAATTGGTCGATGAAAGTGATTCAAATCCTGGATTTAAACAGTGTATTATAGAGTGTGACAAAGTCCTTTTGTATCCGTTGTGTTTATTATTCTCAGTCTTTCCTCACTCGTTTGCACAAAAACTCACCAAAATTTCCAACGAAAGACCAGCGCTCGTATATTGACGAACCCCTTCTACAGACTTTGACCAAATGAGCTCTATTTTGTTATTTTACTTACAAGTACAGTCAACCTCGGTTTTCCAATGCTCCAGTTTTCATATGATTTGGTTTTCAACAAAAACGAAAGTCTTTTTTCCCTGGACAGCATCATTCCACGGAGCGGAGTGGCCAAGCAAAGCATCCCACGTGTTGGTGAGGCACTGCGACTGTGATTGTGACTGATAATTTGGAGCATTAGCCCTTCAATGCATTTTTATTGACTAATGTAATGTGTTCCACAAACTGGAATGCGTGTGATGCAAACTTGCATGTTCTGGTCTGGTCATGCCCGGTGAGGGTATCCAGAAAATCTTTGTTTGGGCTGTCAGAGGGCTGACAAGGGCGAGGTCAGGGTGGAGAACAGTGTTTTCATTCAACACATTTACCTTTAAGGGAACCTACGTGGAGATAGATGGAAGATTCAGGACGTAACCGAGGCTGGGTTGCTCCCATGCACGCAGGCTGATATCATACAATCCACACACATTTCACCGTCGCACGGTGCCAGAGAAATTCATGACGACTTCCAAATCGCACACTATGTGAGGGACAAAGTCAAAAAAGACACAATGTCCAACATCAGCCCCACTAAATCACCGGGGGCAGTTGCTCACAGCCTCTCAGTCAAGAGTGTTTGCACTAAAGGGTGGAGTCTGTTGGCGGTCTGTAGGAGTGGGTGATACTGAAAAGTTTGGTATCGAGCCGATACCAAGTAACTACGGGGTCACTGTTATCGATACAGACACTGATGCCTGTGCTTTTTACTTGAAATGTTTCAAAATCACAGAATGAGTTTGTGATTTTGCTGTATTTTATTATAATCAAGTTAAAATATTTTAGCAAAAAAGAAAATATATAAATACAATAAAATGATACCCTTTTATGACATACAATTGAGCAAAACAAACTAAAAACCAAAACAAAACCTACAACTTGTAAGCAATATATAAATATAACAATATCAACAACGTAACAATATGAACAGCGCGAAAAAAACCTGATATTTGTGAAAATAAACGACTCAAAAATATCAATCTCATCACCCTGGTATTGACCTGATACTGATACTGTTTGAATCCATCGCCTCTGGTCTTCTGTGGAAGGGATCAGATCGAGATATGATGCTGCAGGTGGGGGTGGGCGATGTTACAGAAGTTGGCATCGATCCGACACCAAGTAAAGACAGGAGCGGTATTGCCGATACTAATACAGATGCTTTGGATTTGAAATTCTTCAAGAGTTAGGGTTCGGGTTTACGGTTAGAAGGGTTAGGAGGTTAGGGCTAGGGTTAGGGTTAGGGTTAGGGTTAGGAGGTTAGGAGGTTAGGAGGTTAGGGTTAGGGTTAGGGTTAGGAGGTTAGGAGGTTAGGGTTAGGGTTAAGGTTAGGAGGTTAGGAGGTTAGGAGGTTAGGAGGTTAGGAGGTTAGGGTTAGGGTTAGGGTTAGGGTTAGGGTTAGAAGGTTAGGAGGAAATGTAATGTTTAATTTAACATGTTTGACAGTTTGTTGTGTTTTGCACTTCCTGGCCATCGTAATAATGCTTATCATTAGAAGGACTTCAGACAACAACATTAACGTATTTGTGTTTAGTTTAATGATACAAAAGTGCAACAATGTCAACAAAATAATAAAATGACCTCCTTGACGGAAAAATGTCGATCTCATTACACTAGTATCGGCCAAGTAGCGCTACAACCCTCGGTATCGACACTATCGATATTTGGCTCGATCTGCCCACCCCCGACTTTTCTGTTGAAGGGATCAGATGTAGTTTTGATGATCCGGGAATGAAGTCAAGGTTAGTTTTCCAAGGAATTTGGTGCAGAATCCTTTAACTTTGGATTGTTGGCTGATATTTAGCAAACTCAGCTATGAGGTGCATCCAGCCTTGGCCACGAGCAGCGCGGAGGAGCGAATGGCTCCGGTGCGCCTTGGCCCACCACCACAACCCCAATCCCGGCGTGGAGAATGAAATAGTCGTCCTGGCCACCGGGATAGACCAATACTTGCAGGAGGTCTTCCACCATCTTGCTTACCCTAACCGGGAAGATAAAGTGTCGGCGGAGGACTTCACGACACTCTGCACCGTCCTGGGTGTCATCGGAGCCCGGAAGGGTCAGAAGAGCATGAAAGAAACCTGGGATGGAGATGGCGACGAGGAAGAGTTCGGCGATGTTTGCTCCGGGTTGCCTTGTCAGTTAACTTTTAAGGACTTCCATGCGCGTCTGTGCGGCTTCTTTCGTGTGCGCACCGCACAAAGGGGCACCGGGGACTGTGGCTGGCGGCTGCCCGTCACTGAGGAGACCGAGCTGGTGGAGAGACAGATTCTTCTACGGTGGCCTCGTCTGAGGAGGAGAAAAGATGTCACGTTTGATCTGACAAGGAATCACAGCAGATCCACCGCAGAGGACACGGATTCGGGTATGTTTGGATGTTTGACTGCCAGAAGTGCGAAGACACGTTCGTAACGTTATTAATCATGATGGTCGCTGCTTACGAGATCATTTTCAGTCTATTTGAGGTAAAAAAAATTTAAAAAAAGTACTACCCAAAGTATTTAATTTGTTCTTGAACAATTTAAGGCTGTGGCTTTGGGCCCCTTTGAGCAACAATCAAGCCGCAATCTGTGTAAGTGCTTCTGACACTGACAAAAAAGAGCTTGAATACACCAAAAAAGAAGGACTTTTTTCCCCTGTTCGTGTGTGTTGTGCCTTCAAAATAACTACTTTGGAGGTATGGACTGGAACATACTCAAGTCCTTACCTAATCCCCCTTTAAACTTGGCAATGATACCAGAGGAACTAAGGATTTGAGTCAGGTTTTTCTAAAGTTAGGATCAGGCGTTCCAAAGATGTGCCACTTGGTCACACGAGCTCAGAGTCTTCACTCACTCCTTGCAAGCGAAGCTCCATGGCTTCCTGACACCGCACCTTGCCTTTAAAGACCGGTGTCATCATTGTTTGCCGCATAAAGACAGAAAAAATGTCAGAGTCACGTTGATCAATGCACAGTGCGAGTTTTCCTTGGCTCTGTGGCGCAGGACTTCCTTGCGTTAATGACAAACGCCCACCCATCAAGCAGCACATCTGTGCTTTCACAGTGAATGCAGGTGGTCCTCGGTTTATGACGTTCCGAGTTCTTACGAACGCACTCCTAATCATTGATTAAAAACTTCATTTTGGTCCGTAAACACGAGACTCGCTGGAGAGCTACAGTAGTTAGAGCGCTTGGAAAGAATGCAGTACATGCCTGCAGCTACACTGGAAGGATAATATGAAGCTTATTAGTTCACTTTTTGCTTTTCGTAATGTCGTCTGAGTGCAAGCGCGCCAAAGAAAAGGAAAGCCATCGCCGTGGAAGTGGAAATGAACATCATAAAAAGCTGAGAGAGAAGAGAAACGCTCCTTTTGGTCTCACATGGTATGCATGGGAGCAGTGAGGACATACCTTGAGTCCTTCCCTCCCATTTCAAATGTGACAGAGACGCTACAAAAATGGAGGCTTTTCTAAAGTTAGGGTCAGGCCTTCCATTTGGAGACCGTTGGCCACTGACTCTCGTCTTTGAAGACAGTTCTCTGCGTTCTTCTTGCGTTTATGACAAAAAGCCACCGATCAACCAGCATGTCAGTTTTAGGCATCATTAATTAATTTGATTTAATTGGTCCGAGCTACGAATGTTAGAAGACCTTTTTACGCCACAGGCCTGTCATTTCCTTCTACATAAAGTGAAATATGTCATGTTTACCAGTTCTCCCCTTCGCTACTCCTTCTGCTCTCCAATACCAGAGGAGTTAGCAGCTCTCAGGGAGCTGGTGGAGGACCTGCGCTCAGCACTGCAAGGGAGCGACGCCCGCTGCCTGGCCCTTGAAGTGGCTCTGAGACGAGAGAAAGGCCGCACGCTCCCGACTCCGAAGGCTGTTCCGTCACCCGCAACCTCCGTCTCCCTCGTACAAGGCAAGCTGGTGCCCACACGCCGCATTAAAGGACGTGCCGACGGAGGAGACGGTGTGAGGAGGCCAGGGAGGAGGTGGGACACGTGGGACCCGCTCTTGAGAGAGTTGAAGCTGATTCGATCCTCTCGCGACGGACAGCTGGAAGAGGCCATCAAGTTCAATCAGCATCTGGAGGAGGAGTTGCGATGGGCCTACCAAGAAGTGCGAAAGCTTCAGGCGTTGGAGTCTGCTCTGAGGAGGGAGAACATCCACATTAGGTTGGATTCCAGTTCAATACAATGATTTCAATGCATTCCTACACCGGTCACCATCTCCACCAGGAGGCGAGCAGAGGAGGCCAGAGAGGCTTTGAGCTTGGGGCTGGAGAAGGTCAGAATGATTCAGGAGCAAGCCGAATCCGTGCCGCAGCTTCAGTCCAGGATCAGCCAGCTGGAGACAGAACTGGAGCGGTACAGGTACCGTACGGCAGCTGTTAGCAGGTCCTCCGCCCACACTGCTGTTGAAGTACGGCTGTTGTCTGTCGCTCCTGCCACCAGATTCAGCCGTGTCTGTCTCCCTGATGCCGCCTCACGCAAAGGAGTCGCGATCTACTCGGGTAAGACGGGTAAGGAATCTTTAAATCACATGGTACCACGTTTCCACGTTTCCCATACATGAATCATCCCGTACAAAAAGAAAACATACTTAAATGTAGCAAATTGTACATTAAGAGTTACGAAGTGAGTGACAAGATCATCCGCTTCTTGCTTTTCTTTTTTTCCTGTTTATTTTGTTTATTTCATGTCCCTGAATGCATCTCGTGTTCTTGTAATGAGACTGAGGACGTGTCGTCCCCCGGATGAGCAGACTAAAGACGTGTGTGAGTCGGAGGTACATACAGCGTACGGTGTTGGAGTTGCACTGCTGCTGATGTGTTCACGTCAGAATGAGGTCAGAAAAGAGCGTCAAGAGGCTGCGTGATGGTGTGGGGACGCTCCACTGTGGGGACGCTCCACTGTGGGGACGCTCCACTGTGGGGACGCGCCACTGTGGGGACGCTCCACTGTGGGGACGCGCCACTGTGGGGACGCGCCACTGTGGGGACGCGCCACTGTGGGGACGCGCCACTGTGGGGACGCTCCACTGTGGAGACGCTCCACTGTGGGGACGCTCCACTGTGGAGACGCTCCACTGTGGGGACGCGCCACTGTGGGGACGCGCCACTGTGGGGACGCGCCACTGTGGGGACGCGCCACTGTGGAGACGCTCCACTGTGGGGACGCGCCACTGTGGGGACGCGCCACTGTGCTTCCGTCCGTCGTCCGGTGCGCATACATTAATCACACTAAAAAACGTAACGTAAAAAATGGAATAAATAAGTTAGCGCCATTAACGCGTTATTTTTGACAGGCCTGGAAAATTTACAAAGATTATTAAAGATGAAAGCTGAGAAGTCGGTACTAATAATAGTCTTTTTCACGTACGTCACAAAGCTGGGATGCAGTTTTTTGTCTTAGCACATGTGGTGCTTTACAAAATACCAACGAGAGGACGCGGCCCTCGGTGGGAAACGTTTGGACGCTGCCGGCTCGGGAAGCTTGTACAAAAATAACAACGTTCTCTGAGAGGGGCCAGTACGCAGTTTGAATAATTACAGTAAGTGTAGCATTCAATGTCTCGTTGAAAAAAGGACAGAAACATAAGTTTATTTTGAAGGCACCGAATCGGTGGAATGGCCCAGAACTGGAAACTACACTGACGAACGACACTGTGACTTTCGTTCTTTTCATTTAACGTTTCCCTTCATTGTGTCTCCCAAGCGTGAGGCAGACTCTTCTGATGGCAGAAAGTGAAAGTGAAATTAGGCATTGTGAAGAGCTCAGGAAAGTGGAGAACGCCGATCCCAACGAGCGCATGTCTGATCCAAGCTAACATCATGAAGGATAAAGGTGGCATCTTTGAGCGCGTGAAAGGAGGTGCTCCTACGAAATGGACAGTGATAACTAAACAGCCTAGTGGTCGCATTATTGAGACTCAATAATAATCTCCCTCACTTGCAACGACCCTTCCACAGGAATAAAAATCGACTTCCATCGCCGTCGTGCGTAGTTTTTACTGTGACTTCCACATGAAATCACAGAGTCAGTGTGGCGTTTAAAGCGTGCTCAGCAAAAGCAGATGTTTGGCTTGTTTCAGATGCTGAGTGTCTGCAGAGAGCAGTGGAGGGCAGAGCTGCCTCTGATGAAGAGGAAGAGGGCGACAGGGGGGCGACTCAGGAAGGACAACACCGCCTCCCGGAGGTGAAGACGCGCACCAACCAATCGCACGACTGTGGCAAAGGCTGCAGCTGGAAGAGACTCAAGCAGGAGCTCTCAGCAAGCACGGTCGGCAGGGGGGAGGAAAAAGTGGGTGATTCCTGATTTGAATGTTTTGCTCAGAACGCACATTGAAAGGCAGCTGATTGCATTCAAGGTTAAACTCTAACTGCAGAGCTCACGTGTTGTTGTTACGATGTAAAATACTTGCGGCACACCAAACTGTGACCACCAGGGGGCGCCAAAACACTGACATCATCAGTTGTCACCTGTTGATTCCTGGAAAGCTGCTGACGGTGTGGGAAGGACATGGAAATGGTTAAGTATCCAGGCCAGATCCTGCTTAGGGCCCCCAGACGTCCACAACCACCACTGTTGCCGGGCAGAGTTGATGGGACTCAATCATAACTTCACAAAAATATTGCGAATAATGGACGTACCCATAAAAAGCCCTAAAAATGCCCATTTTATTTACTCTAATATGCCTCTCACACTTATTAAAAGCATTTTTAAATGTCTGAGTACTAGCCACTACTGAGTGATAATGAAAGATGCTGATGAATATGCATAACTCATTCAACCCCAGCCATTTTTCAAAAGACAACCCCTTCAGCTGTTATGGACGATTTTGACTGATCTTTCAAGGCACGCAGAATATTTTGTCTTAAGGTTATATAAACACGGAACCTACCAAAAGAAACATTAGACTCCTGTCTTTCATCAGAAAAAAATAGTTTGCTTCTACATTTTCTGTTCTTTGGTAATCAGCAGTAGAACATAGGTAGGTTTCAGGAAAATATCGGTTCCTGACTAAAAAGAAAAAGTGAAAGGATACATTTCAAGCATAACTTTCACTTTGAAACAAATATTGTTTGCTTTTGTGACAGCTCAAATATCGAAACAACTATACCACAACTTGAACAACACAAAAAAGGGGATGTTTTACATCAAAATAACAATTTATTTAACACCACGAACTATTATTATATGACAATTATCACATTTGTAACTGAACTATGTGTGTGCACGCGCGCGCGCATGAGTGTGTGTGTGTGCATGCGTTAAAATTTCCCCACAACGTGTAACCTTCTGCACGCGGCGCTCCTCCACGCGCGCTCACTTCCTCCTTCCTGTGTGATTGTTGCATTGGCATGATCCCTGCCCAGCTCTTTTCAAACGCACTTCTGCCACCTTGTGGCCGTTTTTGTGTCTTAAAAGTGCTCTGACGCATTCGTGGGGAGTTGCATCATCTCCTCTTTTTCATCTCCTCTCGTGCAAACAAACGTAAAAGACGTATAAATACCTTGTTGGTCGGGCGTTCGGGATGCTAAAAACGTATCAGTACCTCTTTGGACCTCTTTGGGATTGAATGAGTTGATTATTCCTTCTTCCCCGCCCCCCCTCGTCTCGTCAGACACCAGAGCCAGAGGCCGCCAAGGCAACGCAGGAAGACAAAGAGAGGGCGAGGCTGTCTTTACTGGAGGAAAAGTTTCGAGATTCCCTCCTGTTGCTGCTGCAGCTACGTAATAAGGTGACCTCTTTCCCCCCATACATCCCTGTGGCGCCCTCTAGTGTTTATCCTTTTATGTGTTTCGGTGTAATCCTCACAGTAACTCTCTGTCCTCTCCAGAGGGTGTCCCGCCGGGAGCTGGGCACAATAATGATGGACACTCTGGACATGTGCAGCAAACATGGAGATGGTACACCTCTTATGCAATTTGACAGACAGTCCTTCCTCGCCACTTTAGCACGCTTTTACCAAGAAATGCATCAATTATTGCTGCCATTATTAGTAAAAACATATGCAAAGTTAAGCAAATTGTATGTATTCCTTGCCTAATTTAAGCATAAAAATGGCTAAATGAACAAAAATACAACTATAAGGCATTCGGAAGATGCATTGAAAGACGTGTGATGTGTACACCGGTCACCGGGTGTCAGCAATGTTACCGTAGCGACACGTGTGTTGTGCGGGTCTGAGCTGCCGTTGAGGGTGTGGACTATGCAAGGCAGTGACGTCGAGCACGCTGGGTGAAGACGTGCTGCCCTGCGTCCGTTCCAGATAAAAAGGCTGCCATCCTGATGACACGGTGATGCAATATCCAGCGCAGGAAGTACGCAGTCCAGAAGAAAAAGAAGGAAGTCTCCCAATAGGGGTATAGGGGTGTTATTTCATGTCCAGAGGGCTCTAATAATGTTAGAAACTACATTTAGAAAGTCATAAACAGGTTTTCTATGCTCTATAACGATGAAAACATTTCGTTTCTAAGTAAGGACTCTTACTTCATGGAAATTCACTTATCATGGAATGAATGAACTGCAACAAATGAGGGCTTACTGCGCTCATTTATTCTTTTTATTACTATTTCTGCTTAGCCTTTTGTGGCATTTCTCCTTGCAGGTCCGTGTCAGGTGCTGCAGGTAGCGGACGCCCTGTACATGCAGTTGTCCTCCAGTGGTTACCTTGGCGAAGGAGGCGAGGACAAAGGGGATGAGCGGGAGAGCACACACCAGCCTCAGACAAGCCCTCTGCTCATCTCCTGTTAACAAAGCTGCTCTTTTTCAGCGAGCTTCGCTTTATGTGTGTGTACTGCTCTAAATTGTCCAGCGGTGTGACTGAGAGTCCAG
The DNA here is from genome assembly GCF_027744805.1 of Dunckerocampus dactyliophorus. NCBI lineage: Eukaryota > Metazoa > Chordata > Actinopteri > Syngnathiformes > Syngnathidae > Dunckerocampus > Dunckerocampus dactyliophorus. The sequence continues at coordinate 2,053,501 of NC_072826.1, forward strand.
CAGTCTTCTGTTTCCAGGGTAACAACGCAGCGACGTTTCATTCATATTCCTGTTGTAAGTTAGTTAGTTAGCTTTGGAAGCACGTTAACCAAACGGGTGTGGGCTGATGTTCTACTGTCATGCGCACGTGTGGCAGACGTACCACGTCTAGCATGACTTAATAACGCTATTAAAGCTGCGGTGTCAAACCACTTGGGCTAATAAATGTCGAATTGTCTCCAACAGATGAATTCAGCAGGGTTACTTCATCGGGAAAACAAAGCGTAGTGAGACCCAACATCACAATGTGACCTTGGAGCAACTTAACACGTTTAAGTTCATTTGACTCAGAACGCGAATCATTTGGACTTCGGTTTTGATGGTGTTGTCTTTGAGGCAGCGGATTAGGCAGGCACAAACTATGGAAGCGCGTTTCCGCCTCTGAAGGAAAAAAAAATGTCCTGATGGTAAGTCGGATGATGGGATGAAAAGTCCAAATGATGAGAAGCCAACTGGCTTTGCAGCCTTCTTCACTGAAGCCTTCGTCACATGGCGGTCGCATGGCGGTCGCATGGCGGTCGCATGGTGGTCGCATGGAGGTTGCATGGCAGCCGCATGGCAGCTGCATGGCGGTCGCATGGCGGTCGCATGGTGGTCGCATGGAGGTTGCATGGCAGCCGCATGGCAGCTGCATGGCGGTCGCATGGCAGCTGCATGGCGGTCGCATGGCAGCCGCATGGCAGATGCGCAGTTTGTCCCTCACCATTATGACTTATTATCTCATAATTATGACTTTCTTATTTCATAATTTGGACTTTTTATCACATTTTTTATCTGATATTTCTGGTCTTTTACCTCCCATTTCTGGCTTTTTATCTCTAGAGTTTTTATCTCATAATTTTTTCTTTTTTATCCTTTACTTCTGACTTTTTATATCATAATTTAAAATGTTTTCATCTCATTATTCTGATTTTCCTGTTCCATATTTATGACTTATCTCATAATTTCGATTTATTAGATCATAATTAGGACTTTTTATGACTTTCTTAAAACTTTGACTTTTTTTTATCTAATTATGACTTTTTATCTCGTAACTTTGACTTTTTTTATCTGATAATTCTGACTTTATGTCACAATTTTGACTGTTTATTTCATAATTATGACCTTTTTTTATCTTTTAATTTCAATATTTTATCTCAAAATTTCTAGTTTTTATCTTTTAATTTTGACATTTTATGTCATAATTTTGACTTTTTATTGCATAATTTTGTCTTTTTATCTCATAATTATGACTTTTTCTCTTGTAATTTCAATATTTTATCTCATCATTTCTGGTTTTTATCTCATAATTATGATGTTTTTATGTCATCATTTTGACTTTTTATTGCACAGTATTAACTTCTTATGCTCATGGGTGGATCGATCTGCAACGCTGGTGCATTTTATTGCCAGCATTTTGGATGCACAGAGAGACAGTACGAGATCCGATCTCGGCGGGTGACGCAAGTTCCACCGTATAAACGGGCACACTGAGAGAAGAACAGTCAGTACCGCTGTAGACGGGCATGAAATACAAGTCCTTTAATTCCAGCCAATCAGGAAATAAGCCACAGACATCAGCCCTGCTGAGGCTGCACATGCAGTTTTTACTGTTTTATATCTCATGCAGCAAACGTACCAGGACACATTTGGAGGTCACAGTGTGTCGGAATCAAACCACTTAGGCCACATTTGCCCCGCCCATCCACACCAGTGTTGTTTTTAGAACAAAAACAGTCTCTGCCCAAATAAAAACACATTCACCGGCTGTCATGCGCATTTTGGCCAATCGGAAGCCTGAAAAAGCAACCACAGCCTCTGTTGGCCGATATGGTGAGATGTGAGGTGCGTCCACGGAGCCCACAGCAGGAAAAACTTTTCTAAAAGCTCAGTTTTGAAGGACAAAAAGCTGCATTTGCGTGTGGGGCGTGAGGCCAAAACCCACTGAAAAATATGCGTTAAAAAAAAAAGAAGTTGACGTAGCCTCAGGGTCCACCTGGTTCATGGTGAGTTCAGGCGGCTGGTGGCTGAAGAACTCTTTACATTGCAGTGCAAAATAACATAAACGCAACACTTTTGTTTTTGCTCCCATTTTTCACGAGATCTGGAAGTTGTTCCATGTACGCAAAAGGCCTGTCTCTCCCAAATATTGTCCACAAGCCTCGGGAGCACTTTTAATTCTGATAATATTGATACTACACAGCATGATTAGTGCACAGGTGAGCCTTAGGGTGGCTACAACAAAAGGCCCCTCCAAAAGTGCAGTTTAAATGCATTGGTTTGTGAAAAATGTGAGCAAAAATATATATAACCACAACAATTTTGTTTTTGCTCCCATTTTTCAAGATATCTTGAACTTGTTCTGTGTGCGCAAAAGGCCCGCCTCTCTCAAATTTTGTCCACAAATCTATCAGGTGGCACTCAGAATGCTGATAGTTGTCATAGCATGACTAGTACACAAGTGTGCCTTTGGGTGGCTACAACAAAACGCCACTCCGAAAAGTGCAGTTTAACCGCACCGGTTTGTGAAAAATGACAGCAAAAACAGGGATGCCTAAGGGTGGCTATACCAAAAGGCCAATCCAAAAGGTACCAGTTTAACTGCATTGGCTCGTGAAAAATGGGAGCAAGCAAATCAAAAGTGTTGTGTTTATTTATTTATTTTTGATGAAACACTGCAGGGTTCCTGGCGTGAAATCCGTTGTTTATGCTCATCATTTTTGTCCCCAGCCCCTCCTGGCGGCCCGTGTAGCCAACCTTCTGAGGTGTTGACGTACATACTGTCACTGCCTGTTGCATCACACAAAGTTACTACGTTACATGGCACGTCACAATCAAGGTACTGTACATCATTTATTAATCAAGGCTGATTAAAGAAGCTACCAACTCTGAGGCTCATGGAGGTTAAGGCCATTCTATGTCTTAGAGGTGTCCCTGTGTGTTGCATAAGTGTGACGTGTGTTAGGCACCGTGCAATAGTTCGTCGCTATCGTAGCAAGTGGCAAAAAAAGCTCTACTGGTCATTTGCACAAAAAAGAAGAAAAAAGTAACAGAGTCACAATGAAATGACATCATAACAACCTTACATATAGAATAAATATAGTATGTACAAATTGCTTTGTGCGCTTCTAAAAATAAATAGACAAAGCATGATCTGCCCTCTTCCAGAAGTAGCACGTGAAATGCTGTAAAAGCTAAACAACATCTTACGTCCCCAAAGGTGGATTGGAACCCAGATAACACGGAAATGCTCAAAACATTTGCAGTTACGGCGCCCTCTTGTGTGCACTTTAAAAAATACAGGACCTGCGCAAACGTATCAGATTGAAAGGACAAGTTCACACATCATTCACGAGCCTTTTGTGAGACATGAACACATGTTTTCTGTGTGTTCTAAAGATCAACACAACAACAACAAAAACAAACTTTTTTCTTCTGATGAAAGACGGGAAGTCTAATCTTTCTTCTGGTAGGTTCCACGTTTATAAAACCATAAACACAATATTCCGTGTGCCTTGAAAGATCAGTCTAGATTGTCTAAAATGGCTGGTGCTGAAGGGGTTGCCTTTAGAAAAATAGCTGTTATGCCCAAGAACTACATTACTGGCGTAGTGACACCTCGCCACAACGCACGGGCTAGCTAGTAGCCGGCTGGCAACTAGCTTCACTGTACAATTCGCTCACAACGCCTCAGGCCACTACCGAAAGGTTGGCGCTGCCGCCACTGCTGTTGTGTTTTTGAGTTTGGAAAAATGAACGCTAGGTGTAGCGATCCTTTCTATGCTGCTATGTGAAATCAATGCACCCAGAAAGAAAGTTCCGGTAATGCTTAAAATGACCAAAATGTCACGGCGAGGCTCACAGCAGGTAGTAGCGTGTGTTCATGTCTCACGTGAGGATTGTGAAAGATGGGCAATTTTTTTTTTTGCAAAAAGTGCACTTTTCATTTAAGTAGTTGCTTTTTTTTTCTTTTTTTTTACATCACGTTCGTGATCACCAAGATGAGTTGTGATTAGATCAAAGAATTACAAAACAAACAAACAAACAAAAAAATCACAATTTTAACTTTTTTTTTCCTCTGAACATCAGATTGACGGACAACATGTTTCACATTCGCAGGATGTGCACATGCATCCTTCTGGCCCCTTCGAGACAACACACAAGTCTGACGAGTGGCGTCTCGTTCAAGCGTGTCGTGCAGGTTCTAGCCAAGAAACCTTTATGGACTCCCCGTCGTTCAAGTGTCCAAAATGCAGTTTAGTTGTCTCTCTGTAACTTAAAAGGCCTCCATTTGCTCGCTCACTTACGAGCAAAGAGAGGGCGATGGAAAACACGGACAGTTGTTGGAGCTCATGACAGTAAAAGATTTTGTTTTGGCTTGTTTTTATTTTGTTTTGACAAAAAACTCGGCAGTGATGGGCCAGAGTCTTCTCAAATTCAAGGTATGCTCGGACATGTGCAATAATCCCTCATTTCTCACGGTTAATTGGTTCCAAGCCCGTCATAAGTGGAATATTTTCACAGTTATTGCTTAGAAAACCTGTTTACAAGCTTCTAAATATGTTTTTTAACATTATTAGAGCCCTGCAGACATGACATAACACCCCTATAGTCACCTTTATGCACGTATTAGCCAATATAGTAGACATAATAACAGAAAATAAGACATTTATGGCAAAATATGAGCTTGTGTGCTCCGGGGAAGGGGAGTAGGGGACGGACAGGAAGTGTCACTGGGGGTTCAGAGTTGAGTTTTAGCTTGGTGTGGCTTATGGCCGCGTCAGGGATTATTGTTCCTGTTGTGAGATCCTTCAAACCTGCAATAAAAGCCCGTTGTTCCAGCGATCAGGTCTGGTGCTTGTGTGTCTCATTGGACATTAGAGTAACATTACTGACACCTGGTGACCAGTGTGGAATACGACATATCATCACATATTTCTATTTTTGTTCATTTAGCCATTTTTATGCTTGAGATTGCTTATTGTAGGCAAAAAGATCCATATTTGCTTAAGTATGCATCTTTCTTGGGCTCATAACAGGCCCAATTCAACCAGGAAGCAGCAGGATTTATTCATGAATATGTTTTGGAAAAACAGTCCTGCAAGTTTCGAGGCCAGGTTGGTACGTATAAATGTCACTGTTGCAACTCAGAACAACTATGGTGCGTTCAAAGACCGCCAAACAAAATGCGAAATCTCAGCGCTTGGTGAACAAACATCAACAACAAACATGACCGTTAAAAATGCGAACGAATGTTTTTGAGAACTTTTTTGAGAGTGTTTAAACGAGAGAAATGTGAGAAAATGTTATTGCCTGTCTGAGAAAAGTGTATCAAGTGTACGGTGAGGGCTTTTTACGGCCTTAAAACATATATAAAAAATTAATTTGGCTACTTTTTGCGGGCTATTTTGGGAACCTACCCCCCGTGATAAAAGAGGGAACACATATTGGTGTCCTATGAATGCAACTCCAACTGTCCATTTTTGAAAATGTGGATTCTATGACTAAACGCAGGATATAAAGTGGTGAAAAACTTTGTGCTCACATTCTCAGCTCTCTGAGGACTGACGGGAGTCTTTGGTGCTGGTTTTTATTTTTCTTCTAATGGGCCAGGCCCCAAGTCACATCTTTTTAATGACGTTGCTGCTTTCAGCCAGCGGGGGTCGTCACGTGAAACACGACAGGTACCAAACGACTGTTGCGAGCACATCCTCACTCATGATCATGTTGTGCTCCATTAGCTGAGCTCTTGCGTAACACAACACCTAGCTTGCTTTCGTGCCGCATTGGCGGATTGTTCGGCAAGTCGTAGCATTTTCATTTCATTTGACTAATCAGGATCAGGCTGCGGTTGCACTATTTGCTTTGCAGGTTCGGTCAAAAACAGGAAGTTGTGTCACCTCATGACTGTGGCGGACGTCTGAAGGAGAAGTAGAATCGAGATGTCTTGAAATGGCATGAAAGGAGACACAAACTGCGACATTTGCGGTGCAGCCTCGTGGCGAAGCAGCCATGTACACTCTTCGAAAGCACAAAGAACACATTTGCATTTCACTGATTTCATCGGATTTCAAGACAAAGCACTTGGTGATTAAGCAATCTTGGCTTGTTCTTGTTTATTTGTTTTTTTTTGCAATCTTGGATTTGTTGCTCTATTAAAAATGGATACACCGGCTAGTGTCCCCATTGAAAATAATGAGGAATAGCCTCTCAAAATAGAATATATATCGATTTACATCAAATGTATTATTTACCGAACATAATAATCATTTACAATAGTAAAATAATAACAGAGGCGGGGTGCTCTGTTATTAAGGATAAAAATGAAGCGAAGTCTGTGGTGCTGAGTACGAGTTTCCAAATATTTCCAGGCTTTCGTGCATCAGTTATCATGGAGATGTAAACTACTGACCTGTTAGAGCACTACATCGTCAATCAGAGCCCTACGCGGGATTAGCCCTGTCATAGGAGGCTTCCTGTTCTCATCATCATCATCGGCGTCCGTGTGTGGCGGGCAAATGTTTGCTGATGCAATCAGTTGCCCAGATTGGAGTCTCTGTCCCCGATGAAGAAGCGCATGTGGAAGCAGAGGGCAAGGAAGCCCGTTCCCAGCAGGTCACCGAGAGCAGTCAGGTAGGGAATCGAGAAGTTGTCGGGGTCCATCCCTCTGCCCCACATCCAGTGGACCATCCAGTCCGCCAGGTAGAGAAGGATAATGACCTGGGGGGACAACAGTCAACAAGGGTCATGAGATAACTTTACTTTTAAGAACAACAAAAAAATATTGCAATCTACTCATTTAATTTCTACTACAGCACACTCTTCTGCACTCTGTGCGTATGCTAGTGGCCCCGCCTCCACCCGCCGAGTCAAAGAGACTGTACGACTGACAAAAGGTGTCACTCCATTCATGCCGTTGTTCTATGGAACAACAACAGCAAGGTGCTGAAACCGATGCTCAGAGTGAACTCTCTTCCTGCCTGTCTGGAGGCGGAGACGAGGAGAACACACACGCATGCACACGGCGATAAATTGATGGGCGCCAGTCCCAGGCCTGGTGCCCGCCAGACTGAGAAATCTTATCACGTTTTAATCTCGCGAGATCCTGTGACCCCCCCCCCGGTCATTTGGCAGCAGTATCTTGGACATCTTGAACAGCAGCATTTTTCCCGATGCAATGTGCTTCGTTTCCATTCAGTCCAGAGTTGGAACCCGTTTGAGTCGACGCCCCTCGGACGTACTGGTTATCGACGTTGCCCAAACCGAAAGCAGCCATCACTTGTGACTTTTACTCAGGATGGAGATGAAGGGATTTTGGAACCTATGGAAGTTTAGTGACATTCATGTTTTTAATTCTTCTGTTCGCTGCTCCAATCAGTGTTTTATGCCTCCGATTCCGATCATCCATGAGTTCGATCGGCGATACCAGTCACGTGAACGAACTCTACATTTTTCAATGTATTAATGATGAGTGCAAATAGGTAATTATTAAAAAATTAACTTTTGGGCAGACTTTGCCTTTATTTGTGTGAAACAATTTTTGTACTATTTGACACAAACCGGAATTGAATTTGATGCATGTTTTGGAGTCATACGAATTCATGGGAAATAAATTGATCAATAACGTATTTTTTAGACTTAGACTCGGACTTTACGGACTTTAGACAGACTTTACGGATCCACAAGGGAAATTGTGTGGTTACAGCAGCTCAGTTGCAGAAAAAAAGGCATTTTAGATGAAGATAACAAATAAACAGAATATAACAGAATAATAGAATGAGAATAAACATCTTCATTAAATACGAATCTGTCCTGCTTAACATAAAAGTTTCCGCCACGAGATCGGGCTGATCCAGTTGCCGTATCACGTTCGTAACTCCAAAATGGGAGGGGCAGTAACGCCCCTCAAAGCTGGTTGCCACTTGACTCGCGCCACCCGCAAGAAGAAAACGCCACACCGCCATGCAGACATGTCTGTGGTGTGCCGTGGTGACGTTCGGCTCCGTAGCCACAGCGGTGGTTCCCCCTCACTGTGCCTGGACTGCTGTGTCATGGTGCGGGGAGCTTACAAGGGAAGTGCTGCTTGTTTGGACTATTGCGTTGAAGAGAGTTTGTTGAAAACACCATCGTCTTTATGCTACTTTGTGCTCACTTGTCGTTAGGAATAAAGTGTGAATTCAGTCACAATAAAAAATTCTTTGACCCTCTGTGAGCTACTCAACAACAGCTGGCGAGCGAGGAGACCCTGTGACAGCATCAGCATCCTCAGGCTGGACACACTCTGTGTTTGTGTTCCACACACAAACAGGACAAGACATCATTATAGGGCTGGGCCATATTTTTAAAATATCGATATTTCTTTTAAGCGCGATATCAAAAGCAAGCATATCGTTCATATCGATGTAGTCTGGATTTGATGTTGCAGCTCGTTACAGCAGCTCTGCATTTTCCGCAGCGTTTTTAGTGTTTAATAATGCTTTAGTCCTACTTTATTATTGTTTTTTGTGGTATAGCGACCCCTGAAGCAAGCGTGCCGCTACGGATGTCCGTGTTGTTACGTTTGTAGCTTGCCGCTTGCATTCACGGCTCCACTGTTTACACTCGGAGCAGCTGTTAGCTTTGAGCCACACACCCCTTCGCTACGCTGAGCGACCGGGGATCCCCGTGGAGATACGGAGGTTTGTTGAAGCGTGTTTACCGTCTGTCATCACGGGGAACGTGAGATCTCTCCCCAACAACATGGAAGAGCTAACGGCGCTAACCCGGCTGCAGAGGGACTACCGTGAGTGCAGCCTGATTAAGACTGAAGAGAATGGACTACTTTATTTCAGCGGCTATTTTTTGATAAGATTGTAAAAATTTGAATAAAACAACTTCACACGCATATTTGGCTTTGTCTAAAATCACTTTGTGGAAAAAATGTCGGCATATATGCGTGTATCGCATATCGATACTCAACCTCAGTATATCGGGATATGAGTTTTGGTCCATATCGTCCAGCCCCACATGATCAGTATAATAACAACAAGAGAGCAAAATTGTTCAGTGACGCTTGAAAAAGTCAGAACGCACCCCAAGAACGTGAGCGAGCTCCGAACTAACTTGTTTGTTTGAAAAACAAAATGCCTCCGTGGCACAAAGTCACATTTGGAGTCCTCTTGCGAGCTAGCTCGTGACAACGAGGCAAAGCGTGTAAACAAAGTTGCGGGAAAAATCGAGCAGCAAAAGGTTTGATAAGGGAGTGATCATCACATACAGCGACATTACTATTTATTACTGTGATTTTTCTCCCATTCACCTGGCTATACAGGTATACACCTCACACATGCACGCCGCACGTACACGTCACACCATGCTCCCTGAAATAATCAACACATTGTCATGACGATGCATGTTCACCTGCAGCATGGCAGCGGCCAGGTAGAAGGTGATGAAGATGGGCGTTAGTGTGGTATGTCCCCCCCTCAGTGAGTTGATGGTGTAGAGGAAGACGAGGTGACCCGGGGCGACCAGGAGGAACAGCACACGTGCCGAACGGGAGTTCACAGCTTAGAGAGCAAAGACAGGAGGGGGAGGGGCTTTATATTAGTGTCAGAATAATACAAGGAGCTTTAATGATTAGAAATGCACATCGGACATGACATCCATGCACGATGTCATGGAATTAGTATGATTCAATGCAGCACTGCACCACAGTGGGACACTTAACCCCTCGTGTCAGTCAATCAATGGAGGCTTGTTGTTTTGGCTCTTCAAACACCGACTGGCTGTCGGGTGAGTGTTGTGCAGGGGCGTCCAAAGTTTTTCCACCGAGGGCCACATAGTAAAAAAAACGGATGCGAGGGCCACTCTGACGTTTTGTAAAGCTGCTAGGAAGTTGTGTACATTTCAAGAAAAACCTCAGCCTTGTGGTACACTGCAGGAGAAGAAGCCTATTAAGAGTATCGACGTCACAATTTGATCTATTTTCCCCACACTTTGCGTTTTTTTTATTATTTTCCAGCTGTTTCAACTTTCCTCTTAAATAATCTTTGTAATTTTGTTTTTGTAATATTATGGCTTCATTGCCATCATATTTGGACTTTATTCTGATAGTATTAACTCATTTTCTAAAAATGACAACTTTGATTTGTTTGTCCCTCATAATATTACAACTTTAACAAAACCCAACATTATTTCTTTCATATTTCAAATCTATGCTAGTAAAATGACCTCATAATATTACGACTTTATTCACGTAAAATGACAGCTGTTTTTTCCATTTCTGCTGTTTTTTTCCTCCCAAACATTTCCCCTTTCTTCTTGTAAACGTTCTTGTTGGTAGTTCTTATATTTTAACTTTAATCCCAAAGCACTGTAACTTTTTGCGCAACCCAGTTGTTCCTAAATGACTTCATTCATTGTTTTGTTGGGTTCTCTTAATATGATGACTTAAAAAGACCTTTTCTTTAATATTTCAACTTTATGCCACTAAAATGACCTTATTTTTCTGGAGGATATTAAGCATAACATATAACATTATTCTCATAAAATTACAACTTTTTCCCGTTAGATTACAACTTTGTTCTTGTCATATTTGGACTTTATTCTTGTAAAATTACTGCTGTGCTGCACTTTGGACACCCCTGGTGTGGTGACTGCGTTAAAAGAAAATAAAAAGAAATGGTGAGTCACGTTATTAACGTTTAATCAATAACCACCTGTAAGAAAACTACTAATAATAACGTTTTAAGCTGATATGTGCCAAGAACTTACTGGAGGTGAAGAAGGTGGTGCAGGGCGTAGGGCACTTCCTGTTTCTGGATGTGGGGTTGGGATCCCCCATTGGTATACCATTCATGTGCAAGTAGGTGGAGATTCGACTTGCCTGAACTGCCACCAGGTTACCTCCCACACCTGACACACACACACACACACACACACACACACACACACACACTTATTACTGTACATAAAGGCCATCATGGCCCACAAAGAAAATCAACTGTAACTGTTTTTATCTTCAAAAAATATGTTCAAATGTGAATGTGACGTATTACGTAGGATCAACTTGTCATTTTACGATGTTATTGTTGGTACTTGCAAACAGTCAAACCGCACACATGCAAAGCGGGCGGTCAGACAAGGGAGCGATTGAATGATGAAAGTACAGTGGATCCCCTCACATTCTGATTCACGCATTATTTGGATTCTTTTCTCAGAAAATGGGCCTTTTTCCCCCACAGAAAATACATCTCATTCACATAATAATCCAGGTTCAATGTACAGCATACACAAAGTCCAAAACAATTATGTCTTTATGCTTCACTGATAATATTTTGTCGTCTTTGAGATGTCGCACTTTTTTTGGGCAGTCCTTGAACGCACCATAGTTTTGTGCGGAGACGCAAAAGTTTGTGTGCCTTTGCAAGTGCGAGCTTCAACAGTCAACCCGGTATGGAAACGTGCAGCGAGATGAACACGAGTGAAATATCGTATATATAAATATATATATATAAATAAATATATAAATTTAAATAAATATATAAATATCGTATGCCGTGACTGCAATTACGACTGGCTTATGTCCGCCTTCTCTAGACAGCTAGCCTCGAGCGCTAGCCTGACAACCAGGCTCAAGGCTACACCGTGGCTCCCAATCCAGCTGTTCGTGATCATTGTGTGTGTGAGGCATATTTACGACTTAAACGGAGTGAGCCATATTGCAAAAATAGACATTTTTATGGGCGTGTCAATTACTCACCATTCACTGGTGGTCCCGGAAGGTAACCCCTGCAGAGAGTGGGGATCTACTGTATAAGGGGGCCCTGCAACTGTGCTACACAAGCAGTTGGACGGTTTGTAACAAAAAACTGCCATGCCATGTCACCCACATTTTTTGTTGTTCATAAAATCGTTCAGCGACACTTGAAAAAGTTAGTACGCACCCCATGAACGTCATATCCACTTTCCCGTGGGACAAAAACGAGCTCCATTGCTTGTTTTTTTTAAAAAACAAAACGTCACTGTGGTAAAAAGGCACATTTGGATTCCGAAGACGAGAAGCTGGGCGGATGACTCGAGCTAGCTAGCTAGCTGCCGCCAGTGACAATGACAAGCAATAGGTTTGATAAGGGAGGGATCAGAGACGCTGGCATCAATTGGCGCAGCCTACGGCAAGCTGAAGCCATTGAGGTTTTACAGACTAGTTTTGATTTTGAGAGTGCGTCCCTTGTCGGCTCAATACCGGTGTTGGCAACCCTACGTGACACAGCGCATATGTAGGGTTTGCCGCCGCACGCCGATCGCTTTTTGTGATCGGCTTTGAAAGGCGTTTATCGGCATATGCCGATCACATGTTTTTTTTTAAGGAAATCGTCCGATACTAATCGGCGACCGATGGATCGGCGCATCCCTGGTTCATAGTATGATTCCTCACCATTGATGACTGGGGTGAACACAGCCATACCAGCGAAGTTTGGATTGGTGACGGTCTTGTCAAGAATCAGACCGCCCACACTGAAAGACACAGACATACATAAAACTAAGTGACCGTATAATATCACATACCGTATATACACACAGTATATTGACACTGCATTTACCACAACTGTAGGGGAAGCAGCCCCCAGCCACATACCTGCTGATGGCCATGGCGATGATGACCGGCTCCCATCCAGAGTACAGGACTTCTCGGGTGGATGGGATCTTCCTGGCGATAAGCACCCACAGCGGACACAACGCCACAAACACCGCACACACCAGTGGATTGGCGTAGTCGTGGTTGCCTGAAAGAGAAGATCACTTTTTAAGAGTTACACTTTAGGGCTGTTAAAGTTACCCCATTAGAAGTTACGTTTGAGGAAACGCAGCGGAGACTGTGGGGCCGCAGGAGGGAGCAAACTTGCAAATGGACAAAGAAAAGGGTATTTTGAGTAATAAATTTAGCTTCAAAGCCCTGGCAGACAGCTCTCGCAACAAGACCAGTTATTTGTGTGTACGTAAAAATGCAGTATAGTAGTCTATCTGTGTAGCGTGGGACAAAAGGTAGAAGCTGCGTTCAAGGACCGTCAAGTGGTACGAAACGCCTCTCGCATTAAACATAACTGTGGGATTTCGAACAGTGTGTTATTTTTGGAATAAAGTAAAAGCCAGTTTACATCAAAATAACAATTTCTTTAGCACTATAATATTATTATTTGCATGTGTGCGTTAAAATGTCCCTAGAATGTGCAACCTTCATCTCCCCTATTAGACTTTTCCGACTGCCTAAAATGTGAGTGAGTTATGCTCGCATCTTCTTTGTTGTCTAACGTCTTCTCAGAAAAACAATTGGGGAAAAAGTAAAAGTGGTACAAAACACAACATAAATGTCTGACTGGGATACTTTGATGGCAAATGATAAAGTGTCCAGAACTGTCCACAAGACAGCTTCATGGATCTGACGCAAGAAAATGCAGTGTTGCAAGGAGTCCGGACCGTCTCTATTATTTTTATTTCTGACAGTCCAAATATGCTGAGGCACGATCATTCTTCTGAACCACAAAGGATTTATGCCTGACATTTATTGTGAGGAAGTGTGCAGCTGGGCTAGGAGGTTCCCCCCCACATTGGTTAGAGTGTTTCACATCGTTCCAAGGTGTGTCGTGTTTGTCCATCCGTGCGTCAGCCCAGATACAAACAATGAAGGCAAATAGCTGTGAGAATTCTTGCCCGCAGATACAATTAGCTCAGTTGGAGGCCGCTTTTACGCATCATTTAATATCTTGCACACACTTCCACTAAGCTCGGTAATGTTTGCAAAGATAAACCCTGATCCGGCTTGACATCATACCAGCATGCACACAGTGTCACGCCAGTCAGTTCAACAAAAGACAAATGTGACTCGGCAAAGATGACACCCGGTATTTCATTTCTTGCTTTCTTTGCAGGAGGATAAGCTTTGTGAGACACACCAAGCCTCGAATAAATAGCACTACATGTCTTTGCCTCATTTATCTCATCGTCGACGGTTCGCACAGCAAAACTGACAAATATAAAATTAACCTGTCACAGAATGTCAAAATTATACGAGGAAATTGCAGGAATTTACATTTTACGCTGTTGAATCTTAACAGGTTTCTAAGCAGGACTTCAAAAAAGGAAATGGGAGGCAAAAAAACATTTGAGTAAGCAAATTATTGCAAACAAGCATTCACGTGAAACAGGCTGATCAGGTTCATCAGCTGATCAAAAGTTTAAGACCACAGCCTTTAAAAGCCAAAACCTTGGCGAAAATGTGAATCCCATGTCATTTTCTGTTGGGTGTTCACACTGTCATGATCTCTTGATAGCAAAGGCAAAAAAGCTTTCGCTCTTTGTTGAGCTGCGTAAGTAAGGCCTCTCGCAGCGCGTCATTGCTGCTGAGGTTTAACGCAGTAAGACGGTCTTTTGAAACTTCCTCAACCATCCTGAGGGTTATGGAACCAAAAAGTCAACTGGTAGCCCCAAAAAGTGATCCACTTAGCCGTCCGTCAAGACACAGGAGCATCCTCAGCCCAAATGAACATTGTTACTGGTACCGAGTGCAGTTCAATAACCATCAAACGGCATCTGCAAGAGAAGGGTTTTAAGAACAAAAAACGTCTTCAAAGGCCCCGTCTTCTTAAATGCCACAAAATTGCCTGTTTGGAATTTGCACGAGTGCACCCAACATGGGACACTGAAAGGTGGAAGAAACTTTTATTCTCTGATGAGAAAAAATGTAACCTTGTCCGTCCTGACGGCTTCCAACGCTACTGGCATTAAAAGGAGATCCCACCTGAGATTTTGGAACAAAACAATGAAGCTTCAGTTGTGCAGGGGCGTCAAACGGCAGCTGGCTATGTGGAGATGTTGCAGGGGGCATCCCTCATGACCGTAGGCCCTCGTCTGTGTGGTAATGACAACGCAGCAGTTCACAAAGGACTTCTTCCACAGGAATAAGCTCACTCTTTTGGACCGTCCTGTGTGTTCCCCTGATCTAAATCCAATGGAGAACATTTGGGGATGGGTGGCAAGGGAAGTTTACAAAAATGGACATCAGTTCCAGACAGCGGATGCTCTCCTTGAAGCCAGCTGGAGAAACATTCCTCCAGCCTCCTGGAAACACTGGCATCAAGCATGCCCAATTTTTGAGGTGATTAAAAAGAACGGTGCAGCTTTTCTGAAAATTGTATTTCAATTTTAGGGGGATTTTTTTTTTTTTTTTTAGCTATGGTCTTAAACTTTTGATCGCTGATGAACAACCTATTTGAATTTAACGATTGTTTGCAATAAATTGCTTACTCAAAATGTTTTTTGTCTTACTCCCATTTGTCCTTTTTGCATTTTGAAGCTCTACTTAGAACCTCCTGAACAGTGCAAAATGTACATTTTTCAACTGGTCTTAGCGTTTTGATCAGCAGCGTATGTACATAATGTGACACATTTTAGCATAGAAATGCTAATGGTTTCATTTTCAAGAGCGTTTGCATTGAGACCCATTTTCACATGCGCTGCGTAAGCTGCCTGTTCTTCTTGCCATGTAGACGAGGTGATGATCTTTACTACTGAAAAACAGCGCTGCCTAAACGGAGGTAGTTTCGTTACCTAGTTCCTTGTACAGTCCTGTGGAGATGCCAGCCAGCAGGGACAGGGTGATCAGGTCTCCCAGGCTAGCGGCAATAGGTGTGGCCACGTTGTCTGGGTTGATGCCAACTTTCCTGGATGCGATGATCACGCCAATCATGATGAGACCTGTGGGTCAGGAGTGTAAAAGCATGAAGAAATCTGAGGGTTCTTGGTCAGTTTGCTAAGCTAGTGTTTGCCATCGGTTTAGAGCTTCAGGAGGATTGGGTTTGGGGGCACGTGGTACACTCTGAAGCAAGTTTGTGTGTGTGGGTCGGGAGAAGAAAGGGCTGATAACCGATACACCAATACAAACACAATCAGAATAATAATGACAGTAAACAGCACTAGCACAATGGTAAGCATCTCCAGTTGACAGCCCAACTCCACTTAGACCTGCAGAGTAGGTGTTCACGCTGAATATCTCTGTGAGGTGGGAGTACTCTACCTAGTAACAGAGAAGCAATGAAGGCAGTGGCTACACTGGAGGCACAAAGCAGCACGGCGTGGCCCAGCCTGAAGTGGCCCTCTGGGATCCAACCGAAGATCACAGCAGCGATGGACGCCAGAAACCCCACGACTGTGGCCTGGACCTGAAGACGTGCATGAGAACATGTTCTATACGGTAGCTGCAGATTGCTGTTCACACGTGTGAGACTATTTGAGACAATTAGCTTACATGCATATGTTTGGTCCTTTTACGGGACTATTTCTTAGCTGATTACGTTAAATCACAACGAACCAGAAGCGGGAGCAAGTCAGTGTTTTGCAATTCTCACTTCTCCACTCTTGAGTCTTTAATTCCAAGTCTCAAGTCAGGTCTCAAGTAAAGGCGTGCAGAGTCCAAGGCAAGTCTCAAGTCAAGACAAGACAAGTCACATCAAGTCCCAAGTCACAGGCTTGAGATTTTTGAGCGCTAAAGTCATAAGCACTGTTGCGTGTTTACCAAATAAAATACCACAAACTCGTCATTTCGCGAACGCAAATGAATTTTTCTCCGTAGCAAGTCCTCCGAAATATAAAGCCCCTGCCGCTCTGAGCCCGAATCAACATGAATCAAGCAGAACCAGCCGGAATGAAAACGTCTCAAAATTCAGAAGAGGATTTGAATACCGTTGGAATCCTTATCAGGAATAGGAGCTGGCGCTTCAGCAACTTCTTGGATTTCAGCACCTCTGTGCCGTGCACGCTGGCGGCCGGTGGTAAGTTTGGCAACGCAGAAGTGGCGAGCGACGCTTCAGAGTGCTTGTTGTGCTTTCAACCTCTTTTCAGCACCTCTGCGCTTAATAGTGACGTTTCAGAGGCGGCTGGCTGCGTTTTTTGATCAGAATTCTTGGAATGTTTGCCATTTGTTTGATATTTTTCCACGTCAAATCCACCTCAGAAGGGTTGAGCATGTTAAAAACATTCGGGCCTAATATTTGGAATGCACTCAGAATGCAGTCAGGATTTTCAGAATGCAAGTGGAATATCCAGGAATAAACCAAAGATTTTCATTCCGATGGCATTCTGGCTCATTGTGAGTCAAGTATACTGTAAGCCACACCCTTGTTGTTCTTGACCCTGGTTGGACGTTAGTAGGTGCATTCAAGTGAGTCAGGTTCTGTGGGAATATCTGGTGTCTTGCTGGAAATGACACAATAACGGTCATGTTAGTTGAATACGTTGAATGGGACACATTTTGATCGACACACTCACTGATAATCTCACGTATTTTCAAGTCATCAAACTGAAGTCCGGAGTCATTGATGTCAAAGTCCGAGTCGACTTGCAGATCAAGAAGTTGCACTCCTCCAGTTTCGTTCCCACAGTGAACGCTACAAGACTTCATCCATTTCATTTGCTTACATTTGCTTACATTTGCTTACACTATTTGTAAATGAGCAAATGTAGTTTATTTTACATGATTTTTATTTCATTATATTTTATTCCTATGGCATTGCACTTTATTTAAGTTTTAGTCTTTTTATTCTGCAATTGAGATACTGTAACCAAGCAATTTCCCAGACTTTCAATAAAGTCTGTGAAAGGTCCAAGTTTAAGTCTTTGATGATATTCTCAAGTCGAGTCCAAAGTCATCAAAATCGTGCATTGCAACTGACAACCCAACCAAACACACAGTGCCTATTCTGTGCATGCCTGCTGGAGTCTATCCCAGGTGACTTAGGGCGACTCAACCCTCCAGCATTTTGCCCCGCTTTGCCCTAAATTTCCCGTATTTTAATTTTCACCCCAAAAAATGTTCTATATACCTGAATGAGAGCTAGGTTCCCCATGATCATGTTCCACATGTCCTTGGTTGTGTCCATCTGACCAATATTAGCCTGGAAGACAGAACGTAACACAAAACGTTATCACATGCGCATGAACATTTTTGTACGTGCTGCTGCCTCTTGGCCCCAGCAGAACAATAAGACATCAGTATTCTACACAACGATGCTCTGATCTCTGATCCCCCGCCCAGGCCAACTCCACTTATCTCATCTCGCCTCTTTCACTAACGCACACACACACACACACACACACACACACACAGATGTTCTCAAGCATAGCGAGTGGAAGCAACAGTGGCCCACTTTGTATCCGATGCAATGATTCCACAGCTCATCCACAGGCACAAACCAGAAGCTTGAATGGCAGCAGATAGAAAGCAGACGTCCGTCAAAGCAGAAGAGTCCAACACACGATTGTGATTGAAAAAGCACAACCACCATCCGCTCCCTTCGTGGAGGTGAGACTTGCACAGGTTGTTGCTGGAGTCCTCGTCCACTCCTCCAAGATGACATTGCAGAGCTCGTGGGTGTTAGGATGTTGAGGATGCCCCACGGGTTCTCAACTAGGTTCAGGTGTGGAGACACACTTTGCCAGTCCATCACCAACCTTCACCTTCAGCTTCATCAGCAATCATCTTGGAGGTGTGTTTGGGGTCGCTGTCATGTTGGAAAGTTGTTTCCAAATGGAGGGGCTCATGTTCTGCTTTACGGGCTTCCACAGGACATCTTGAAATGCATGTTCTCTCCAATGAACCGCAGCTCCCCGGTGCTGGCAGCACTCACGCAGCCCCAGAGCGTGATGTTTTCTGGCATTTTTGTTTACATGCCTGGTTGGTGGCGCCTAGCTAGCTCATTTTTGTCCCACGGGCGAGCTACGAGCTACGATCATCATCACAACTTACTTTTTTAAAGTCACTTAACAATCTTGCTTTCTTGTTATCATTAGAATACGTACGGCTTGTCTTCAAAACACGAGTAGTGTGTCGTTGTTGTGCAGAGATCCTGCAGCCACCAAACCAGACCAACCGAGCTGTGCCAAGAAATTCGGTCCATAAAAGCAAAGAACAGAATTGGTGACAAAGGGCAGCCCAGCCGGTGGCGGTGGTGAAATGGTAAAGTCAAATTTAGAAAAAAAAAAAAAGTATTACATTGTTTTTTTTTGTGCAATCCCACTACTAAATACTTAAAATACTTGGAATTCACGATGCAAAACATGGATCCCTTATGGGAAGACAGAGCCTATCTCAGCCACTAGGCAGGAGGGATGTACAGAGACACATATTCACAACTACAGGCGTTTGAGAGTCCAACCAACCTGCAATAACTTGCATGTTTATGGTCTGTGGGAGAAATAGAGAACCCATGCAGGCACATCGAGAACATGTAAACTCCGCTCTGAAAGGCCCCAGCGGGCAGAGTTGAACCCAAAACCTTCCTGCTGTGAGGTGACAGTGCTAACCACCACACCACTATGGCAATAGGCTGAAGTCGCAAAAAGGGGGGAAATGTGTGTCTGTTGGCTGGTTTTGGTTGGTTTTAAAGGAACAGTCCTCAAGTTGTTAAAAAAAAAAAAAAAGCATTTTTAAGAGTTAACTCGATATTACTATGTCAACATTTGAGCATCACAATGCTTCAGTGACATGCCAAGGTGTCTCCGCGTGCAGGGCCGTATGTCTGTGGACGGAGACACGGAGCATGAGCGCACACAAAGCTATCAGGGCCGTGTAAACACGCGTGTGGATGGAGACCTCATGCCTGAGCATTCATTCGGCTGTTCAAAGAGGGCAAACTGCCACGCACGCTGATAAGGAGGTTTATGTGTAACTGATAAGAAGTAGTCAAATATCGGCATGGAGCACTGGGGGTGTCCTAGACTTGCAATGAACTCTTACATGCAAAGAAACAAGCAGAACATTCCGTTTTCTGGACTCTTAACATACATTGCTCGCTCTCTTTAACACAAACCTGCCAACCATGAAGAAATGTTGTGAACACTACCCCCCCACACACACACACTTCTAAGGATGCAGGGGGCTTTTATATATTTAGCAAAACGACTAAAAAAACTTGCAATATATTTGAAGAGAAAGCATTGAGTTGCTATGAGGGCTGGCAAAAATAGCTTGTTGGCGGTGGTAAAGAATGTAATGAATTACATGAAAATTGTTAGCGTAATTAAAGCATGCGCACTATGTCAAGCCAGCCCTCCCTGTTATGGCGGCAGACGGAGGAAAATAGCGTCCACACAGAGTCTGGCATTATTCCGACCTGAACACATCAACAGCAGTGCAATTCCAACACCATATTGTATCTCCAAACACGCAAACGCGTCTCTAGTCCTCCTCGGAACGACACTTCCTGTCACTAGACCACAGCGAGGTGCATTCAGGGGCAGGAACTCTGCACGCTACACTCCTCCACGCTCTCTCACTTCCTCCTTGCTGCCGAGTGTGTTAATACATGGAAAAGATCCGTGCCCAGCTCCTATCAA
The DNA here is from genome assembly GCF_027744805.1 of Dunckerocampus dactyliophorus. Taxonomy (NCBI): domain Eukaryota; kingdom Metazoa; phylum Chordata; class Actinopteri; order Syngnathiformes; family Syngnathidae; genus Dunckerocampus; species Dunckerocampus dactyliophorus. The sequence continues at coordinate 2,073,889 of NC_072826.1, forward strand.
ATGCGCTTCTTTATGGCTTAAACGCTGAAACGTGACCTCTCTTTTTGTGCACTTGCGTCATCACCTATTTTTGCCTCTTGCGCAAAAAAAGGTAAAAGACGTATTTTGGGAGAGAACATTCGGGTTTAATAAAACATATAAGTACCTCTTTGGTATTGAATGAGTTAATTCATCTTTATTTTGACAGAGGGAAGTTTCTTCGGTGACAACTTCCAAACAGCTTCACAGAATCCAAATCCACTTAACAAACCTGCTTTGGCTGGAGTAGATGTGATGCCACGTGACAACGAACAAAACTATTGTTTTTGCATTATATGACGACAAGTAAAACACAATTTCACTGGAATATTAGTATATTGGTCATAGCATAGTACCTTTAGAGTAAATAGACCAATGAAAGAATGAAAAGTCATGTGAACTGAAAAGTCCAGCTCCCAGTAGGGGTTACATTATGTTTTTAGCGTGATAAGCGCTTTAGGAAACCTACAGTGGTTTTAATCTTCTACTAATTAGCAGCGGCGTGGAAAGAAACATGCTCCGGCTGAGGCCGACCAATAAAGAGCTGACAGTAATGTCTCTCGACAAGCTCCGAGCTCCAGCCCGCTTTTTGAGGATTGATGCTTGAATTCTTGTTGTCTTAAGTGCGTTGATAAAAGTTTGGCTATATCACCTGAAAAGAAAGGTAAAATGACGTACGCAGCGTATGTGACTGATAGCTTTACATGTGAACAAGTGCCAAGGGCCAAAGCCTGCATGCTAACGCTGTCACATTCTTCAATAGGACACTTGAACTCTAATTCTGTTACAAGGCTGACTTGTGAACGGTGACGTGTTGGGCCACTGCTAATCGGCGTCGTCGCTCGTTTCCCACACACCAGTGGAAAGTATGTGAGGATTGCTTCTGCTTAGTCTAATCTTTTCTGTCTTTAAGGATGGGCTGTGCAACACTGAACTCTCAGCGTGTAAAACAGACAATTGTGATGACAGCTCCACGGCTTGTGCGTTGGACAAGTCATGAGAGGTGTAATTCACATTTGAACCACTAGATGGTACTCAAGTATAGTGTACCTGTGTGAGCCACATTAGCTTGACACAGAAGTTGCCTGTACGCAAATATGTCACATAACAGCACTGAATGGTTGCTTTTCTTTTGCAATGTAGCGAGCGACACTGTCTGTGAGCGAGCACCAAGGGAGCACAACTGAAGGGTTCAGTTTGTTCAGCCAGCGAGACACGAAAAAGACGTCTTCACGGTGTGCTACCGGTAACGGTAAGGAAATGTACACGAACCATGGAAACATTTTTTTTGTCAATTTTCAACGTGCACTCAAAAATATGCTAACCGAGGTTCCACCGTAACGCCAACATCAACAATGACTGAATTTGATCACTACTTCATGTTATGAGTATGCTGTGCATATAGTAAGCATTCATGCTATGGGCCTGTTTGCTTGTCACTTCTATACTGCTGTATTACTCCAATTTCCCTGACTCTGTGGATTATTTCCTGTCGTATTCCGCGTTGTTCTTATTATTTATTTCTATAAAAGAGGGCTGCGGCTGTCATTCAGAACTTGTGAGAGGAGCCATTGCATTCATTAAATGACATATCTCTATTCCAACCTTGAGCACGGATCAAAGCGCTCACACTAGCCAAACGTGCCAGACTTTAAAGGCGAAGTGGGAATGGGAGTCCTTCTTTCAGGCCATTTTATAACCTTAAACCATTTTAAAACCTGTATAAATGAGACCCCTGGCCGGAAACAAGTCAACCTGCACAACTTGAGGCGTCTCTTTGACCATTTTTACATGAATCACAACCACGTCATATATGACATTAAGTCTGAAAACACACTTGGGTATGTTTCCCACGACATCTCAATGAACGTGTGAAAATGAAAATATGGTTGTTTTTATTGAGGGGTGTTCACATACAAGCTCGCATCCTGTTTTTGTAGCGTGAAGACGCATCGAAGGATGAAAAACCACGCACACAAAACAGGTTGGGTTCAGGTGAAGGCGTTGAGAGGAATGTTGCTATCAGTTGGTCTAAAACTGCAGGTTGCTTTGTCAATATGACCTATGACTCCTTGAACAACCGGCCTTAATGAATGTCACAGTTTGGGGAATGCCAGGAGACTGGATTGGGTAACTTTGGAGGAGAAATAAACCCTTTAAACAGCCACAGAATCAGAAAAACTCAAGCAATTAGACATAAAACATAACTCAAGACTTACCGCTGTGGAGAGTCTGGAGGCCAGCGTCATCTCCAGGTTGCCCTTCAGCCCAAGCAGTGCTGGAACCAGGATGAACACCTCTGACACCTCCGTGAACACCGTCCAGTGCTGGAATTATCAGTGGAATAGCAAGACCACTTAGTAAACACTCCTTACACAGACAAACATATCACCTTCATCAATATCGCTTTGTGTCTCTTTGACCTTGCTCTTTGTTTGTATGTGCCATACCAACCTTTGTATTATCATCCATTCAACAAGGAACCAAGTGCTTATGAACATTTAAGTCAATATTCGCCTGTAATCCCGACATGTAATCATTTGAGCTCATAAAATTGTCTATTTTTTGGCACTCTAATCAAGCGTGGGCTACGTCTCCGCACTGCTACTGTACACCCTGTAACATCATTTTGCTTGGGAAAGTTCTGTCTACTTGCAGTAAGTTAGCATGACAGCTACACCCATACTCAAACAACACAAACCGACAGGAGGTTATCAAACCAAGCACCTCCCTCACTCACAGTGCAACCGAAAATAACACACTCCAACTGCACCACACAGACGACACACACATACGTGTAAAATAATACTATTTTCTGCAAAATTATATGCTGGGCTTCCTGCTTCCTTCCTAGCATGCCTTGCGGGTTATAAATTCGTATAAACAATAGGGATTCGACAATTCGGAGGAGTCTGATTTGACAGGTGATCGAGATTGTACCATTCTGACTACATGGGGGTGCCCACGGCTGCTGCCGAGCATACATTTTTACACAGAAGATCTTTGTTTTTGTCATAAATAGACTATTTTGATACAAATTCAGCCTCCTCTGTGTTAATAAAGAATTGAAAACGACGTGTGTGTTTAACAGAAGACCTACACTTATCCAAGATGGCGGCATGTACACACAGCAAATCTCAGCGTCTCTTCCAGTTTTGCAGTTTTGTATTTTGCTAGCCCCGTTTTTATCACAGATTATCAACTTGTCCCTGAGATCTCCACAGTACTGGAGTCTACACACACCACCCAGCCGGACGAGGCAGGAAAGGCGTGGCGGAATACGAGCTAAGGTGAAGCTAACACCGCACAGACTCCCCTTACCGAGCATTTTCCTCTCCAATGTGCAGTCGTTAGCAAATGAAAATGGACGAGTTATGACTCCACATCACCCACAGTAAGAGACTTTTGGACCGCAACGTCATAATTTTCACCGAGATATGACTAAACAGCGGAGTACCGGACAATGCTATTGAGCTAGCCGACCGCCACACACTTCGGGCTGATAGAACAGCGACTGAAACTGGCAAGACCGACGGCAGAGGGTTGTGCATCTACAGTATGTGAACTGCTGTCTGCGTCACTAAATAAATAAAGGTACACCAGACCTAATATTGGAGATCATTAGCACAAAATGGTGGGTTGTCCCACAAAGAAAAAAATTATGCTGACAAAAAAAATATGCGGGGTCGAAAATGCTGAATCCCGATGATGTGGGGATCACGATTCAATTAGTTAACAACAAGCAACAACGCAACGCAATTATGTAGAATAGGAAGAAAGAAAATATGCATCGATTGATTTGAGTGCACTCTCTCATATCATCTTCTGAAAGGGGGAAGTGAGCGAGTACCGGACGGCGCATTTGTGACAGCAAGTGGTGAGATAAACAAAGCGGTGTGGGAAGAAGGAAAGGAAAGGAAAGACTGACTTGACTGCTACTGCTACTTTTATATACGGCCGTCCCTCGTTTCCACGAAGTAGGCATGAAAATAACCCCCATATTGTCACCTTTACCTGTGTATTACCCAACATAGTAGATATAATCAGAGAAAATAAGCCATATTAGACATAAATAAGATAACACAGACTCACACGGTAGCGTTTGCTTGTTTTTTTCTGGACATTCTGGCGTATTTCCTTCTTAAAGTTGGTTATCGCTGCCACACTACATCGTGCTTTTTCAGAAGTTTATGAATTCATAAATGGCTGCTGTTTCGTGGTAGACTATGGTCTATTATCAGCCCAAACATATTGAAATACAAGTGATATGTGGTATTCTGGCCACTAGGTGGCAGTCATGACACCAAACATTGAGACATTGCCTTACATTACCTTACATTACATTACCTTGTTACATTAACACTGCATAAAGCCATGAAGTCAGCCATGGCATGTCTGACGTGACAGCATGAAAAAAAAGGTCTCCTCTCATTCCGTGTGGAAGTGGTAGGTTTTGGGCTTCTTGAGTTCAGAAGAAATAAATTTGAGGCTAACTGGTTAGCTTGCTAGCTTGTTAGCTCACTGGCTCACTAACTCACTAGCGTAATCTCGAGCCCCTGCAGCATGAGAGTTGAGCAATGTGTTGTAAACAATGAATAATAGGAGCGTAAAGGTGATTATAGGGGTGTTAGTTCGTGTCTGCAGTGCTGTAATAATGTTAAAAACCGTATTTAGAAAGTCATAAACAGGTTTTCTGTGCTCTAACTATGAAAATATTCCATTTATTAACATTGAATCCTAATATAGCAAAAATTGATTTATCGCGGTCGGGTCTGGAACCAATTAACCGCTATGAACAAGGAACTACTGTAGCTGTATTTTAGTTCATTTAGCTATTTCTGTGCTTGAAAGTTGTTAATTTAGGCCAAGAATAAGTAGAATTTGCTTAAACGTGCACTTTTTTTGTACTAATAATAGGCCGTATTCAACCACAAAACAGCAAGCATTTTAATTAATGACTTTGTGAAAAACCGCGATAGCGTGAGAGCGCAATGTAGCGAGGGATGACATGGTTTTCCTGTGCATATTGAGTAAGGGATGCATGTGCATGACACAACTGACATAACATACAGTAGAGGGGTGAAAAGAGCGCCACACCCTTTTGTACTCTGGCACTTGGTGGAAGTAACCACAACTTCATACCACACTAAATTGGTACGTAAAGGAAGGTAGAGAAAAGCTGTAAGCCCTGTTTTGCAGGTCGAACTAACTTCTGAGCAATTCTAACTCTAATAGGGCTGGCTTGAGTGACGTATGACTAACCAGCAACAAATCAGGACGAGCAAATGGCAAGTTTGTGGTCTTCTGCAGCCAGGGACATTGATCCATCTCCAAATAAGTGCTTATCTATTGGGACGAGTCCCACATTTACAGTCTGGTGCACTCATATACTTCCTGTGTCATACACGGAACACAAGAGACCGAATAGATAGATAAATTCATCAGGCAAGATGAGAGCTAAGATGAGAGCTGCTCTAAGCATTTGTACCACCAACAAACTTAAAAACTGCTCCCGCTGTGCATCCAGATGCACAAGACTGATAAGAGGTGACGTCAATAGCTTTGTCTTTCGCGTACGTATCCGTAGGTGTGGCGCTAAAAGCTCTTGCGGGGGTTACGCTACTTGTGGCCGCCTTGGCTGTCGTCAGGCGAAGCAGAGCTGCTTTCAGCCGAGTCCCCCAGCTTGGCGCACTGCCATCTGCCGAAGCAGCAGCCTTGTGAGCACTCCTCTCCTCTTTAACAGCCACATGCTTTCAGACTTTTACTCTCTCTCTCGCTCTCTCTACTTCTGTCTCGCTAGCTTGCTCTCGGCCCCCCCGTGTTGATATATGTTGTTGTCTCCATTGAACGCTGGCTCATGGCCAAAGAAGCCCTCTCTCCTCATGGCCACCTCCTCGGTTCTAGGAACTTGACTGGACAACCCCAGTACCACTGTGTACAGATCTATAGGAGTTCTGGCATGTGATCCCTTCAAGGGTCAAGTTGCCGCGTTAAGTAACACGGCCGCGTTTTGTTTATGATCTCTTACTGTACTTGTACCAAATCGGCAGCCGAACCTCATGGCATGCGATGTCGACAGGACTATGGCGTCATAGAGGCCTCAGCCAGCGGTGTCAGTTTCAGCGTTCTCCAACAGTTTCGGTACGACCCCGCTGATATGTCATAGATTTCATGATAGATTTCTCGGTGTTCATGACGAACCACGGCAGCTGCCCTATAGGCTGTTTTCCTGGTAATGTATCCATAATGTTAACACACACAAAATAAACATTTATGATTGTGATTCCTGAACTGCACTGCAGCGTACTGACAGGTGTTAAGTATTTTGCCCCGCTGGTGTCGCTAAATAAGGCAACCAAAACACCCCTCAGTGTGGTGCAGAGCAGTGGTGCACTGCAAATTACAACTATCAGAATAAACACCAGGTGTGTCTTACAATAGTCCACTATTCAACGATTCGATTTGGAGGAGTCTGATTCGACTACGAATCTTGCCGTTAAATCACATAAAAATGTCATGCGATCGAGATTGTAGCATTCTGACTACATGGGGCGGTGCCCACGACTGCTGACGAGCATACAATTCTACATAGAATGTCTTTGTTTTTGTTATGAATAGCTTATTTTGCATTCGTAAAGAATTGAAAATGAAGTGTGTGTTTAACAGAAGGCCTATACTTACCACGCAGGAATAAAATCACCCGCTTCAGTGGCACAATCCAAAGGAGCTGAGGTGAGTGCGAGCACTGAACGCTAGGAAGACCGTCAACATTGACGGACTTACTAAAAAGTGTGGAAGTATTTGGAAAAGGTTAAAAATGACTCCAGAAAGTGAAATGCAACTTGTGTCAGCAGCTTCTTCCATATCACGCAACAACCAGCAGCGTATGGCTGAAAACAGACTTCATTTTATATCCCGACAGTGAATTTTAAGGCAAGAAATGAGGCTGCTAACTAGGGGTGTCTTAGAATAGTTGACTATTCCGCGATTGGATTCCGAGGACTCTGATTCAACCCAAAGAATGTCTGTTTTTGTTACAAATGGCCTGTTTTGATTCCAAAACACCCTAATTTGTGTTCATAAAGAATTAAAAAAAGACGCCTGTGTTTAACATAAAACCTATAGTTACCTCGCATGAACAAAAGTCCAAAGTGTGGAAGCATTTTGAAAAGGTTCAAGATGACTGAAAGTGAAAGTGAAATGCAACTTGTGTCAGCAGTTTGTTGCACAACAACCAACAGAGTAACATTTAAAACAGGTATGTTGCTTCATGAGGGCCGCACCGTGGCCAAGTGGTTAGCATGTTGGCCACACAGTCAGGAGATCTGGAAGATTTGGGTTTCAATCTCCGTTGGGCATCTCTGTGTGGAGTTTGCATGTTCTCCCCGTGCGTGTGTGGGTTTTCTCCAGGAATTTCTCCACATTCCAAAAACATGCATGTTAGGTTAATCAGCGGCTCTAAATTGTCCATTTGTGTCATTACTGCCGTCTTTTTACCAAAATACTACAAAGCACTCGTATTTGAATATTTTTCGACTAATAATAAACCATGGCCTACATGGCCTACCACGAAAAAGCGATCATTTATTTGTTAATTTGTGAAAAAACGCAAAATATAGCGCGGGAGCGATGACCGAACAGGGGATGACTGTAATTCTACTTTAAATCCTTTTCATGGAATAGAATGTGTTTAGGCTGTTGGTGTAAGGATTCACTGTACTGAAGTACCATGCAGTATTTAACACTGGTAGGTACTGCATGTATTTGTGTTTCGGTCTGAGCTGCCTAACCACAGAACCAATGAAATTAACTGAAAAATGCTTGATGACTTTTAGAGACGCTTCTACGTGGCCAGAAACATTAGCATTCCCAAGAAGACTGCAAGCACTGCATAACCTTTACAAACCGTATATAACCTTTATACCCTCGGCCTTGACTTTTTGGCGGTGGTCAGGAGAGAGTGACATTTTTAGGCCATTCGCCTGCCAAGTCACTGAGCCCAGCTATGCAGACATCTCCAGGTCAGTCTGGACAGTCTTTTCTGGGCCAGCCTTGAGTGGGAATGTTGCCAGAAACTCTGCATGTGTTTGTACTGTAGGAAATCAAAGTGACTAACATTAAAATGTCACAATGAGGCCTTGTAGAGGCTGCAGACTGGCACACTCTGAACGTACAAGAGTCAGAAGGAGTAGAGAGCGCAAGTTAGAATTGTCCTCCTACAAGGACAGAGGGAATAGATGAGTTAGCATTTCACAGTGTTGTGGAGAGGGAATTACACAACTGGATAGCCACTGGACACCCACTACTACAGGTTGTCAAGCTTCTCATTGCATCGAAGCACAAAACGTTGCCCATGGCCCACTAAAGGGGGAACAACCGGCACTTCAGCAATGCTTCATCAGGGGAATGTTTTGGAAAACAGAGAAATCACAACAGCATGGGGCCTAACATGTGACAGCGTGAAAAATGTTTGACCTCATACCATTCCAGATTTAGTGGGGATACCTCTATAGTTTAGGTTTTCACACTGGCACAATGTTATGTTTCTTTTCAGCTAGTCCATGTCTCAAGAGAACAAACAGAACATGTTGTCCAGACCCGTATCCCTTCACTACCTCACTTGATTTCAGAACACAAGTACAAAGTCACATAGTAGGAGGCTAGATAGACACGGTCCTACGGTGAACTGCATCTATTTCTGGTTTTTATACATTCCAAGGTAAGCATGTATGGTTGGCATAACCACGCGGTTCAAATGCTTGAGTAACAACCTCATTTGTTTGTAACATTCTGTGGAGCCGGTTCTGCAGGTAGTCCTCGATTTATATATGAATCCCGTCCCGAGACTGTGATGTAAGTCGAGTTTAGCTGTAAATAATAAAAAGACAGGACTTATATCCCTTTGGTTGTCTTGCACATCGGGGGGCGTTGCAAGCGTGACAGACAGGCTTATTGGGAGGTGGAAGTCTCAGTATTGAGAGCTCTCATTATTTTCCATTTCAAGGGGGCAGATCCTTTCACATGTTCAAAGATACCATCTTTATCCCTCATGACGGTCACCGCCTTTCAGCAACTTAGACCGGGCATTATCCACTGAGCACCTTACGATGGCTAATTTCACTTTCACTTTTATGCACTGCCACCAGACGAGTCTGCCTCACTGTCTTGGGAGACATAATGGAGATTAAACTTAAATACAAGTAGTTCACTAAAAAGAACCAAAGTGACGTTGTCCTTCCTCTCAGTGCACCGACGCAACTACGTATCACTCCGCTGTGTGCGCGTGACGAGTTCTTTCTGTTTGTACGGCATTAATAATTTATGGCAGGTGTACATAGCCACAAATCGGCATGACTCGGAACGCCATAAACCGAAAACCACTTGTATTTGTAGGAGGTATCTGGGTCATAGAATACCTAAAAACTGACGACAACCAGGGTTTACCTGTTCTGTTTACCTGAATCAAACATATATGGATGTTGTTATGGCCAACGATTTGAGATAAGTTTAACTAGTGGGGGAAACGTATTAGTATTAATATAGTGTGTGTTCCTGATGTTGGGACTGCTCACCTGGACAATGTCTAGCACCATTCCTGCCGCCACTGTCCCAAACCCGGCCAGCAGGAAGGGAAAAACCACCTGCAGACCGATTGAGAAGGAGGTCTCCTTGAGGGGTGCCGGTGGTTCAGGGCTCTGATCATTACTGGTGTCGTCGCTCTCATTGCTCTGGCTTGCATTCTCCAAGAGAGCATCCTCCTCCCGCTGACCTTTAGCATTGGCCCGACAGTCCATCACTGCGACTATCTCCAACCTCTCTTCGTTCTCTGGGGTTTCATTGGTCATTTCTGTGAAAGATGTAACCTCTTTGAGCTCAAACTCACTCCCAGTTCCTGGGCTCCCTTCCTCAGGTCCCTGTGTGAGGATCACTGGGTGGACAGAGGAGTTGGAGTTGAGGAAGGCCGGACCGAGGGGCCCCCCCTCTTTCTTCACCTCAACGGCCCCGGAGGACATGTTGATGTCGGGCAGTTTGTCTTGTTCTTTCGACCAAAGTACCATGCGGAAGCCTTTGAAAGCCAATGGTCTTGACAAGAAAGTATAATAGACGAGATCTGCCAAACTGTTCTGAAGTGACCTGATCACCTGACCTGGTTTTCAACCTGATCTGTCTAAATAATTTATCCCATTAAAAAGGTCTACAGGGAGTGATGGTCAGCATTAAAGCCCAGAGGGAAACTGCTCTGGGATAAAGTAATTGCAGCAAGGCACATGCAGCCGTTTGTCTGTAGAGCCTGTGTTCCTGTCGATGTTTTGGGAGCAGGACCAGTATGTTCTCCATTCAATGCAAGCTGCTCCGTGTGGGCTGGCAAGAAAAAAAAGACAGCATGCTAGTTCAATGACTGGCTCAGGGACTCACCACAAAAATCTCCCTTGAGTCATTTTTGGATTCTTCTTAACAGCTTGCCTTAAAGTGAAATGGGAAAAGTCCAACGTTTGAAGTAACCAGATTGCAGTTAGGCTGCAGGTTAGTGATGCATGCTCTCAGTTCACTGATCATAGCAGACTGACCGGCGTACCGGGCTGGCAATGTCTCACCTTACACCACGTGGCTGCTGGAAAGGTCTCTTCAGTGAAGATATTTAAAGGTCCGCAGCCCGAGGATTGAATTACCAGCCACAGAAAGGGACTTCTCCGACCCCAGTGGGCAGTCAGCTGGGAGAAGAATATATCATCTGATTAGGTTTATTCTAGACTGAGATAGCTGCAGCTCTAGGTTGTCATTCAGTATTGCAAACAAACAGATTCTATACATACAGTATGTACTGTATACATAAGACATCGCTAGCGTTTGAAGAAAGTATTATTGACAAATAGCAACACAGTGGTGCCTCGGTTTTCATAAAATGTTCCAAAAGGTTGGCGGAACTGAGGCAATAACGCGTGTAATGTTTGGGGACTCGACTTCGACAGAACGATACAATACAAGGCAAACAGACCACTAACACTGTACAGAAAAACGAGAAAAAAATGGCCAATATTTTCTATGAAAAAATGAACCATACAAAAACTGGAGCGTGGAAAAAAACGTGTTTTGCCTGTTCAGTGTTAGCATTCTACTTCAACACACCTAAGTAAACATCAAAGTTTTACAATTTAGATTTGATCAAATAGAGAATATTCCTGCAAACCTACTCAGGAGTATTAAATCTCCTCCCCAAGTTTGATAAGGTTGAACTGGCCTCTAAAATATTGCACCTATGAGGTGTTGCATGCACCCTCAGGAACCACTGTCAAATCATTGTCAAGTCAGCAACAACAATTCCTACCATAACTTTCAAAATAAACACACAGCCATAATTTATATTTGAACAGCGAAAGTACAATGTAGTGAAAAAAACTAGGATTTACATTGGCTTTATGCCTAAATGTCAACTCAATGATCATGGTTTACTTTACTTTCAACATGCATACAAGTTACATTGAAGTACATGACATGTTTCAGGTTACACAATTCTACATGTCAGAAAAATGGTAGGAAGAAGCAGATCTTATTTAATCCTACCCGGTTTCATTGTCACCGCAGCTTTGCAAGTTTGTTCACATCCTGTGTCGACCAGTGGAAAAGTCATAACTTTGACTTTTCCAGGCACATCACAAATGCCGTTGGAAATGTTGGCAATGGTGTGAGGATGTCACTAGGTTTGAAAAAGGGAACGGTAGGCTTCATCAATTCATTTTTTGAAAAGAATTACGACGACTTGTTATCCGTTTAACTTTATTTTCCTCCGCTGTCCTCTCGCAGTGGAGGACCACATGCCTTTCCTCTCCTAAGTCTTCAGGGAAAAGAAGATACAGCTTTCACCTGGTGTCGCAAAATCCAGGTTAATACCGCCTTGATTTTATTTTGAAGCTTATTTTGCACTGGACAGGAAGTCACTGTGCGGACAATTTACACTATGCCAATGGGTATGTTGCTGTTCCTCATGCCAGAGAGCAAGTCTTAATCTGGTTTATTGTAGTGACGTGCCATACCACTGATTTAATTTCCGATCCGATACTGAGTAAAAGTCGTCTATAACGATACGATACTTTTTTTAAATTCACCTAATGTGTTTGGTAAATTTTAAAAAGTACTGTATTTCATGTCATAGCATGAAAATACAAGATACTTAATTCTTACTTAAATAAAGCATTATTTTTTATAACAACTGAATAATAATTTTAATAGTACTTTCATCATAATTATTATTTTAAGAATCTACTAAGCAATTTATTTAATTCATTACTATAATTAATTATTAATTAATTATATCAATTACTAATTAATTTACAATGTAGCCAAAAGCAGTGGACAAAATCCTATAAAATATGTAAAAATTGTATTATAAACCATAAAAAAGAAAATAAGGAAAATCATTCAAAGAAATGATGAAAACTTTATTCACAGTTCACACTCCGTTTACGATGGGTCTCACTGTTTCAATAAAGTCGTTTCAGACAAACATTTCCTCAAAAGACTGAAGTATCAAGTGTATCGATATTTTGGTTTGAGAATCACTTTTACAGCATGAAGAGCTGGTGTCAGAAGTATCGATATTTCAGCATTGATCCGCACATTACTAGTTTATTGAGGACCCACACACCTGATGACCATGTCTCAACTTGAATTATCATCTGTATTAGTATAAAAACAATTTAGGGGGGGCTCGAGCCACCCTAAAATAAACCTAGTCACGTCCATGTACAAGGATAAATGACACTGTCAATGACGATACAAACTTTTATTTTGAAGTGACCTCAGTTTTGCTTCCAGTCTTATTGCTGCTACCTTGACGCAGCTTTCCTCCGTGTGCATGTTGCGACATCGTGTAAGATAGCGTCTATCCCTGCTGAAACAATCCTGTTTAGTAGTCAGGGCCAATACCAGCCGAACCCAACATGGCAAAGGCGTAAATTAGTGCTCCCCTGGTCAGGACTGAATAGACGAGCCCGCCTGTTCTATTCTTTGGCTCATTCCGTCAAGTCCAGGGGGCTTTCTGTTCCAACGCCGGGTTGAAGAGCAAGTCCCTGCCGCCACAAGCATGCCTATGTAATAACTCGTTATCATGCACACAGACACACCACAACGCCGCATTTTACTTCTACACTTGTTGTCTTCAAAAACACGATCAAAGAAATGAGTGACAAATTCCGTTAGACAAAAGTATTTCCAAGCTCACATGTGCAGCAGTGAGTGCTAGAAGACATGTCTACTCGTACCTTTTTGTGGCCGTGATACGGCGATCGAGGCTGGGTAGGAGCAAGCCGGCTGCATGTATCCTCCACCTCCTGGTTCCGTGCGCTCAGGCTCGCCGGTGTGCACGCCTTTATCTATGGTACTGGTCCAGTACGGATGTCTCGATGGTTAATAGTTAAACTCGCTGAACGCTCCCCCGACCGGTCACATTACTGCGCCCGTTCACTGGCCCCCGCCGCCCGGCTGCTTGGATGCGCATCTATAATACAGCCGTCCGGTGCGGGGGGCCAGGAAGCCACAAGGCGGGCCCTCCCTCCGCACTCTTGAGCTGACCGGACCGGCCCCTCCGCCCCCTCACTCGACTGTACTCCACACGAGCACCACTAGCCCCGTCTCCATTGCTCGCAAGCCAGTCTGCCCAGTCTCCTTCGCCAGCAGGGGCAGAAATACAAGTTTGAATTTAACAGTGGAACAGATCCGCACTGGACTGGAATGGAACTTAGTCACTGATACACCGACTCATAGAATAAATACAAGCTTCTTACATAAGCGAGAATGGTACCGTTAAACCCATTATTCATGCCCTGAGTTAAAAAATTAGTTTTCAATTTAATGGATGGGTTGCAAGGGACAAACAACTGTAAGAAGTTGTGTTGGATACCATTCCATTGGGAATAATAGTTGCAATTTTCCTAGGTTTTTGTTTTACATTTTGCAGATTATTGATTTTTCTGTTGTTATTCTAAAGCTTGAATTATGCTTCTGCGTAGCCACTCCGCCATCGTGCGTGCAATCCTCTGTCAAAAGACTTCTCCGGAGAGTCAGCTAAAGCCTGAATTATAGACTTACGCCGGCGCCATGGCGCTGAAGCAGAATTCAGGCTTAAAGCGCTCATGTCACTAAAAAGTTTGTAATAAAACAATAAGAAAATGAAAGTACAGTAATCCCTCGTTTATCGCGCAACCGCGAAAAGTACATGTCTGCGAAGTAGCATTCAATATTAATGAACAAAATATTTCCATAGTTAAAGCATAGAAAACCTGTTTATGACTTTATAAATGTGTGTTTTAACATTATTAGAACCCTGTGGACATAAAATAACACACTTTTACACTCCTATTTTTCTGTGTTTACATCACTGCGCAGGCTACGGGATCACTGCAGGGACAAAAACGGCTGCTGCTAGCATAGCAAGCTACCCAGCTAACTAGTCAGCCTCTCCAATTTTCTTATTTTAAACTTAACTTCACGACAAAGAAGCCAAAAACGTACCACTTCCACATGGAATGAGAGGGGAACCTTTTTTTTCCACTCGATCTCAGGACCTGTCCAAACGGGAACGTTTTTGGGATTTTTTTTTTCGGCGGGTTGAAATAAAGTCGTGTCCACACTGTGCCAGATTAGCATATCCAGTAGTTGCATCCGGACGGGAACGCAGGACTGAGTGAAAACGATGTAATACACAAGGCACACCTACGTGTGGCGCCGTGAACAGACACGCAAACGGAACCACGTGACACACCAAAGCATAGAAGAAGAAAGAACGGATCCTCGTCTTCCGCTCACAAGAAGTGGAATTACTTCTGCGAGCCATTATGGAGTATAAGACAACAAAATATCAGGAGAACGTCAATTGAGGTGAGTCACATCCGTCGAAATATTCCGATATTATGTCAGCTTATGTTTTTTCCTAAAAGCAACGTTAAAATCTCATCTCGTATCGTTCTTGTAGAAGCGATCTCGCGTCCTGTGACAAATAAAGTGCCCTGCCAGGTGGCGTGGTGGCACATGCTGCTGCAGATGGCACCTGTTCAATTCCCAGTCAACAATTGGGAGGGTTGCGTCAGGAAGGGCATCCGGCGTAGAAACCAAGCCTCATCACTCGTAGAACAGACTTGCTCCACAGTACGATACAATATAACTACAGTACAATGTCTGCCAAGGTGAAGACACAAACCTGTCAACAAAAGTAAAACATAAACTTGCAGGGAGGAATGCGTGTCTTTCATTCAAGCTTCGAACAACAAGGTGTGTGTGTGCGTGTGTGTGTGTGTGTGTGCGTGCGTCCGTGTGCAAGTTATCTAACAGATTGCGTGCTGTCTCAGCCTCTTCATGTTATTCCTCCAAGAACTCTAACAACGTCCCCTGAGGATGTACAGCTTTGTTGTGCTGTTGCTACATAGCCACTCGGCTAAGCATCAGTAGCGTCAGCATCACTCAGAGCGCGGCGGTCACAACATGGCTCACCATCCCAACATGTCTACAGTGCTCCAATAATGGTAAAAGCTGCATTTACGAAGTCCTAACAGGTTTTCTATGCTCCAACTATGCAAATATTCCATTTCGTGATGTTGAATCCTACTTCTAGCACGGTTTTTCCAATTATGTTCATTAAAAAAAATCACATTGCGGTTCCTCGCCGTTGATTAAGGCTATTTTTAGTCAAAGTATGTGCATATTTAAACATATATTACATGTTTTTGGTCTAAATTAAGCATTTTCAAGCATAAAAACAGGTAAATGAACTAAAATACACATATAAGGCACTTCAAAGACATTCTGTCCAATTCTGTTAAGGCCTGGGTAGGATTACCAGTGTTCCTAAGTCTGCTTTTTATAAGTGACTTTGGCCTTGTGGGGTTTTTTTATGCAAAGTCGTTCCCAAGTTCCCTGTTCCTTTCAGAGAGCTAGTCACTTGCTTCTCTCGCGTTTACAGCTATAATGTACAAGTATGTAAGTATTACTACTATGTACGTCTTTTAGTTTTTTTTGCACGAGAGGCAAAAGGAGGTGATGACACAACTGCACACACGCGCGTGCGCACGCGTGCACACACACAGTTCAGTTCCAAATGTAAAAATTGTATTGTTCATGGTATTATATTTGCAAATAAATAGTTATTTTGATGATTTGGATTTACTTTATTAACCCCTTTTTATGTTGTTTATGTTGGGATAGTTGTTTGGATAATCCAGCTGTCCCAAAAGCAAAAAAATTGTTGTCAAAATGAGAGCTGTGCTTGAAATGTATCGTTTCAAAAAAGCTGTTTTTCTCCCTTTTTTAGTCGGGAACTGATATTTTCCTGAAACTTACCTACTGTACGTTCTACTGCTGATTACTAAAGAACGGAAAAAGGTAGAAACAATTTTCTGTGTGCCTTGAAAAATCAGTGAAAATGCTCTAAAATGGGCGCTACTGAAGGGGTTGAATTTTGAAAAATGGCTGGGATTGAATGAGCGAACTAAAAATAAAACAGCCAATATGCATACAGAGAAAACATCGCTGGCATGAATCAAAATAATGCTCAGTTTTGACAGACGCTGTCAAAGCATGGCTTTATTCATGTTTATTATTGTGGCTGTTCTGTGCAGCGGTGTGGTATCACATTATCATACTGAGCGGGAGTAACTCATATTTTGGATATCTTCTTCCACTGTAACCACACTTGCTGAAATGATACCTTTCTCACGGGCTTGGGGCGTTATCTTTGTAAGGCAGAGTTTTTCTTCCAGTTCCCTAAAGACCTCTCAAGGTGTGCTGTGGCCACAAGATTCCTAAGTATGCGTACGAATAGTTATTTATTGGTGATCAATAAAGCAGTACAGCTGCCACGCACAGTGAATCTGCAAGTACTGCGTACGCACTGAGACACGCACACTCATGAATCAACAATTCCCTGATTTGGCAGATGTTTTTTGCAGCAAAGCTGTATGATTTTTAATCAAATAATGTACATTTACTTGAGAGGATTCATAAAGACTACATGCAGATTTGGTTTTCTCATTAATTTTTTGAACGGCTTGAGTAAAATCAGTAATATATTTAATTGACGCATGAGTGTGAGGGACTCCATTCGAACTGAATATGCAGGAACACTCGCCACTGTGTAAGATTTGCTGTGTCCATGTGCTGATGTTTCCAGGTGCCCTCGGGGCTTGGTGGTGGTGCACGGTGGCAGGAGCCCTGGAGGAATGCAAGCTGGGAGAATGGAAACTCACGGGTTGCTCTTAAGAGGATTCAGGAGCTCTAAGAGGATTCATTCTCACCCTCAGCACACATATTTATTTGATGAGAGGTAAGGCTTATCATATTTGTCACCACAGCATTTCGTACAAGACAAACAACACTAAGACTGCATAATGATTGGACCTTTCCCACTGAAATGACGCTGAAACCTTTTAGATGAGGAAGATGCCTGAAAAAATAAAGTGCTGGTCCGCGTTACACCTGACTCTGCACTGAATATGCACCACCGGTGAATTGAAACCAACGAATCTGTGGTCTAGTCGACAAGCTGGCAGAACTAGAAGTAAAACAAATATGAATGAATATTCAGGAAGGGTGAGAAACGCAAACTGCACACATAACCGGGGCTGCACATAATCATCAGGCCGATTTGAGCAACTAGAAAATCTTGATCAGCATTCCCTGTGTTGTGAACCTCTAGCCTGGCGTTTGCTGGCATGCTCCTACATCATGCAATTTTGACATCAGTAAAATAGTTAAAATTTTAACATGATAACAGTTAGCATGATAAGTAGCGAAGGTGCCAAGGCATTTCTATAGTGTCCCAATGTCACGTTATGTACATTTTTGAAATGTGACATAAAAAAAATAGCAAATGTGCTAACAGTTAGGATGCTAGCACCTAGCAAGATAACACTAAGTACCGAAAGTGCCATGGCGGTTGTATAGTGTCCCTAAATTGTGAAATGTTTGTATTTGCATTTAGACATAGGTAAATTAGCTAAAAGGCTCACAGTTAGCATGCTAGCACCTAGCAAGATAACACTTAGAACTGGGAAGATCCAAGGCAATTGTATTGTGTCCCTAAATCATGCCATGTATGAATTTGCCGGAAGCTCAGGCGCTCGCTTTGTTTAAGAGATGGACGGTTGCTAGTCTTGCGATACCCGGTGCATGTCTCTACAATTGATTACGTAATCTAAGGATTTATGGTTGATTCTTATTGATCCCGTAGGCTGCTACTGATGCAACCGCATCTCTCACTTGTCCCTACAAACTATACAGTTTCTTCCCCGGCCACCTCTTACCAGTTCCACCGGGAGGACACTGAGGCGTTCCCAGGCCAGCTGTGAGACATAATCCCTCCAGCGTGTCCTCGGTCTGCCCCGGGGTCTGTGAGGCATCCGACCTAGATCCCCGAGCCACCTCAACTGGCTCATTTCAGCCACTTGTATCCAAGATCATGTTCTTTTGGTCACGACCCAAAGCTTATGACCATAGGTGAGAGTGGGAATGTAGATTGAAAGCTTTGCCTTCTGGCTCAGCTTTCTCTTCATCACGACGGTCCGGTACAGCGACCGCATTGCTGCAGACGCTATGCCGATTCTGCCTGTCGACCGCGCGCTATAACCTTCCCTCACTCGTGAACATGACCCTGAGATACTTGAACTCCTCCACCTGGGGTAGGACCTCATTTCCATATTGGAGGGTGCAATCCACCCTTTTTTGACTGTGAACCATGGCCTCGTATTTGGAGTCTCATCCCAGAAGCTCCACACTCAGCTGCA
This sequence comes from Dunckerocampus dactyliophorus, assembly GCF_027744805.1. Taxonomy (NCBI): domain Eukaryota; kingdom Metazoa; phylum Chordata; class Actinopteri; order Syngnathiformes; family Syngnathidae; genus Dunckerocampus; species Dunckerocampus dactyliophorus. Next base: position 2,092,677 of record NC_072826.1, read on the forward strand.
AACCGCCCCAGTAAACGCTGAAGGTCAAGGCCCGATGAGACCATCAGGACCACATCGTCTGCAAATAGCAGAGACGAGATCCTAAGACGCCCGAAATGGACTCCTCAACGCCTCGGCTGGGCTAGAAATTCTGTCCATCAAAATTATGAACAGAATCTGTGACAAAGGGCAGCCTTGGCGGAGGCCAACGTTCACCGGAAACAGGCTCGACCCCCACAGGCCACCGCGAGGGACACGGTCGAATGCCTTTTCCAAATCCGCAAAGCACATGTAGGCCGGTTGGGCAAACTCCCACGTACTCCAGTACCCTTTGCTAGGGTGTAAAGCCAGTCCAGTGTTCTGCAACTGGGACCAAAACCACATTGCACCTCCTGTAGCCGAGGTTCAACTGTTTGAAGTTTGACTGTTTTGTGTCGGTTTGAAAAAAAATATCACACATCTCTACAAATGACCAATAATTATTTTACCCTGGTAAATCCATAATAAAGGTTCCTTTGAGTCTTATGTCATCCAAAATGCGGTAGCTGCACTCACGGTCCATATTTTTTCTGTGCATACTCATTCTTCAGGGGACAATACAAAAGTAATCTGTGACAAATGTAACATCACCGCCACCGGTTTTTCTCCACTCACATGCTGTGGAAACAAAATGCCGACTGTTAGCCATGCTCCTGTGGCAAGTGACGCGTAAAACTACCTCAAATCTAATTTTTTCCCCCTAAGAAGAGAAGCACCTACGCTAACAGTAAATTAATGTTTGCTTTCAACTGAGCAAAAGTCAAGCTGTGCCACCGGGGTCATGTAAAGACAGGTAAGAGGAAACTGCTTGCTGTAAGGGGTGCCTCTGCTGGTTAATGATCCTCCACAAACCAGGAAGTGAGGTGAGACGAAGGACAAAACAGTGCTGGGCCCACCATCGCAGAGGCGCTCCGTCCCTGGCAACACTGCGGCGGTCTGTGCCAGTTTTGGGCCACTTCTGTCCTGGGGATTCTTTGAGCCCAAAAGAATGTCGAGGGGGAGATTTGGAAACCTTCCCTCAGCTCAAGATGAATGGCTACCCACTAGGGTTGCCAACTCTCTGAAAAATAAATAAGGGACACCTTTTTGGCAGGGCCCGCCAACCCATTGTCGGATGAATTTTTGTGACACAATTTTTATACTATTGACCTGAACCTGAATTTAATTAGATGGATGTCAATGAGAACACATGGGAAACAAAATGAGTCAATCATTTATTTTTACTTTTACATATTTGCATATGTCACATCTGGCTTTTCGCCTTAAAATTGGCACTTCCCTCCCCAGATGACTAACTAGTTCACAAAGTGTAGGACTTTAGGGGGCTTCCACCGTCGTTTGAAACTTCTTCAAAGATCCTGAGGGCTACGGAATAAAAAAGTCAAGCGAGATGTTTTCCACACGGCACAGTGGAGGGGGCGCCATCGCGATCTGGGGTGCTTTTTTTCTTCAATGGAACAATGGAGTTTCAGGTTGTGCAGGGTTGTGAAACGGCAGTTGACTACGTGGGGATGTTGAAGGGGGTCCCTCATGACTGCAGGCCCTCGTCTGTGTGGTAACAACTGGCTTTTATGACAGGACAACGTTGCACTTCACAAAAATGAACATGAATTCCAGACAGTGGATTCCTCCTGTGAAGCCATCTTCACCACCTGGAGCAACATTCCCGCTAGCCTCCTGGAAACACTGGCATCAAGCACGCCCAAACCCAAACAAGAATGGCACAGCCGCTCATTGCTGATTCCTTTTTTGAATGTTTTATTTCTGTTTTAGGAGGTTTCATTTTTTTTAGCTCGTTTGATTAGCTGATGAACAGCCTAAGTTGGTTTAGTGTTTTTTTGCAATAAATTGCTCACTCCCATTTCTTCTTTCTGCATTTTGAAGCTCTAATTAGAACCTTATTAAGATCCAGCTGTGCAAAATGTAAATTATTGCAATTTTTCAACTGGTCTTACCATCTTGATCAGGAGTGTACGTTCAAAATGCGTACATGCTAATGTACAACCTGCAAGATATGCTGGGTAACTAATGCATTTCACTTCAGAGCAATTTTACTTTTTAAAAGCTGGTTTTCTCCTTTTTCTAGTTGGGAACTGATATTTTCCTGAAACCTTTGCTCTACTGCTGATTACTAAAGAACGGGAAAAGGTAAAAGCAAACTTTTTTTCGATGAAAGACGGGAGTCTAATGTTTCTTTTGGTAGGTTCTATGTTTATATAGCCTTAGAACACAATATTCTGTGTGCCTTGAAAGATCAGTCAAAATCGTCTAAAACGGCCGCTACTGAAGGGGTTGTCTTTTGAAAAATGGGGGATTGGATGAGTAAGTTCATCCTCAAATTTCACCCAAAACCCGAACACCCCAACTTTTTGTTACTTCGTGGTCAAGTCACACGCAGCCGCCTAATAAATGACGTACACGTTGTTGCGAATGGAAAGAAAAATGTTAGAAAGTAACAAAGTGAGCCTTACAAATTAACCAGCTTGTCCTCGTCCAAGTATGTGCTGCTGAGAGCGCGTGTGTTTGCGGGTCGGTGAAGAGTAACTGACTGCAGACAACACATAGCTCAGCCATTAAAGAAAAAAAACACATCATGGAGAAATAGATTGAATATTCAGTTGAGAACAGAAAATGTTGATGTGCATTTTGTAACCCAGACCCCCCAAAAGTATAGGTGGAGTGGGGGTTCAAAAAATACTGCTAATTAGCATCAAAGGTGTGTTACACGTACTCTATGTTACGTTGGGCATTCATGGTAGATGTATTCCTTCTTTGATACTTTTTTGTGCTTAAGAGTACAAACGTGCTTTGAATGGGACTAAACACATGTGCACTCAGAATAACGCAACTGAAATCTATTGGGTGTCTTATTATCATTTTTGCTATTCCTATACCGTACATGCTTTCCATAGCAATCTTAAGGCTCAAAGCCTGATAGCATTAGCATATTTCCATTTCCATATTAATTCAGTCACTCAATATACATGTATTCATTTATACAGCAAGAACAGTTGAACTGTAATATTTGACACTCTATTAAAGCATTAGAATTGTTAAATGGGTTTAAAAAGACATTTAATGGCAGAAAATACGCTTTTGGACGCCATGGGCTCTTAGAATTTGAAGTCGTGATGAGTGCACCTGCATACACAAAAGAGGCAGGAAAATGATTGAGAGGAGCATTCATTATATGAGGACATATTCCATCAGGGTTAGTGGTAACAAGTGAAAATGTGTTTGACAATACAGGGACTGCCCTTAGGCATGGGCGTCGTCATCTGGCTGGCGACCAGTCCCAGGTGTAGGCCGCTTCTCGCCCAAAGTCAGCTGGGATAGGCTGTTTATACTCAGCAAGTAACATTTGCTCATGTTATGCAACAGGTGAATTGGAAACCTTGTGTCCAGATCAAATATGACCTTTTGGCAGGCATCCACCACTAGTGGAAATTATTCACAGCAGTGCAGTGACATAATCTATCACTTGAAATCACGTTGTGTCAAAGCAAAGCTCGAGCTGTGATTTACACTAAGCCTGCAACCAATGGGTGAAGTTTGATAGCCACAGAATAAACACAGCATAATCTGTTATTCACTGTTCAATTGTGCTCATTTAAAAAAGTTTTCAATAGCCAAAGTGTGATGGGAGAACTTTGAGAGGCGCTGGCCGAGATAACATCCATCCAACCATTTTCTATACCGCTTCTTCCTCTCCAGGGTCGCGGGGGCATGCTGGAGCCTATCCCAGCTTACTTCAGGCAACAGGTGGGGTACACCCTGGACTGGTCGCCAGCCAATCGCAGGGCACATATAGACAAACAACCATTCACACTCACATTCATTACTACGGACAATTTAGAGAATTTAGAGTCGCCAATTAACCTAACATGCATGTTTTTGGAATGTGGGAGGAAGTACCTGGAGAAAACCCACACACGCACGGGGAGAACATGCAAACTCCACACAGAAAACGCCGAAGGGAGAATCGAACCCACATCTTCCCGATCTCCAGACTGTTACTATGTTGGCCAACGTTATTTTATTTTTATTAAATGATGGACAAATTTTAATTAACAAAGCAAGAATCAAATTTATTTGTGCTCCTAAACGTAATTAAGGTGTTTTCACTCACTTTTTTTGTCTCTCCTACGAGGTTAAGCTTTTTTCCTATTGGATTATGCAAATGATATGCAAATTAGACAATCTAGCGACTTCTAGGACAGCCAATAGCTACTTTTCTTCCTAAAAAGTTGGCAACAGTGGCTACACATTCTTGACCTGACAGGGTAGTACAATGGTGTTCTTCATTTGCTTTAGGAAACTAATGCTATAATTGGTTTCATTCATGAATGCATTCACTGCCATCTGGTGGACATATGAGCAATGACCAGAAGTACGTTTAACCCTCTTGGAAGGAAAACGATGGGTCATTAATAAGTGGAACATCTACAACAGCGTTCAAGATAAAATGTAATATAACCTAACACCTTTTGTACTAGACTCAAATGAAATAACATATAATCTTTAAAAAAAACTTAATACAGCAATGATTGATTTGTGTATTGCCATTTTTGCTATCGACAAATATGTCATGTCAGCGTTTCCGTAGATATTTTCCTCGCTTATTTTGTATTCATTAATTCAAGAAAAATAGGAAGAACTGATGAATTGTAATATTTGACAACCTATTACAGCATTAAACTAGCTAATGGTTTTAATTGCCTTTAGTAGCAAAACATACGTTTTTGGAAATGAGCTAGCTTACCTGACACTGCCATTTTGGGGACGCTGTAGGCTGGAGAGATGTGTCGGTCGTGAAGGAATCGACTGTAGGAGCCGGCTCTTTAAAATAAACGTCAGGAGTCGGTCGTGTCGTTTGCAGCCAATTGGGAGCCGATTAGTTTTTCCCTTGTCTTTTTTTCTGTTAAAGACGAATGTCAAGATTGGTCAAGATGTGTGGAGGCGTCCTTGTTCCACACTGAGCAGGGGGAGGGACGCAGTTTAAACAGCTGCGGTGCTCTTAAAGCAGAGTCGTTCGTGAGAAATTTGCATGAAGAGATTGGACCAATTTTGGCCGAATTTGCCTACATTTTATTATATTTTTGTAGCTGTTCATTGAGATTTAAATAAATCATTTAAATAATACATATTTCATATCATGTATTTTTTTTTTTTACACATAATTTGCTAATAAATAAACTTAAGTCAACAAAAAAATCTGAGGCGCCGCTTGGGAGCCGAGACTCTTTTTAGAGAGCCAAGCCAAAAGAACCGGCTCTCTCAAAAGAGCGAGAATTTTCCATCACTATTAGCCTGAATAAAAAATACAAATAGTCAGTGATTGTCACATGACAACCACTCCAGAAATGTGTCATTTGTGTCACCTTTTGGGTCATTTAAAGTGTCGATGACACGGATTCCTATCCTGCATAACTCTAAATACTGTAAAATAAATACAGTACAGGAGGCACATATATATTCTAACAACCACGTCATGACATCACAACCTGAGAGGACTATTAATAAAATCAACAAAATTGTATTGCTGTGCGAGTAAAATTTGCACTTTGATTGCAGTTTTTTTTACTACACGAGTGACATTTATTATCAAACCTTCCTACTTTCATACAGATGTACAACACAGAGAGGAGCCACAGTATCAGTAACGTGATGTGTTCTATATTGGCCTCATAGAAATATTGCTATTTCTACTCTATATATTTAGTGCAAATGATTATTGGGAACATGGCGGTATTGAGCACAGTAGGGAAGCAGCCACGTGTTGTGGTTTTCATAGCAACTACAGTAGAAGCTGCATGTCAGAACACTGCAAAGCATGTTAACATCTCTATACAATGTAAGACATAAGCGACAAAATACTTTATCCTGTACAGGTGTGCAATACAACGTACAAGGTCAGCTATTCTCCGGATAAAAACATCCAGCTGGGGTGCAGCTTGTATTTTATTGGCCCTTACTTACTGTAAAAATACACTGAATTCATTATTAATGACACGTGTTATCAGCTGTCACCCATACTACCGCTGAGCTGCGATGTTGATGCATGTGCTGACTTGCAACCTACGTTCACTTGCTTTTAGCATCTTTAATGCACAAAATACAGCAAAGTGGCCCCAGCATCCTTCAGCTTTCCTGCATGTGGCCCCCTCACTGGACAAAGTGTGGACACCCCTGCTCTCGGGACTGTGCCTCCACGGCGGTTGGCAGTGTCATTCCATCCCAACAGGTGGCGGTGTGGTCCCGTGTGGTCGCCGCATGAAAAGAACACTTGGATCCAATAGTTCTCAGCTATATTGCACTACTGTGTGACTAAGCAGGCCAGTCCGTGTTGATGGTTTTCCGTCCTGTACCAGGCTACAAATATTCCTCTTCTTTGACATACAGGATCTCATGCGCCGAGCTGGGCACCTAGAAAAGAATCATCAGATGATCACACATTGCATGTATTACAGGCGATGAACTGAAAACGTCTTTACAACAAGATCTATTACATTCAATAACTTACATACAATACAGAAATACCTCGTTGATCGCCGTTAGTTGGTTACAGACCCGACAGTGATAACTGAATTCTTTACAAATCGAATATTTTTGTACTTATGACACAGAAAACATGTTTACAATCTACTAAATATTTTTTAACGTTATTAGAGCCTTCTAGACATGAAATAACACCCCTATAGTCACCTTTTCATTTTTATTAGCAATATAGTAGATATAATTACAGAAAATAAGACATAAAAAAAGACTGTGTGTTCAAATAAATATCTTCAGGACGTGTGGACAGGAAGTGAAACTCAGAGTTGAGTTTTAGCTGAATAACAGCCACAACAGCCCCCCGTGTTGTTATTGATATTATTATTATTATGTTATTATTATTATTGTGTGCAGTGGTGCGTTCTAAAGCTATAAAAAGAGGCTAAGAATGCACGTAATGGGACACACCTATTCCGCCAATAACGCCTTTCTGATAAAACCTCCAAACTAACCAAGCTACAGCGACATTGTTATTATTATTATCATTATTATTAACATTGTTACGCCGAAAAAGTACGTTAGCGGTGCAGTGACACCTCGCCACACCACACCAGCTAGCTACTAGCCGGATAGCGACTAGCTTCAACCCACACTTGCCACACTCACAACACCTCAGGACACTGCCGAAAGCTAACGCTACATGTGGATTTGTTTTTGCGTTTGGAAAAATTAACTCTAGGTGTAGCGTTCCTTTCCATGTTGATATGTGAAATCAATGCTTAAAAATGACCAAAATGGTGCATTCATGAGCTGACTCTTTCCAGCTGCTTTTATATCTTTAGAACGTGTTTGTGTATCACATAAGGATCATGGATGAGGGGTAAAAGTCCCCCCAAAAGTGCAGTTTTCCTTTAAACCTGCAATAAAATCCCATTGTTCTGGCGATCGTGTCATGTCCTGTGTGCTGCTCTGCTGCCCTCTATCTGCCACACTCGTTGCCGGATTGTTACCTGCTCCTCCCAGCATTGTAGTTCCTCAAGCTTCGGTACTCTCCGGTCGCTTTTTGTCCTTGTTTTTGTACACACCACAGTGTTCCCTGCCAGGCTTTCTGCTGCAGTGGTGAGTGCTATTATTAGCCGCTGTTCCTGCTTGGTTCTCAGCAGCGTTTTCATTTAGTACTTTTCTCTGCTACCCTTTCGCACCTCCCTTAGTTTTTCCCTGCTAGTTATCCGTGCTAGGCAGCGTTCTTAGCTTGTATTTTCCCCTGTGACTAGGTCCGGGTAGTTTTAGTTTCTACTTTGCATTTTTGTGTTTTCCCGTATTTTTTCACTGTGTGGTCTACTTTTGTTAGTAAATGTTTGTTCCACGGACTGTCTCGTCTCTGCATTTGGGCCCCGGTACTCTTGGCTGTGGCCAATCGTAACAGATCAAGTCTCACCGAACCATTACTGACACATAGTGATCAATGTAGAATACCACATTTAGAATACACAATTTTAATGCGGCTGCTTTGTTCCTTGTAGACCTGTCACGAAAACCAATTTTGCTGATCGATAATTGTGCTACAAATTAGCCCCGATAATTGCTATTATTAACATTTTTTGAGACATTTTTTTCATAAATTATTGTCATGAGAGGTGTAATTCACATTTGAACCACTAGATGGTACTCAAGTATAGTGTACCTGTGTGAGCCACATCAGCTTGACCCAGAAGTTGCCCGTATGATACAGGCAGCTTCTGAGCCCATTTTGTCATGAATTAAATGGCATAAATTCCTGTCACGGTAACAAATTTTGCTGGCAGATCACTGTTGTACAAATTATTGTCGATAATCGATGTTATTGACATTTTTTGAGGCAATTTTTTTCATGATTTATATTGCATAATAATGCGGGTACATTGTATCAAATACCATAAACTTGAATTTCTCAAAAGAGTTGGGAAAACTGAAAAGGATGGTTGTGCTTCAGGTGTGCATACAAGTCGGTCGTGCTCCCCTGCTTCCTCATCGCTACTTTCGAACAAATGTGACAAACCGGTCCGTCGGCGTTTCATACGCTCACCTTGTTCATTCTGTTTAAAACCGAAATATTGCCACAATGGGGCTGTTGCGTTCGCCGTAGAAACCACCGCTCCTGTGCCTTCATTCATGTTAGCACATGTTTTCTCACGAGGCTAATTTGGTGCTCAACAAAGAGGCTGAATGAGAGGACGGTTCACTCTCTCAGTTCATTCCACTATAGAACCAATGCGCACCGACAGATACAGAGTGAACCCTCTTGTCATCCGGCCTGTGTGGTACACAGAAACGAGCAGGTGAAACACATAATTATGGACCTGTTTGTTTTTTTAATCGTTCGATTTATGGATTAACGCGACAGGCCTACTTCCTTGTATTTTTATTTTCATTCATTTAGCCATATTTATGCTTGACCAAGCTTAATTTAGGCAACAAATACATAACAGTTCATTCAATATGCATATTTTTTGGACTACTTTCAATGATGAACCAGCATCATTTCGTGTGAAGCCGCGATGTGGCGAGGGACATGTGTAAATCTATTTTAGTCCACAGGTAACCAGATGGAGATATTTAACTTTACCTGGTTGACTCCACCCACTACTAGAAGGCGATCTCTGACGACGATGGAGGAGGCCGTGCATCGGGGGAAGGTCATGGGAGCCAGCCTCTCCCACTTTTTCCTCTGGGGATGAAAAGCCTCCACTGTGTCCAGCGCAGACGGCTGATGACCTGATCAGATCACCACGACATCGTGACGAGTCAGCTACAAATGCATCACGGTGAACGACCACAGTGCATCCTACCAGCAGGGGCGCTGGCGGGGACTTTTTGGAATTTGTCTAACGTCTGACTATTTTCTTGCCCCCGCTCCCGCCCCAAAAACTGTTTTTTTTGCATTGTGACCCATTCTCCTGGCTTACCAAGTCCTCCTGCTACCACCATGCGGTCCCGCAGCACCGCAGCAGCAAAGTCGGCTCTCTTTGTCTTCAAGGCGACCGTCTCATCTGACTTCAGCCACGCTCCTGAAGCAGGAAAATAAGACTGGCACCAATGGTCTGAGGAAAACAATTACAAAAAGGCAGAGGCGACTATCGATCGGGACCTGTCTCTCTTCCTTCGGCGAAGAGGCTGCAGGAGTCCATGGGAAGAGACACAGTCCGAAGCGTTATTCTGTCTGACCTATTTTTCAATACATTTCGTAAATCTAATATCAGCGTGTGAGTCTTCTTTCCTTCCCATCGTATGGGAGGTGAAATTGACTTCATTCATTTTCTAAAGTGGTCCTTTTCACCTTGGAGAAAGGTTGTGGAGAATTTCATCTCCAGCAACACACAGTTGCTTGCTCCTTTGAGGTTGCGCACATGACAGGACATGACCCAATAATCCAGGCTGAAAAAATAGCAGTTAGTATGGTCAGATTTTGAGAAAATGTCTCACTTTTAGTGCAGACGAATAAATACACGCCTTCTATCCCGGTTCCCCGCACGCAGTGGAGCATACCAATATAATGCACCCTTGTGGTTTCCTGCTCAAAATTTCTACTTTCTGATAGTGTGAGGATATGCTTGTTTTGGAGCGGTTGTTTGTTTCAATAAAGTGATTACTGATCGACCACCTCTTTGTTATTCACTCTGTAGCGGCCTCTTGGAATGAATTAGTCAGACGTGGAGTTTCAAACGGGTGCCTTTATTCTTCCGGCTCAGTTCTTGCACCTCATTTTGCCTTCCAAGGGCGCTAGCTTAAACACGAGGTAGTCTTCCACATTAGCCTACCACCAGCCAGGTTGAAACTGAGAAAATATGTGAGCACTTTTTGCGTGGGGTTGCAATCACCATTAGCGAAGTTAACCTTTTGACACAGGAAAAGAAAAAACGTTCCGCCAAAATAAGAGCATGCCAACATCCGGTGGCAGGACTACATTCTTCAAAATAAATGAGTGAATAACTGAGCATAAAGAACGTAAACATGTCATTTACACTCCCACCAAATCCTATGACAATGAATGAACAAAAATACAAGGCGTAAATGAATTGCATAGGATTTCTTGTCTCCAATAAATGAATGGCTGCAAGATACAATCAGAGGTATGACCGTACATCTTCATACACGATAATCTGCGTGCACATTGCCATTGTTAGCTTATTCTAATCAATTCTCAAGAAGAAGCACTAATTTTTGGACTGGTCTCTCAATAACTGAATGCTTGAAAGGAGGACCTTGTTTTCTCTGGTGGTTTCGCTCACCTACACGCACTTTGGCTCGGCGAACTAAGCCATCGCTACCCTGAACGACTTCAACCACTAGACCTAGTTGCCAATGACATCTTGGGAGGTTGTCATCTTTGATGATGACAATGTCGTTCACTTTGAGGTTGCGCTGAGGTAGGTGCCACTTTTGTCTTGTAGATATATTCAGAAGGTACTCTTTTCTCCAGCGACTCCAGAATTGTTCAATTAGGTACTGTACTCTCCTCCACCTCTTGGTTGCATATAGATCTTCCTTCACAAACACACCGGGAGGAGGAAGAGCAACTTTGGACTTCATCATTATGAGGTGGTTTGGTGTTATGGGTTCTAGTGCCTGAGGGTCATTGATTCCGTCCACTGTTAATGGGCGGCTATTAACAATAGCCATGGCCTCATACAGCATTGTTCGAAGGGAGGCGTCGTCCAGCCGACCTGGGCATTGAGCAAAGGTTGCGTTCAACACCTTTCTGACTGTTCTTATTTGTCTTTCCCAGACACCACCTGCGTGACTGGCGGAGGGGGCATTGAAGACAAATTCACATTGCTTTTCAGTGAGGAATATTTCAAGTAACTTGCTGTCACATTGTTTGAGTGCTTCCTTAAACTCGTTTTTAGCACCCACAAAATTAGAGCCTTGGTCACAGTACAGTTGTCGAACAGCACCTCTAATGCTAATAAAGCATCTCAATGCGTTGATGAATGAGTCCGTCGACAAATCATCGAGCATTTCAATGTGCACAGCTCTAGAGTACAAACATGTGAAAATCAAGCCATATTTTTTGTTCTCTTTGCGGGCTTTCTTCACAATGAATGGACCGAAACAGTCCATACCACTGTAGGTGAAGGGTGCTGAAGCTTCAACACGTTCTTTAGGAAGTTCGGCCATTTTCTGGTTCTCTGTCGGCCTACGAAGTTTGCGACAAAGCACACAGGTATGTATGCACTTCGCAACCAGCTTACTCCCACCAATAACCCAGAATCCATTACTCCTAAGTTCCATTTGAGTCTGGCCTCGACCTTGATGCATTGTCTTGGCATGATAATGACACACAATCAGCTTAGTGATGTGACTGTTGTTGGGTAGAATGGTGGGGTGTTTGACTTTGTGACCAAGAGAAGAGTTTTTTAGTCTCCCGCCAACACATATAAGTCCTTCAGACAAGATAGGGTCAAGATTGAAAAGCGCGCTTGAACTTGGAAGGACATTTTTGCTTTGTAGCGCCTTAAACTCATGGGGGAAGGCCTGCTGCTGAACAATTTTTATCACTGCCTCCGCAGCCTTCTCATGCTCCTCAACAGTCACATGGTCACTGTGTTTGTGACTAGACTTCAGCCTCTTGATTCTTGCGACCACCTTGAGAAGCCTTATCCAAGAGGAAAAGCGACTCAGACGACTGAGGATGTCATTACTCTGGTTGACTTTGGTTGCAAGCACCTGAATTGCCTTGACTTCAGGGTCACCGACGAGTAATTCTGTTGAAGCGGTGGGTGTCAAATGTAACTCACTTTCCCAGAGGAATTTTGGTCCTTTCAGCCAGTTGGTTGTGTGAAGGTCTGAAGCTCGGAGACCTCGGGACGCGTGATCAGCTGGATTTTCTGAGGTGTCCACATAATGCCACTGACTGGGACTGCTGTTATCTCTAATAAGCTGAACACGGTTCGCTACAAATATGTGGAACCTACGGGCATCGTTGTTTATGTACCCTAGCACAACTCGAGAGTCTGTCCAGAAGACTTCTTGATCAACCTTCATGTCAAGTTCACTTTTTAGCATGATGCTAACCTTTGTAGACACCACTGCTGCCATGAGTTCAAGTCTTGGGATACTCGTGACCTTCGAGGGTGCGACCCTAGCTTTCGCCAAGACGAGATTGCAATGGACCTCATTCATGTCATTTTGGTATCTGAGGTAAGAACATACACCATACCCTACACAGCTGGCATCCGAAAAATGGTGTAATTCTACTCTGACAATATTGTGGAAGTCATGGGGATGGTAACATCTTGGGATTGAGACCTCTTTGAGCTTATGAAGACCCTTCATCCACTCCTCCCACCGTGGCTTCATATCATCTGGGAGTGGATCATCCCATCCAGTACCTCTATGGCACAGCTCTTGAAGGATAAGTTTTCCACTCAGGCTGAATGGAGCAATGAATCCCAACGGGTCATAAAGAGAGGCAATGACAGACAAGCAACTGCGACGGGTTGGTGGCTGATCCTTTAAACTGATGTCAAAGCCAAATGTGTCATCTTTCACCGACCATTGGATTCCGAGTGCCCGCTCTGATGGAACAGAGTCAAAGCTTAGATGCTCGATGTTTGCTGCCTTTTCTGAGGGGTTCAAGTGGGTGAGGGCTGCTTCCTTATTTGAGTTGAATTTATGAAGGTGAAGGCCTCCTCTTTTACACAACTCTTGGGCCTCAGTGATTAGCTTCTTGGCATCGGCTACTGATTGGACACTGACGAGCCCGTCGTCCACATAAAAATGTTTCTCCACAAATGTTGATGCTATTGGATAATCGGCTTTGTATTGATGTGCCAAATGTTTTAAGCCAAAATTGGCGCATCCCGGAGACGAAGCAGCTCCGAAAAGATGAACGGTCATTCTGTACTCCTGTACTTCCTTATCCACATCACCATCTTGCCACCATAGGAATTTGAGATAATTCCGAAATTCAGGAGTGACGGAAAAGTGATAAAACATTCTTTCGATGTCACAGATAATGGCGACGGCCTCTTTCCGAAAACGGCAAAGTACTCCCACCAGAGGATTGATCAAATCGGGTCCAGTTAGCAGAGTGTCATTCAGCGAAAGACCATGGAATTTGGCTGCACAGTCAAAGACAACTCTGAGCTTCTCTGGTTTTCTTGGGTGATAAACGCCATGATGTGGAAGGTACCACACTGTCTCTCCCTCGGATGTTGTAGGGGCAGGCTCTGCGTCACCCTTTTTTATCGTTTCTTCCATGAATGTTTTGTATTGCTCATAGTATTGTTTGTTAGCCTTTAATTTCCTTTTAAGACACTGCAGGCGAATTGTGGCTAGTCTCTTATTGTTTGGCAGGTTGGGTGGACTGTTGCCCTTGAATGGGAGGGGCATCTCATAGTGTCCGTCTTCCTTTTGTGTAATGTGGTCGCTAAGAAGCTGTATGAATTGAACGTCGTTCTGCGAAACATACTTTTCTTCATAAGTTCTCTCAATAAAGTCTGATTCCAGGGACTTTAAAACGTCTGCTGGTGATGGAATCTGCAGTTGTTTCACTGTGAGCCGGTGCACAAAGCTGTGGCTTCCTTGCCTGTCTAGGTGGGGGTTTGATGAGCCTATTATACTCCACCCGAGTGTCCCTCTCTGCGCAAACGGTTCATTTTTGCCACCTATGATAACTTCAAATGGGACCAGTGCTGATGGACAGTCATATCCAATCAGGAGTCCTACATCACAGTCTTGGAGAAGTGGTAATTTATCTGCCAAATGTCTAAGATGAGGCCATGATATCGCTGTTTCCTTTGTGGGGATGTAAGACTTGTCTACTGGGATAAAGTTACGACTGTAGGCTTGCTGTAGCTGAATGTGGTCCTCTGAGTTGAGACCTCGAACTTGTAAACCACAAACGCTTTTGCTAGAAATTACTGTGTCCATAGCCGTCATCGTGCTAAGTTTCAGCTTTACTGGTCGAACTTCCACGTTCAGTTTGTCGAGTACATCTTCTAAGACAAACGTTGAGTCACTCTGTGTGTCTAATATTGCGTATGTCAATACTTCTCTGTGTGGCTCTTGTACTGAAGATACAAAAACTGGGACTATACTTGATGTGGCAGGAGCACGTTGTGTTGATGTATGGGACACAACTTTATGCATTTCGTGGCTTACATCTCCTTCTGTGGATGTAGAGCTGTTCGTTAGTTCATCCACAGGGTTCTGCTTCCTGTCTTCATGCAAGCAAGTTGGATGACGACGGCTGCATATGTTGCACGTGTGTCGTCTCTTACAAACCTTTGTCACATGACCCTTTCTCAAGCACCCAAAGCAGAGGTGATTTTCTTGGATAAACGCCTTTTTTTCTTCAGCACTCTTTACTGTGAAAGTGGGACACTGCGCAATGCCATGAGTTTCGTTTTTACAGACAGGACAAGGTAATTTTGGCTTAGTACTGTTTGCTTCCTGCTTCTCGTGAAGGACTCTTTTTGCTTGAGTGTTTGTGTTGAGAGCTTTGGCTCTCTTTGGTAGCTTTTCATCCGTGGGTTTGAAATTCATCAACATTGGAGAGGCAATTGGGTTGCAGGCTATTCGGGCTTCTTTGTTCAGGAACTCTGTGAAACACACAAAATCAGGATAACTTCCGGACATGTCAAGTTCATCAACAACAATTCGACTCCACTTGCGTACAATCCATTCTGGTAGCTTTTTCAGCATCTTGTGATTTTCTTCACAGTCGTTAAGAATAGCTAGCCCTTTGACATGTGGGATTGCTTCAGTGCAGCTTTGGAGAAAGTCGGCAAACTCTCGCAGTGCTAATGGGTCATTTGTGTTGATCTTTGGCCATCTCATAAGCTTATCTCGGAAGGCTTTTTGTATGATGAACGGGTTACCATATCTGTCCTCTAAGACTTTCCATGCTCCCTTGTATGCACTCTCTGAATCTCGATAGAAGAAACCTTGTACTGCCTTTTGCGCTTCTCCAGCAAGATAATTTTTGAGATAAAACATCTTCTCACTTGATGGGAGGGACTTTCGGTCAATAAGAGTCATGAAAGTCAATTTCCAGTCTGTAAACCTTAAAGGGTCACCACTGAATGTTGTAGGTTCTGGGACTGGCAATCGGCTCATACTTAATGAGCTGGCAATCGCTTGGGCCAAACTAACAGACTCCTGTGTCATTGTTACTTCAGGAGCTCCTTGGTAAGGATGGAATGATGCAGCATTTGGATTCAGTTGGGCTTCAGATTTCGTTCTAAAGCAAGCATAGTTAACATTGTTGCTCAATTCTTCCTCCTGGTTCTCAAAACCTTCAAAGTCGTCATAAGCTCTCACACGAGCTTCTGCTACAGCGACTTCCTTTTCTGCTTGTAACTGCTGTAGTTTTGCTCTCTCTTCCTCAAGCTGTTGTTTCATTTGCACCTCCTTTTGTCTGATCTCTGACAACATTTTTGCCTCTTTAAGTTTCCATTCATTTTCTAACTTTTGAAGATGTGCCCTTTGTGCTTGAATTTCTTTCACAGCCTTAGATTGTTCCAGTTTAGCGGCGAGCTCCGCTTGTGCATCTGCTTTGCTGTTGTTGGTGCTCTCTGAGCTGGAGTGACTGCTCGATCTCTCTGATGACTTTGACGAGCTCGAAGTTTCAGTTATGGTGTGACCAAATATGGAACCGTGTTCATTTTTGTTTAATACTTCTCTCACCCTTTCTTTCTCGAGCTGGTCATTGTAATCTTCATCAACAGTCCTCAGCCGGTTACTGATGAGGTCACTTATTTCCTTTGTTAGTGTGATACAAGCATCCATCTTGTTGACAATTTCAGGCGTGGTGTTACCTTTACGCAGAATGGATTCATACTGGAGTCTTAAAGTATCATGCTTTGCTTGAATGTCTTGTTGCAATTTATTAAGTTCTTGTGTTGAACAGACTGATTTTAATGTTGTCCTAGTCAGCCTTGCTGCTAATTTCCAAAAATGATAATCCTTATTAAACATCATCTCATGCTTTTTGATGTTTTGACTATGCATTGTTTGACCTTTCTCTGTTAGCCTTCTCTCACGCGAACTGGACCTGGTTTGTATGTCTGTTGAAGCATCTGCCTTTTCAGATGGTAATGACATTTTGTTTGTTTTTGAGCTGTTTTATGTCCGTTACGGCCTTCAAGTGTCTTATGCCTGAGTCTATACTGATAAGCTGTAGTTGTCCTTTACTACAGAGTGATACATATGTCAAGCAATTACTAATTATGGCCACCCAAATGACTTTTAAACAGTGCCCCAAAATATCACAAATGAACACTTTACAGTTGAAGTGCTTCACCTTTTAAACCATTTCCTAGACAGACACATGCCAGTACCTTGAAACATTCGCCTATTTCTTAATTGTTATGTGTACTGTCCCTTTTTAATCTTGCCTGGTCGCAGGAGATCAACGTGAGCAGAGTCAGCTGGCTGGTAACAGGTGGGTAGCTGGATGTTGGACGTGATGGCATCAACTCCTTGAAGTGATGGCAGGACTGGTGCAGCGTTGACGTTTTACCACAGCGATGAGTTTTCACTGTAGCGGCCTCTTGGAATGAATTAGTCAGACGTGGAGTTTCAAACGGGTGCCTTTATTCTTCCGGCTCAGTTCTTGCACCTCATTTTGCCTTCCAAGGGCGCTAGCTTAAACACGAGGTAGTCTTCCACATTAGCCTACCACCAGCCAGGTTGAAACTGAGAAAATATGTGAGCACTTTTTGCGTGGGGTTGCAATCACCATTAGCGAAGTTAACCTTTTGACACAGGAAAAGAAAAAACGTTCCGCCAAAATAAGAGCATGCCAACATCCGGTGGCAGGACTACATTCTTCAAAATAAATGAGTGAATAACTGAGCATAAAGAACGTAAACATGTCATTTACACACTCTATCAACACAAAAAAATCACAATCTGCGAGACGTGTAACCTGGAAGAGTTTGCAGCTGTGGAATGGGCAGATTACACATTTATAATGATGGCTTTTGACTGTCTTATGCCTCGTTAAGGTGTTATTTTGTCCTGACAGGTTGTAATAGTTAAAGTGCTGCCGTTGTTAGTCGTGTATAATTGAATGATTTTGACTTTTGCTCTGAATTTGGCACTCTTATTAAGAAGAATGGTTGGGAATTTCGTGCTATATACAATATTGTTTCCACTTTAATATTCCAGAGGAGTAGTTTATACCAGAGGATTCGCTCCATTGTGCAGATCGCTGCACGTACAGTACGTTGTTTGAATAGGTCCGCAAGGCTATTTTCCAAACAGTTCCGCGGCAAAACTGCAGCGAGTTTGAGTTTGACACGTGTGACCTATAAGAACCCTGAGAAGAAGTCATCAGTAGTTGTAAATGTTGTGTTTGACCCTATCATACTGTATCAACTGAGCTGTTACAGACTGCATGACATCTCATTCATATTCTTGCTGTGCGTGAATTGGAGACTCCAAACGGTCCACAGGTGTGAATGTGAGTGTACACGCTGGTTTCCTGATCTGTGCCAAGTCTGTGGCGTACTCCGTCTCTTGTCTGAAATCAGTCAGGACAGGGCCGAGCTCACCTGCGACTCCCAAGAGGACATGGAAAGTGCATGGATTTGTCATCAAAAAAGAGTTCATGTCCTTGAGCATGAGTTTGAAATTAAGCTCTACCAGGATGATAAGAAAACAAAAGCATACTTAATTCTTTAGAGTGCAGTGAGGGACAGATTTAATTATGCAAATTGTATGCAGATTGTTTATTTTTTTGTTTGTTTTTAGGTGTCAGGCAACATACCTTCTTCAATTTGTAGGCGGTGTGCACATAAACAAGCCAACTAAAGGTTAATAGTCATTTTGACAGCAGAGGAAATCATTAAGCAAGCTGGCATCGAGGGGGGGTCTGCAATATTTGTGGTTATAACCTACTGTATGCCAAGGACATCCTTTCACCGCCAGTTTGTTGCTTGTTATACAGACATAATCCTCTGCAGTGCTGCAGTCCTTACCCATATTTATTTTTCTTTCACAGTTTGTTTTGTGCTTTTGCGTGTTAGCTTGCCTGTGCGCTGCATGCTCACCAGTGGAACTCACAAGGTGGGTGCAACATCAAGCGGAAACGTAATAGAAAATGACTGAATGAGTGCAGATTGGACGACCACCTGTGCTTGTGTGTGGAAAGATATGGCTGAAGATAGATAATAAAGCAATCTGTTATGTGATCGCATAATTCAAATCCCTCCTCGTTGCCAGTTTCCCCATCTGCAGCTCATCTTGCCATCTCATCTATGCCGAAATGAAACTTTGGGAAACGGAGTACAGCCGTCCCTCACCACACGGCGGTTCGAATTTCGCGGGTTCAAAGACGCATGTGTACGTTTTTATAAACCCGAATGCCCAATCTCAACAACGTATTTATACGTCTTTTACGCTTTTTTGCGCGACGCGAGAGGCAAAAAGAGGTGATGATGTAACTCTCGGCGAATACATTTCACAGTACACTCTCTCCTTCAGGTATCCCCACAGAATGTGTGGCAATGTCACATTCATTCTTGCTCCCAGCTCATCTTAACCATCAACAGACATTCTCAACACACACAATACACCTTCAGCCTTCAGAATAAGAGTGCCACATTAAAGTTGATTGCTTCTGATACGGTGTACTCGCATTTGCCATATATTATCATTACCTTCATGAAAAAACTGGTCTCAAAATAATGTTGACAATAATATCGTTTATCTGCAATAATTTGTAGGACAATTATCGTCCGGCAAAATTTGTTGTCATGACAGGCCGATGAGGATGAGTCTTAAATGGCTTAATGCGCGTATTATGTCTACTATATTGGGTAACGTGAGTGTAGGAGCGTAGGACAAAAGGATTGTGGATGATGGACAAAATTCAAATAGAAGTGCAGTTTTCCTTTGGACATTTTGTTCAGTCTTAAAAAGTGCTGATATGCAATTGACCGACTAAAGGATTTGTTTTCAACTCAAATGAACCAATTTAAAAATAAAAGCTTAAAGCCATACCTCGGTGAGTGTCAAAAATGCTGACATTCTTGGTAAACTTTGAGCTTTGATGTCCTCCTCCTTGCCGCAGGCCTCCCAGCAAACACAGCCTCCCAGCAGCGTCCCATATCACACCCGCGTACGAGCACTTAGACGACAGCATTGGAAGCGTCGTCCATGAGCGTGTGTCTGTGTCGTACATCTCAAAGGCCTTCACCGACCGCTTACACTGGCGGCCGCCTAATACAACAACGCACAATAAAATAGAAAAGAATGTTCATTCAAAAGAACATGACTGGATGTGATATGTTTATCAAGTGAATATGCACATAGAAAAGTTAAATATTCAAAAAGAATTTTAAGGCAGTCACACATATAATATATACAATAATGTACATAATAACATACACATACACAGTGGTGTGAAAAAGTGTTTGCCCCCTTCCTGATTTCTTATTTTTGTCACACTTAAATGTTTCAGATCATCAAAGTAATTTCAATATTAGTCAATGACAACACAACTGAACACAAAATGCAGTTTTTAAATGACACTTTTTTATTATTCAGGGAGAAAAAAACCTACAAAAAAACAAATATTCCTCTTCTTTGACATACAAAAAACCAAACCTACATGGCCCTGTGTGAAAAAGTGACCCCCCCCCTGTTAAAACATAACTTCATTGAGATGAATTGAGATCTATCAGTCTGGAAAAGGTTATAAAGCCATTTCTAAAGCTTTAGGACTCCAGCGAACCACAGTGAGAGCCATTATCCACAAATAGCGAAAACACAGAACAGTGGTGAACCTTCCCAGGAGTGGCCAACCAACCAAAATCACCCCAAGAGTGCAGTGACACTCATCCAAGAGGTCACAAAAGACCCCACAACAACATCCAAACAACTGCAGGCCTCACTTGCCTCAGTTAAGGTCAGTGTTCATGACTCCACCATAAGAAAGACACTGGGCAAAAACGGAGTTCCAAGACAAAAAACACAGCTAGGCAAAAAGAACATTAAGGCTCGTCTCAATTTAGCCAGAAAACCTCTTGATGATCCCCGAGACCTCTGGGAAAATACTCCAACGACACAAAAGTTGGACTTTTTGTAAGGTGTCTGTCCCATTACATCTGGCGTAAATGTAATGCTGCATTTCAGAAAAGGAAAATCATACCAACAGTAATATATGGTGGTGGTAGTGTGATGGTGACGCTTGATTACAGTTGCTGCTGCTAAGGGTGGCCCAACCAGTTATTAGTTTTAGGGGGCAATCACTTTTTCACACAGGGCCATGTAGCTCCCGTTTAAAAACTGCATTTCGTGTTCAATTGTGTTGTTATTGACTAATTTGAAATTTGAAATTTGTTTGATAACCTGAATCATTTAAGAGTGACAAACATGCAAACACACACACACACACACACACACACACACATATATATATATATATATATATATATATATATATATATATATGTAACAAGATTTTTTTTTGTATTAGAATAAACCTGCTACATAAGTCAGTATTTTTCTCACATTAGGTGATACCTGCTACATAGAGTTTGTTGTCTAGTAAATTTGTGTTGGCATCATAGCGTGGTGTCGGCATGGGAGGAAGTAGAGCCCACACATCCTTTCGAAAGTCATACTGCTGAAGGATGTTACGCGGGAGCAGGTCAGCGCCCATTCCTCCCACAGCCAGAGCACGACCATCTAGACACAAACACGCAAAAAAACGGCAATCACTGGGTAGTGTGTACTGTACAAGCTCAGGGGGAAATGGGTTGGTGGCAATAATAAAATATGTATAATCTAGTTAAAAATGAAAGTTAACGACAGCATAGATTTAATTTGAATCCTATACCTTTCACAGTGATGGATACACCCATCAGGGCCTCTCGAAGGGGACTCCTCTTCCTCCACCTTCCTTCTTCTGTGTTATATATTTCCACCACCTTCAATGGACTCTGGTCCTCCCCCACTCCTCCAACCACCAGGATCTGCTTTCCAAATGCTGCCACAGCGGCACCAGCACGTGGAGTGGGCATAGAGGGCAGGCTTATCCATCGGTCCCCCTACAAACATATACCGTACATTGATTGCTCTATTTAGATCTCAACACATTTACGGCAATTCAACTCTGACAACAACACTGTTTTGTACCTCCGGGGAGTACAGTTCCACAGTGGGGCACGGCCTCCCTGCAGCATCGCAGCCCCCCAGCATGTACATCTGCCCTCCAACCTCAGATAGCGTGTGGTAGACACGGCCGCTGGACAGTCGTGCCAGGCTCTGCCAGTGAAACTCATGAGCTGAAGGCACCGCCATGGCCTCCGTAGCTTAAAGACAGCAAGGACAAGTGGAAGGTGCAGATTAAGGGGAATTGGGTTGGTGGGGGTTGATAAAGTGAAGCTGATGATGAATGAGAGCTGGGAGACTGAGGAACTGAGGAGAAGGTCCCGGTGGAAGTGATGGTAAGTGGTGGGAGTGTCGAATTAGGTAAAGGAAAGGGCAAAATCCCACCTCAAGGCACTCCTTTAAATTTGTCCCTGCAGTGAAAGAAAAAAATGGAGATCAAGTGTTAAAAAGTAAAGCTTTTAAACAAAATTTGTCAACTAAAATATACCTCCATTTACTAGTAGGGAACTGATATTTTCCTTAAACTTACTACGTTCTACTGCTGATTACTAAAGAAAGGAAAAAGGGAGGAACAAACTTTTTTGCGTGATGAAAGACGGGAGTCTAATGTTTCTTTTGGTGGTTTCCATGTTTATATAACCATAGAACACATATCCTGTGTGCATTGAAAGATCAGTCAAAATCATCTAAAATGGCCGCTACTGGAGGGGTTGTCTTTTGAAAAATGGCTGGGATTGAATGAGTTAATTAGCTTGTGCACTTCATCATGTCTACCAAGTGTAAAGCAGGCTCTTCTGGATGGAAGTGCACTGAGAGAAAGAAAAGCCATCACCCTGGAAGTGAAAATAGACATCATCGGGATGTCATTATGTCATTATGGTCAAATATCGTATCCTTGACAATGAACTGTAAAATCATCTGCTCCTATGAAAGCGACAGTGATAACTAGGCAATGCAGTGGTCTTATTATTGAGGTGGAAAGGTTACTTATGCTCTGGCTGGATGACCAGAACCAACACTGTATCGCAGTGAGCTTTATGTTGATTCAGAAAGTGATCCTGTTCGTGATGTGTTTGTGATGAAATATTAATATTTTCGATACCAGCTCTTTATGCTGTAAAATCAATGCTTAAATCAAAACAAATGGGACTAAAAAATGCCTTTAAGAAGAAGAATACATTATACAGGAAATGTATCATTCAACAAACTACAGAAACAGAAAAAAACATATATTACATATAAAAATAAGTTCACAACAATCTTGAGAGTGTGTAAGAAGTCAATAGTCAATTATTGGAGAAGAATAAAAATAACATTAGAGCAACTTGGGGCACTAAGGAACAGCACTAAGAAAGCAGACTACCCTCATTATTTTATGGTTGGAAACACCAATAGTGATGATATGAATGAGGTACTTGAAATGTGAACAACTACTTTGTAAATATTGGACCATAATAAAGGACACGTACGACCAAACACAAACAGACGGACTGGACATTGAAAGGGTGAACGAAAATAAATCTCTGGGGATCATAATAGATGAAACAATTAGCTGGAAGAAAATACACAACATAAGGTGGCGAGAAATATGAGAATTAGAGAAATATAAATGACATATGAAATACAGGAAGTGAGTAAATGTACTGCAATAGATGTGGAACAGATGGGGGGTAAGATTAAATAAGTTTTGCTTCTTCCGACTCCTTTTGGGCATGCGGAACTGTGAACTGAATTATATGATGTATTCCATTGTAATTTGTATGCATGTTCAAATAAAATGAAACCATGACCATTACCAAAATATTGCCACTGCAATGCTTCAGTCATTAAAACATAAAGAGTAGGGGAAACACTGTCGTGACAAGTAAGAGTCTTTTTCCAGAAGGAAGGATATGAACCAGTCTCAATCACATCTGTCATATTCAAAAAACAAGAAAGCAGAGATTTACCAGAATCACTTGACGCTGATGCTACTCAGAACCTCGATAACACCCTTGAGAGATGTGAACTATTTGCAGTGTGCAAAAAAAAAACATCTGTCACCAGGCAACTGATGCTGCCAACAAGCTGAGAATGATAGACATCCTGTCCTCATCTTGTTTTTATTGCATTTTTACAGTAATGAAAATGGAATGACTAATCGTGCAAGAGGTTATATTGTTGAGAATAGATTTTTTGGGAATCATTTATTTTCCACTTCCTGTCATTACTGGTGCATCAAACAAACGCAGCAGATTGATCTTTGACTGGATTCCAGCGCCCTTGCACGTTATGATTTTACAAAGACATGTTTCGGATTGTTTGGCCTCAGCAGCCATCTGTGGTTCCTAAAGTGCTATATTTACACAGCCGCCTAGCAAAGGCTGCTCAAGAACACAGTTATTCTTCAGCATGTGAGCTTACGGCGCACGCCGACATAAATGCTATGAGCTTGTCACTGACGTATCCACACTAACCTCATCTCAGTCGAGCAAATCCCTAAATTTGAATTTTGCACAATGTAAACTGGAGGCACCAAGACGAAGCTCAAATCCATCCATTTTCTATACCGCTTCTTCCTCATTAGGGTCGCGGGGGCATGCTGGAGCCTATCCCAGCTGACTTCGGGCGACAGGCGGGGTACACCCTGGACTGGTCGCCAGCCAATGGCAGGGCACATATAGACAAACAACCATTCACACTCACATTCATACCTATGGACAATTTAGAGTCGCCAATTAACCTCACCTGCATGTTTTTGGAATGTGGGAGGAAGCCGGAGTACCCGGAGAAAACCCACGCGCACACGAGGAGAACATGCAAACTCCACACAGAAATGCCCAGCGGAGAATCGAACCCAGGTCTTCCCGATCTCCAAGCTGTTACTGTGTTGGCCAACGTGCGGCCGACGAAGCTCAAATGTACCGGAATATTTGCCTCCAACTGTTGTCATGGTCTTGGTAGGATAAGGTGCCTTCAGAGAGTAAAGTGTAAAACAAGAAGGTTTTCACACTGTAGAAATCTCTCAACCGAGACTCTTTCGGATCAATAGGCTACAATGAGAAACGGCATCTCTTTGCCTCCAGAGCGTGAAGAAGGACAACATTTACGTTTTCCTCGAATCAGGGACCGATGCAAACACTTTATAAATAAATAAATAAATCTAAGTCTCAAATCACTGGTCAGAAGTAGCAATGCTGCATAATTCTGCTGCCACAACAATAAAACATTGACATTTTGCGTCTCCCAATGCTGGCTATGTCCCCGTGCATGTTGTCATTTACATATTTTACCAACGGTCTAAACGGCCAAACAGTCCAGCCCAGCTGTCTGTGCTGGGACTGATGAAGGGAATTATCAGGCTGAATCTGGCAGCGCAGGTTCTTGATCCTATAATGAGATGAAATCGGTTGTGGCTGATTGGAGGAGAGGATGCCAATTCTCAATCTTTCTCGTCTGGGCTGGTTGGTTTTCAGGTGTCTCCTTTCTTTTCAGTTGAAAATGGGAACCAAAACCATCCTTTGGTTGATTTTCCCATATTCTGCTCTTCTGTCTATTAATTATTCAACTTTGCAACCTTTATCAGCAATTTATCATTCTGGGTCAACTGTGTCTCAAAAGGCAACGTGTAGATACCATGGATTAACCGTCAATTAACAGTGATGAAAAGCAGTCAAGCACTGATAAAAATGCACACACCTACCAATTGGATCTCAGCCATCCAAAAAGATAAAGACTGCAAAGTTTAATGTTTTTTTTGGAAGTTTGTATTAATTTTGAGGAGGGATGCTCCGATTAGGTTCTTATGCTGATACCGATCATCCGTGAGTGAAATCGGCCAATACTGATACCAATCACATAGATTAAGTGTACATTTTTAAATTTACTATTGGTGATATCAGGGGTCACCATCGTTTTTTCTTGTAAGTGCTACTGTTATGAAATGAAAATAGCCAAGAGCTACTGATTTTTGCAACATTTATTTTCATAGTCTATTTCACCCCAAACAAACCAAATTTGCTTGTTTTACCAGAACATTAACATAATGCTGGTAATCCACAACTCATACTTTCTATTTGAGAATGCATTTCTTTCTAGTGCTCTGCCATTATTAACTGAAAGCCTGAATGAAAAGCAGGCTTGCAGGCGCCTCATGTGGTCGTGGGGGCCCCTGGGCTATATAATATGAAAAGGGAACCATCAAATTTAGACAAAAACATATTTGGCATACTTTTTCAAAATCAGGCACCTTCTTTCAGGAGACTTTGGATGACCCCATGCTGTCTCAGACGTATTTACATACGGCCCAACATTTCGTGAAATGTTAAAAATGGTTGACAGACTACAAATTGCATGGGAAAACGTACATGTACAACATGCCACTAACAGCAATTGCTGAACTGTATAACCGAGTGAGGCCGCAGGGTGGCCTTATTATGCCATATAATTAATGAAAAAAATGGTCTTTAAAAAAATGGTGTCAATAATATCGATTATCGACAATAATTTGTAGGACAATTATCGACCAGCTAAATTTGTTATCGTGACAGGCCTAGTCTGACATAAATATTTATAGGGAAGCAGACGGAACCGTTAAAGGGCGCAGTGAGACAGAGTCTTAATGCTTTGATATTGATCAATTATGCCTAGTTCACCTAGCCACAGCTCACATACTGTATTTATGTATAGCTATGTATAGAACCCTGTTGCCCTATAATTGTGTTCCTACTGACTGTGGCATTGCAGCATGTTAACAGGCTCATTTATTTAACATGTTTTCTGCACCAGTAGCCTTGAATACAAAATGGAAATAGATCTGGGTACTTGAGAAAAAAACAAGGCTATCAGATCTCTGAAAAGAATGCCTGACACATGCAAATATCGACATTCTGTCCCCAAACAACATGCGTTACGACATATGGACAAATGTATTTTCCAGTGTGCTGTCATGTGGCCCTAGGCCTTGGGCTGAGCTGTCTCCCTGGCTCAAATATGCGTATGTTCAGGGCATAATGGTTCTGTGGTCTTTCAGCAAGCGCTCTGTGGGAGTCAAATGAGAGTGAGCTGATCCATTGTGGCAGTGCTGTGAAGGCTTGAGAAGGGAAAAGAGCAGAGGAGAAAAGGCACATAAGGCAGGAGTGAGAGGAAACAGGAGGTGGTTTGGGTAGTGAGGAGGTGAGATAATGGAAGGAGGGCATATAGAATGTGAGGGTAATGAGGAGATGGCAAAAAATATATACGAAAGATGGAAATATGGTAAGTTGATAAATATTGTATGACCTGTGCATTGTTGTGTCTTGCAGTGTCGGGCCTTGCATTTGATGCCAGGGCCTTTCAGTGGGGACTCACAGCTGACTTAATCCACCTCTTAATACCCCCACTATCATGTCACAATCATGCAAACCATAAATAATACACAAAAACACCATCAGGCAGGTAGTGGCATTGCAGAGAGAGAGAGAGGCATTTTGTGTATCAGGGATGAATACCATTATTACCAAATCACAAAACACAGTTAACCCTCTATCCTCTAGCTATACGTTGCCGCCCACAAGCTTGAGCTACATTTCTGCGAGCATTACGTAACTGCGGTCAGTGGTGGAAGACAGCGCCAAACCTCTACACTACAACATCATCTGAAGCAGTTCAGAATCAATATTTATCTAATAACATGACAAAACATAAAACATTTAAATACAGTACATCATACTCACCAGAGATGCTGTTTATTTATAGACTAAATCCATCCTTTCCAGGTCACTACACACTACTTGCCAAACAGCTTTGCTCTGATTAACCAATTAGAAGACAGGAAAATGCTGACGTTATGTGAGGCGATTCTCAAATCTGACTCACCACCGATGATAGAGTTTAAGTGACATCCGCCAGCACTACTGATTCTGAAGGCCCTGGGCAGATGAGACTGACATGGCAACACATGGAAGCTGAAATCTGATTGGGCAATCTAACAAATCGAACATACACATGCACGAGCATTTTTAACACTGTGAAATAAAGATGATACGATCGTACCTCGTTTGTCGCAGTAAATTGGTTCCAGACCTGACCGTGATCATTTCTGCAAAGTAGGACTCCTTATTTATAAGTGAAATATTTTCGTAGTTAGAACACAGGCAACCTGTTTAAGACCTTCTAAATGTGGTTGTTAGCATTAGAGCTCTCTAGATGTGAAATAACACTCCTATAGTAACATTCCTATAGTAATTACCCAATATAGTTGACGTAATAAACAATAGCACGTCTTAGACATAAATAAGACATGATGTAGACTCACACATTAGCATTGGCAGCATACTTGCTAGCTATTGTCTCATCAACGCTCCTCACACCGAGGTGCCAGTGTAGTAGAATATTACTGAGTATTCACACAGGAGCTGCTGTCAGCCACAACTCACGCCAGCGACTGGCACTCTCCACACTCACTGCTAACCATGCTAACACTCAGCAACTCCACAGTAGCTAGATGACGTCACTTCCTAGGCTCCGCCTCTTAATGCATTGTATTTGTATTTTCGTTTATTTAGCCATTTTTATGACTGAAAATGCTTAATTTGGGTGAAAAATCCGTACAATTTGCTTAAATATGCATATGTTTTGACTAATTATGGGCCGTTAGTAATTCATTTTTGAAAAACTGCGATGGAGTGAGGGAGTGATGTTGGAGCCACCATGTAGCAAGGTTCTGCTGTATACGGTTGGGAATAAATTGATCCAATTTCATGCAACAAATACTAGAATTTAAGTTGTAGCGTAGTTGTAGCTTCTGGTAGCGTCTAGACCAGCAGAGAAGGCTTTGCTGGCCCTGTGGGCACACCACTGCTGTACTGTATCACCATATTATTTTTGGACAATTTCAGCTTCAATAGGATATAATCATGACTGCGTACAGTGAACAAGCCGTGAAAAATGCTTTATTATGAGAAGCATTTAACACTTCAGTTCTCCAGTGGATGTCAGAATGCCACTGAACTGTTTGTCTCCAGCTACGGAGTAAACCGCCCTCTTTTTTGAGACCAGTTAAACAAACTGACTCTGAAACGGCAAATTTTAGGAATGTGTGTTCTTTTTTTCTTAAAGCATGTGGCAAAAAATGTCAATCAAACTGCTTCTTTGTCAAGCATCAGACAAATGTCACACAAAACAGCGCTGACAGCCAAAGAACATGTCATTTTTATCTACACATAACAGGGACAAAATCAGCTCTAGGCTATATTTAGCTTCACCAGAAGAAAGTGTAGCGCAAATGACAAATGGAATGGAAGAGGAAATTGATTACATGAAATAGACGTATTACGAGTGCGGTGATACTAGATTCTAAAGCCTTCCGTGTTAAATGTTAAATGCTTAGAGCTTGAAAAGACAGGATCAAGTTTCATCAGGGCCATGTAATGTTGTGTCAAATATGAAGATTTGGCATTATCGTTACATTACATTGGCCGTCATTATAAATGAGCTTTTCATCAAACTAATCATTGCAAAGTCTAACGAAGCTCAAAGTAATGCAAATAGTCAGTACGTGCACTAAAAACAACTAAATTATTGCATTAAATCAGTTCAAACCATCTTTTTAAAACACAGACACCTTAATCCCATCATGGTCGACTTTTTTCAAAACAAATATTTGATTGGAAACCACATACTTTTTGTATGTATACGCAAATGCACCTGAGCGCATACCTGTCAACATTTGCATTTGAAAATAAGGGAATTTTTCCAGACAAAAAGAGGAATCTAAAAGGAAATTCTTTCTACCAGAATTTTCAATCAAGACCAAGAAAGAGAGGTGCAGTAGTCGAGCTGTGTGACGCAATGTCACTGATATGTAATCCATGAATGCTGTAGAAATAATTCCCATCGTAGCGGAACGTTTGATTTCAACTAGTGGAGCCCGATGATTTCCGCATTAACAGAATCGAAATTGGCCAATAAAAACAGAATCTAGTGTTGAACGCGGAATCTCGCTGAAACTGATATAATGGGAAGGAAATATTGTCAGGAACGTGGGGACGTATTTCCCCAGTGGACCGCTCAATCGTGGCGGAATCTCATCACAAACAATAACCCGCTCCCTCCCAAACCAAACGTGTCGAAACGGCGACCTGAAACACCCAAAAAACTTTGAAGGAATGTCTTTCTTAAGGAGCGTGAATAGAAGCTAGCGGGGTTAGCTTTGTTTAGCACAGCATGCTGTGTGTGCGCGGGTCAGGCGTGTGTGTTTACACCGTGTTGTGATTTACAGCTTGTTTTCTAAAGTGCTCTGACCATTTTTTGTGAAGTTACGTACACAAATGCCGAAAATGGTCCTCGCAAAATGTATCAATGTTAAAGAATCCACCCCCAAAATGTAATCAGTTCTTCCATATCCCATTTCCAACAATTCCTGAAAATTTCATCCAAATCTTTTCAAGTTATTTTGAATACAAACAAACAGATAAACGCCGAGAAAAACATAACCTCCACGCTTGCGCTTGGCGGAGGTCAAAACGGAATTTTGAAAAAAATAAAACAGAATTCATAGAGGCCGAAAATAGTCAGTCAAAGCAAGCCATCACAATCAATTCCATCCATTCTATAAGAGCAGCCTTTATCATTTATAGCCTTTACTTTGCAGTTTAAAGTAGTAGCAAAAGCATGCCAGCAATTTTTCTATGTATGTTGACATGCACCATTCCCACAAGAGCCAAAACAGACATGAATTACACACATTCAAATGTTACCGACCGGACGAGAACCATGTCAGGAAAAGGAAAAGCTGAATCTGGACCATGATGGACTGCATACTCGGGCTGTCAGGAGACTGAATCCACGAGAACGAGATGAACGAGATTTTAACATTACAAAAGTAAAGTGAAAAAATATATGACAATATATTCCAATCTGGTCATTTCCTTTCTACTACGTTACACTCGTCTGCACTCTGTGTGTATGCTAGCGGCCCTGCCTCCACCCACCAAAGAAAGAGATTGTATGAGACGAGGAAAACAGACATGCCGGCAAAATGATCATTTGTTTTCATTTATTGTGTGGTTAATTAACCAGTTTATTATCATCCCAAGCCGAGTGCTCATGAGACATACTTTTTATGAACAAGAAATCTTTTCACGTTCTAATCTCGCGAGCTCCTGTGACAGCGCTCGTGCATACACATCAGCATAGTGAATACTGACTGAGTGACCTTTCTGGTCAGGCCTGGGTGGTTTTTACATTCACTGTCATGGCTGCCATGAGGACTGTAACAAAAGATCCATCATCATCAATCATCCTTTCCCCAGTTGTTGAGTGTCAAAAGACAGATGGTCATAAGAATATATAGAATATTCCAACTCCAACTGAAGAAACTTCAACTTTTGCAACTGCTTAAATGGTTAAACTGCAGCTTTTAAAGGGTCCCTGTCATGATTCATCAACTTTTCTTAAATATATTGTTCATAATTCTGTTCTACATTGTTCGATTTGTTTTTAAAGTGAACGGTAAATTCGCAATAATTACACCGATAGTTCATAGCGCCGGCCATGACGAACGAGCTCGCAGCTCAGCGTCATTTCCGTAAATGTGACATCATTGAGGTTATATCGCTGAGGTAAACAAACATGGCGGTGTACGATACAGAGGATGTTTACAGTGATGATCGCAAAGATTTAGCAAAGAGCGTTGTGTCAATAGTTTTCGAGGCGGAGGAAACATTTGGGGATGAAATAGAGAACTTACAGAACATGGACTTAAGCCTTAAGACATGTAGCCGAAGATCAGTCGCCTTCAAAACACAGAAAGGTAAGTTTAAATTACTCTAGAGTCAATTATTGTTTTAAATCAGCCTTTTTATGAGCGTAAAAGGGTTTTTTATAGCCTGTTCTATTGCACATGTGGCCGAGGATGAATGTTCGCTGCCATCGCCACTCCAGCAAACATATCGCTGTCAAAAGATGTTTATATAACACGTATAATGCTTTTCAGCCTTGTCGCTGTCATGGAATAGTGCTTAGGAGACGTAAACAAGATATGACTTACTCTCTTGTGCCAACATTGACGTCGTGGTTATTCTTCATTGTTTTGATGTTTTTCCTGTGTACCGGCGGAAGAGCATCCTTTTTCAAAATGCGTTTATACCGTACTTTGCTTAGGGTGTTCCCTCGGAGCAGCCGTCAATGAAACGATCACTGCAGAGGACAGAACTGGAGGTGAGCGTCCATCTGTCTCTCGTTCTGTGCACTTCTTCGTCCATTGTTGTTTCAAACTTTCGTCTTTTGGAAAAGAAAAGAAACTTACAGTACCACTCGGAGCTGGCCACGGCCAACAATTCTCCCATAAATTGCGGTAACACATGTGGTAACACGAAGGTCGGGATGTAAGTCCCGCTTTAGCTGAGAGGTATGATGTCACTTTCGGAAACAAGGCTAGCTTGTCATGGTGCAATATAAATGCAAGTGTTGCGAATTTACTGTTTGCTTTCAGAGCTCTAACAATGCAGAACATAACGACAAACAATATAGAACATATTTCAGCAAAGCTGATTATGTCAGGGACGCTTTAAGGTGGACGAATAAAATCACCTCTGCGGCTTTACAGCCTTCATGGAAGTTGACGCGAGTCATTAGACACACCATATAAACTCAGCAGCTGCTTGTACATCATATTGGCGAATGACAACACACTTGACATATATCATGCCACTGACACATGTACAGTACCTCTACCTCGACACAAAATGAAAGTCAGTCACTTTCATCACTCAGGACCAAGATCCACCTCTCAGGTGGTCTCACACTTGGTTCACACTTGACCAAACAAACCGCACCACAAGAGCAAACGGACTACAGTCTGTTTTAACTGGACCAAAAAATGCCAAGTGTGAACGCACCCTAAACAATCAATGCACAGTATTTACTTCCAAGGACTCAAAAATGTTTGCCACATGCTGCAGTGCTGTAATGTAAACTAAGCAGCTCTTCCACAGCCCAAAAAGGAGATACGCGATATAAGAGAACTTACAGCAAACCCCATCACTATGGTTTATTAATAGCCCATTATGTATAAATATTTATGTCTGCATGAACTAAGTCAATGAAGTTCACACATTAACTTTCTCGATGTTTGTTTTTGTGCCCCACCGCCGTGGCAGCGTAACTCCATTATAAACGGAACACTAATCACCACAAACAGCACGTTAGTGTTTGCTGTCAGAAGGTACTCACGCTGGCCGTTGCCCTCCTCCCTCGCGCGGCGCGTGTCGCAAGCTTTCCCCGATACTCGCCTTCCTCGATGGAGATCGATGGAGACGCGGGAGGAGGCTGCTTCTGGCGCAGGAAGATGGAAGGCGACGGGGCTCTAATAGCTCGAGCTGTACCGGAGACAGCTCGGCCGAGGAGCGGTTTGTGACAAGTCCAGAGCTCCGCCTGAAATATCGCCATTATGTGGGTCAGAGATGAAGTATTTATCTTCAGCTTTCATGGCGCGAGTTGAAATTCATTCCTTTTATGGACAGAATGGCGACCGCTTTGTGCAGGGAATGTTTTTTTTAAACAGGAGTGCTTGTATGTAGTGGATTTATTATGTAATTTATTTCGATTTGTAATTTTAACCCAATTGTGTTGAACGCCTCCTTTACGAACACTAAAACTAGCTCGTGCAATCCTTAACGTAATTTGTCTGTCAATCAATTTCCACCTCAACTGACTGTTGAAATATCATCGGGGTGGGCGATACTGCAAATTTTGGTATCGATCCGATACAAGGGCAGCATTGCCAATAACGGTGCTGATACCTTTTGCCTTTAATTTGTTCATTTGTTGATCATGACGACAAACAGAATAACCTTGAGGAAAAAGCTTTTAGGCAAACAAAGAATTATTTATTTTTTATTCATTCTTGTTATTTATTTATCCAACATAAACTAACGTATTTGTGAACACTTTAACAATAACAGTATATCATTCAAATGTATAAAGATAATAGATACAATATAATATATAAATAGTTCGGGGTGTACCCCACCTCTCGCCTGAGGTCATGTGGGATAGGCTCCAGCATACCCTCGTGACCCTGGTGAGCATAAGCGGCATAGAAAATGGATGGATGGATAACACAGTGCATGATTTTTTATGGTACATTTATTTTAACTGAGACAGAATGTTAAAAACAAAATTTAGGAAAAAAACAATATGAAATCAAGTTTATCAAATACAGTCATTTGTATTTGCATTCAAGAACATCTGTATTATCATCTCAAAAGAGGGCACTTTATCCGTTCATTTATTATTTATGTGCACAAAGGTTAAATTAGTTCTTTGTTTACATTTGTTACAGTTAGTTTATGCAGTACAGTCGTCCCTCGCTACCTCGAATTTTGCGATTTCACTCCGTAACAGCTTTTCAAACGTACTGTGTATTAATAAATAAATCATGCTGTTTCGTGCTTGAACGTGGCCTATTGTTAGTCAACAAATATGCGTATTTAAGAAGATGTTAGGTATTTTTTTCCCAAATTAAGCCTTTTCTGCCACGGTGCGCTCTACACTACAGTCAGATTCCCGACAGGGAATCCTTTAAACATCTGCGTTATATGTGTGCTCATAAAACGCACACAGAACAATGAACAACCCCTTTCTTCCTCCTAATAGGCACTGGACGCCCCGCACTGAGCAGGTGTTCAAGCGCAGTGCATATTTCGGAGTGTTCTGTGTGCTGGAGTGTTGGATTTACATTATTTCCCGTTGAAAAAAAATGTGTATGTCGGTTTTTGCCTGACCTTTTGGAACGGAAGTTCCGCTGTACAACATCCCTTACATTTTTACACTGGAAATGCCACACTTGGCAATGACTCTTACACCACTGCATGAGATTTATGGGGCACAGACAGTGGGGCGGCAGTGTCTCAGTCAGGACTTGCGCTTCGGGGTCCAGGTTTTGGTGTGGATGCGGACAAAAACAAAGTGAAAGTAGTTTGCTTTCCTGACTACTGTTGAGGTGCCCTTGAGTATGTCTCCCCCACGCGTGCTGGTGTGTGCTATGAAACTGTTCATATTGCCATTTACAGAGCTGTACAGAATCTTTGCTGTGATTGGCTGCTGACCAGTCCAGTGTGGACATCACCTCTTTCAAAGTCAGCTGGGATAAGCTTGAGCTCACCCTAATGAGGACAAACGGTATAGAAGATGGATGGATGGATATGGGATGTACACAGCATACTTAATCTGATGTGGAGTCCAGCTCAGTGTGTAATTTATAGACAGACAGAGGGACGGTGCCCCAGAAAGTCTTGCTTGGAAAACAAGAACTTCCTATCAAGCACTGCTGCCTGACCTCTAGGGACCTAGCCTGATTACAGCACCATTATTCTCCCTCTTCTACTCCAGAACACAGATGCACACGCAGAAATACACAGCTGTACCACCGCACACCTCATTGAAGATGTTTTTTCAAGAACAAGTGGAGAACCGTTATTTACGAGCCGTGAATCTGCTGCAGCTACGCTGAGTGGCTCTTTTAATGCTAGGACACATGGTCATTCGAACAATTAATAATAATTGCCAGGACAAAACGTCTTTATCTCTATCATCGAAGCGTCCACTGGAAAAGAATACCAGGAAAGAGACCACATTGGGTTCTTATGAAATAGTATCAGATAGAATTTTGGCTCCTGAATTTGTAAACTGTACTTAACCACATGTATTAGGTAGGAATAATTAAAGCAGGGATTACTTGCCAGATGTTTTTTTTAACGATAGTACGCACACAAGCTACAAATACCATTGTTTGTATGGCTTGATCTTGCTATAGGTTTAGATTATAAACTATTTCTGAATCTACTGCTGCAAACCAAGTCGATGCTATTAGGGACATCAGATATGTCGTGTGGATGCAGAGGCGTTGCCAGGTGATGAGAGTTAAGCCAATTAGGGAACCTTCACTCTTGATTTATCTGGCGTTAGGACTGTTATGATTATCAATAAATCAATTCACCTCCCAATAAATACAAATGAACTTGATAATTTTGTCCGCCTCAACATGTTGACATGTGCACCAAACAGGCTGCGTGACAAGAGAGTTCACTCTGTGCATCTGTCTCAACACCTGGGCGCGTTGGTTCTATTGCGTAATGAACAGAGTACGTGAACCCTCCTGTCAGACATTCAGTCTCTTTGTCCCAGAGGGTGGAGGCGGGGCTCCTAGTGAGTGCACACACAGAGTCCTGCAAGTTAGCATTGTGAGGAGTAACAAGCAAGCAAATGCAAATATGAATGAAGGCTTTGTAGTTATCTTTCTAGTGTTCTCACATTATTAACTAAAACCCTGAATGAAAAGCATCTTGTATGGTTGGGGGGGGCTACATGATGCCCGCGGGAACCGCATTGGTGACCCCTGCATTCCACCAAGCTTCCCAGTCAACTCCTTTCCTTTTTTGTTTGTTAATTTGGCCCTGGTGGTGGAAAGATACCACGCTGCCTACAGTGTATGCTCATATCTCTGGAGGACAGTCCCACGTGTCAAAGAGCATAACTCCCTCATCATGATGGTGTGCTTGTTTTGAGCCATCATTTGTATTTGTTTGTTTCTGTTTCGATGACTTTGCCCTTGTCCCAGTCAATGATGTGCTATTTTCTTTTACAATGATCTGGGAGGCATGGTCAACCGGGTGGACCTGTCGGGTCAACCGGGTTGGCCAGGCCTAGGATGTAAGGTTGAG
Organism: Dunckerocampus dactyliophorus; assembly: GCF_027744805.1. Classification (NCBI taxonomy): domain Eukaryota; kingdom Metazoa; phylum Chordata; class Actinopteri; order Syngnathiformes; family Syngnathidae; genus Dunckerocampus; species Dunckerocampus dactyliophorus. The sequence continues at coordinate 2,128,982 of NC_072826.1, forward strand.
AAGCGGCACGTCACAGTGGTCAGGTGACTCTTCTGAGCAAGACTGCAGATTGCAGTCGAAACACGTGAAGGTAAATACGGCATGTGAATAGAAGAAAGTGAACATATGTTCAATAAGAAGACACAATGAACCTAATCGAGCACACTGCTGCCTTTCTGTCCAGGGCCCCCAAACCACTGCTGGAGATGTCCAGTGCCGGTCCCAAGCCCGGAGAAATGGAAGCGTTGTGTCAGGTGTGAAACCTAAGCCAATCCGAAGGAAAAAGCCCAAAGACAACAACAACATTGCTTGTTAGTTTGCCGTCTTTTTGCTTCTGTGTAGTCGTTCCTGTCCGTCATGTTTTTAGTGCATGCCCCTTACATTTTTTTTGTCACTCTTGCTTTAGTTGATTGCTTTCACCTTTTAGCACTTCCTGTTAAACTGCATATGGATCACGTTAGTTACGTCACCCTGGGATGACTCTCACCTGTGGTTTTGTGCTGGAAGATATGGTAATTTGTGATGGCGTTGGTGGAAAGAGGGTGAAGGAGCTTTGAGATTCAAAAGAGCCCTTTGAAGTTTGTAGGAAGTGCGCGGATACGCAGCAAGATTCCAAATATACACCAGTAATTGTTCTGTCCCAGAAAGAATGAACAACAATTCCTCAGTTATAACCTTCACAACAGTACTTTTTCCCCAATCTTAAATCGTTTCCGGGACTGCACAGGCTACACTGTTCATCACAGATGTAATGACTTCATAGCAGCTGTCCTCATGCTCGGCAGGTTCTATAAAGGCAAATGTATTCGCGCCCAATGGAGGCACAAAAACACGCAAGGTGACTTAAGAAGTAAACTTAATCTGACAGGAAGTGATCAAGTTCAATACAATGTAGACATGAACAAGGTTATTATTTCCTCATCCCAAAAACACATCCAGTCTCTCACACACGCTCCTGCACATAGAAATATGGCGCTTAGAATATCTCTTCTTGATTAGGGGTAGAGATGCTGCTGTTGGCCTCTTCACTTGGCCAGTTATTTGCCCTGCATGCCAGTTTGCCCTCCGATGATTGCAATGGGAGTGTCAAGCCTCATTTATTCATATGTAAAAGAGGCCTGATTGGAATGAAGGCTGCGAAAAAGATGATTTTAAAGGGATACACACTGAAGTCCACAATGGACTGTGAGAGCAGACCTGCAAGTGTGGACGCTGCATGACATCATTGTGTTGCAACATCTTACTCGCTTTTTGAAGGCAATGTTGCAACAATTCAGAGCATCTTTATTACTTTTGTCGGTCCTCTATAGTTCCCATAGCAACCGTGGTGAGCTGATAGATGGGAAGCTGGGGAAGCAGCCTCCCACATTGTTTGAAAAATACGTACACATTAAAACAAAGGCGCGTAACAAATCACATCAACGTATAATTGTGTCTGGGGAGGCATACACTCTATTGTTTAAAATGAACCATCATTGGCAAGAAAAAAGTGTTTTCTCCAGAGGCTGTCTTCTGCTGTCTGTCTCTGTGTCGCTCTCTGTGGGCAGGTGGAGTGTGCCTCTTTGCTCATTATCAGAGCAAATGTTATGGTGCCAGGCGTGCGCGCCATAAAGCAGATAAATTACCCACATAGAGATGCAAGCAAGATAGCAAATGAGGACACGAGTGCAGAGTTCCCCCCCACATTACTTGTGTTTATTTATGAACTACAAAACCATGTACACATAACACATCTTTCAAGAGACTCTGGCCCACCATCCGCAGTGTAACGCACCTGCTTCACACTGCCCGGTCCGTGGCTCGAACACAGGCCCTTCGGAATGGGAGACGAGAACGTTGAAATGCGGCTGAAATGAATTTTCTCTGTAGGGGTGGCTGGGCTGTCCCTTAGAGAGAGGGTGAGGAGAACTCGAAGTAGAACCGTTGCTCCTCCGCACTGAGAGGAGCCAGATGAGGTGGCTCGGGCATCTGGTCGGGATGCAATGTCCTCCCCCAGGTAGGAGGAGCTGGATGAAGCAGCCGGTGAGAGGGAAGTCTTGAGTTTTTTGTCTAAAGCTGCTGCCCCCGCAAACTGACCTCGGATAAGCGGCAGAAGATGGATGTTCATAATTGCACATGGCCGCATGCAACCTTACACAGGTTACTGTGTACAGTAGATGCCTGCTTGTCACGGGAGTTCAGTTCGGACGCACCCGTGACTGGTAAATATCCGTGAGTAATTGGATCACCCATGAAAATGTCTATTTTTGACACACTGTCCTTACTAAGTCTCTCAGAATACATGCTTCCACAAACATATGTGCCTTGAAAGAGCGTATTCTTGTTGGGGCTTTATTTTGGGCCTTTATGACTTTATAACACCCTGACTGAGACGAGGCGCAGGTGTGCCCTATGCTGTACATTAGCATCAAGGGACTCTACCATACATGAAGCGATCGCGCCCTCTAGTGGTAGCAGTAGTGATTACATTGAGAGTCTGCTCCAATCGAGCCCGGACAGCTCGCTCCAATACGGCACACCTCTGTTTTCCGAGATTGGTTCAATACTCTGTTGTGTCAACACTGAAGGTGAAGATGTGAATCACAGGCGTGACAGTAGGGTCAATATTATTGGTAAGGTTATTGGCCCCCAGTCCCGTCAATCCGGGTTTTGGAATATCCCCTTTCCGGTTTGTGTGATTGGAATTTTTTTCATCTTTTGCTAATGTGTTCCCTGAAATGTTAATTTGTTTGAAGTTTTGCTCATGTGCGTTCTGAAATGTTCATTTGTTTTGACTTTTGTGGATTTGTTGTCAGAAATGTTATTTTGTTTTCTGAAATGCTGAAGTGTTTCATAGTTTGTTAAAGTGTTTTGCACTTCCCGGCCACCCGTAGACGTATGGTTTGAAAAATTAAATAATTGATGAATTGATGAGACATGACAATAGATTACATTACCTTCACTCTGCATGGAGTCAGTCCAACATGATAGAGTGAAAATAAGTTCTCCTCCCATTCTGTGTGGAAATGGTAAGTTTTTGGCATCTTACTTTGTCCTTCTTCCCCACTCTGTTTGAAACACTTACGTTTAGAATAAATACATTGGGGAGGCTAACTAGTTAGCTCGGTAGCTTGCTATGCTAACGGGGGCCGTCTCTTATGTTTGTGTTGCGCAATGTGGTGTAAACAAAGAATAATTGGAGTGTAAAGGTGACTATAGGGGTGTTATTTCACGTCCACAGGGCTCTAATATTGTTAAAAATCGTATTTAGAAAGTCATGCACAGGTTGAAAATGTTCAATTTATTAATTTTGAAGCCTACTTTGCAGAAATTCACTTATCGCAGTCGGGTCTGGAACCAGTTAACCGCGATAAACAAGGGATGACTGTACCTTAAATTTGACACAATGGATTTTTTCACTAACAAATGGGATGGATACCCAACATAAATGAAGTATTTACAGAAGTTAAATGGAAAAGAGTGTAAGTTACAACAAAAAACTGTTGCCGTAAGCCAGCTTAAACTGATACGACCTACACGTATTTATAAGATCCCATAAAGTTACAAAAGACTGGCAGTCAAAGGTCAAATCACACACGTAACGGATGCCAGCCTGTGAGGCTGTGCAAGTGTACGTTGGTAAACCTCATTCCCTCTGCCTCAAGAGCTGCGCTGAACACGCGGTCGACAGTCCGGGCTTTTGGCCGTGTGGTCAGCGCTCTTGCCTCCCATTACAAATAGCCTGCGTTCGAGCCCCAGGACGGATAGCACACAGACTAAACACATTTAGCAAATTCTGATTAAGCACCACATATTAAGAGAGGACATTTTGGTTGCCTTTCATTGTTGAATGGAGTATTGTTTGGATGTCCCTGTAGCACCGATAACTGATGTCAGAGGACAAAAGCGCTTGTCAAAGATCCTAGGTCTCCCTCTGCTGGACACAGTCCGGTACTGCACTAACAAGAGGGTTAGGGCCAGCCCATTCATTTCTGTTAACACACCTTGGGACGATACAGGGAAGCGGCATAGAAAATGGATGGATGGATGGATGGATGGATGGATGGATGGACGGGACTCTCCAGTATATCAACAACTGAAGGTCCTCCAACATTGGTGCCTGGTTCCGTGCCACACAGTCTGAGGTCTCGGTGTCATCTCAATACGACTTACTGTTGAGGAGATTATACACACTTCCACGAGAAATACCTGTTCAAACATCAGCAGCAAGTCACAGTACTTGTGTACGTTCAAGGAGTTGCCTCTGCAGGTGTTCTGCGTAGTACATTTCATTATGAGGCATACTGGAGTGCGACGTGGTTGGGGAAAAAAAAGTTTATTGTGTTTTGCTATTTTTGTGTGCAATTTGTATAAAATGTTATGACCGCAATTGAAACAGCAACGTAGTACATGTCAGCAAGATTCACATTAGTACACAAAAGGGTCTTTCCTACACTACACTGCCGCTTCTGCACTGCGGAACTCCTACCGAGGAACTGTCCAAAAATGCTCACTGAAGAATATCGGCCAGCTTCTCGTGATAATACTCATAGTTGTCTTTGCAGTCCTCCCACAGGTTAAGAGGTTGGTCCTCATTCTCCACAAATGTATCCCAGGTGTAGGAGAAGTCCAGCGGCTTCATCATTCTCACCTTACATCCAGCTTTATGCAGAGCCTTCAGCCCAGCCTGGATCTCTGCTTCTTCCCACTCAAACAGCCGAGCAGCAAAGATGCTCATTTTGATGTTTTTCTTGGCGTTCAACTCATCGGCTATCTTTGCAGCACAAGCCGAACAGGGACTAGACGACACATACCTGGAAGAAAGAGACTAATCAAGGACGAAAATGATACATTTGGTTCATAGTGATTCTAATTATTGGAGTGGTGGTGTGAAAAAGTGTTGGCCCCCTTCCTGATTTCTTATGTTTTGCATGTTTGTCACACGTAAATGTTTCAGATCATCAAACAAATTTAAATATTAGCCAATGACAACACAACTGAACACAAAATGCAGTTTTTTAATCGAACCTTTTATTATTAAGGGAGAAAAAAATCCAAACCTACATGGCTCTATATGAAAAAGTGTTTGCACCCCCTTGTTAAAACATAACTGAGATTAATTGAGATCTATCAGTGTGGAAAAGGCTATAAAGCCATTTCTAAAGCTTTGGGACTCCAGCAAACCACAGTGAGAGCCATTATCCACAAATGGCCAAAACATGGAACAGTGGTGAACCTTCCCAGGAGTGGCCAACCAACCAAAATCACCTCAAGACGACTCATCCAAGGGATCACAAAAGACCCCACAACATCATCCAAAGAACTGCGGGCCTCGCTTGCCTCAGTTAAGGTCGGTGTTCATGACTCCACCATAAGAAAGACACTGGGCAAAAACGGCCTGCATGGCAGAGTTCTAAGACCAAAACCACTGCTGAACAAAAAGAACATTAAGGCTCGTCTCAATTTTGCCAGAAAACATCTTGATGATCCCCAAGACCTTTGGGAAAATACTCTGTGGTCTGATGAGAGAAAAGTTGAACTTTTTGGAAGGTGTGTGTCCCATTACACCGCATTTCAGAAGATGAACATCACATCAACAGTAAAATATGGTGGTGGTAGTGTGATGGTCTGGGGCTGTTTTGCTGCTTCAGGACCTGGAAGACTTGCTGTGATAAATGGAACCATGAATTCTGCTACCTACCAAAAAATCCTGAAGGAGAATGTCCAGCCACCATGTTCATGACCTCAAGCTGAAACCAACTTGGGTTCTGCAGCAGGACAATGATCCAAAACACAGCAGCAAGTCCACCTCTGTATGGCTGAAGACTTTGGATGGCCTAGTCCAAGTCCTGACCTGAATCCTATTGAGATGCTGTGGCATGACCTTAAAAAGGCGCTTCATGCTGGGAAAGCCTCCAATGTGGCTGAATGACAACAATTCAGCAAAGATGAGTGGGCCACAATTCCTCCCCAGTGCTGTAAGAGACTCATTGCAAGTTATCACAAACGCTTGATTGCAGTTGTTGCTGCTAAGGGGGGCCCAACCAGATATTAGCTTTAGGGGGCAGTCACTTCTTCACACAGGACCATGTAGCTTTGCAGTTTTTTTCTCCCTTAATCATAAAAAGAGTGTTGATTGCGTTTTTTGATGCCAGGGCCGTGGTGCCCTGCTAGTTGTTGCCACAGACACTGCCAGGAGAATCCTTCAAGAGTGCCTGAAGTCCGGACAGAGAAGGCTGGGAAAGTGCGTTGGAATCCAGGGCGATTCATTTGAAGTGGAAAACAAATAGTGGCACCTCGGCTTTTGTGATTACAGTTAGCCCTTGTTTATCGCGGTTCATTGGTTCCAGACCCAATCGGGACAAGTCAATTTCCACAAGGTAGGATTCCTACTTTGTAAATGGAATATTTTCGTAGTTACAGCATAGAAAACCTGTTTACAACCTTCTCAATATGGTTTTTAACATTATTAGAGCCCTTTAGGCATGAAATTACACCCCTATAGTCACTTTCACACTTGTATTACCCAACATAGTAGACATCACAGAAAATAAGCCATTTAAGACATAAAAAGACGCGTGTGTTGCTCTAAATGTGGTCCGGTGCTAAGGTACAGGAAGTGACGTTGGGGGCATTCAGAGTTGAGTTTTAGCTTGGCTTGGGGAATATTGTGCCTGCTGTGAGATCATTCAAACTTGCAATAAAAGCCTGTTGTTCCAGTGATCAAGTCTGGTGCTTGTGTGTCTCATTGAACATTACAGTAATTTTACTGACACCTGGTGACCAGTGGAGAACACTACAGCTCATCGCATCTTTGAACGCATCATCAGAATGCCTTATATTTGTCATGCTTTAGGCAAAATACAGTGTTCCCTCCTTCCCAAAATAGGCTGCAATCAGTGAAATCCACGAAGTAGCCAACTTTATATTTTTACAATTATTATACAGGGTGGGCCAAAAGTAGGTCTACAGTTTCTTCATTATCTTTTTCAAACCTACTTTTGGCCACCCTGTGTATGGTTTCAGGCTGTAAAACCCCCCACCATACACTTTATACACTTTTCTCTCTTGTTTAAACAATCCCAAAGTTCAAATTCTGTTTGAATCTTAATGAAACCTACTCGGTTGGACACGAGAAATTAGTAAGTGACTCTTACCGTGTGCCTCTTATGTCCTGCCGCCGTTCGGCTGTAGCGTTGTCGTATCCTTGTTAAAACATATTGCACCTGTCGCCATGTTTTCCTCACACGGTTAGCTTCTTCTGTTTCTGTTATTGTTTATTGGCAGTTAGCAAGCAGCTCACACGGTTAGCTATTTTGGTAGACACGACCGCAACAGGAGACGATGGATTGACAATGGTCTACAGTCAATCAGGACGCAGAAGGCAATGGACGGTGCAGACAGAAGAGAGAGAATAGAGAGACACCGCCGCCTCCCGCTAAAACACAGAACTACAACACTCGACTTCCCACAATGCAATTGTTCTTAAAGGGCCAGGCTCCGCCTGTAACAGCGTTCGTGAACCGCGATGGAGCGAGGGAACACTGTATACATAAAATTTAAAATCAAACATGCATATTTTTGGCTAATAATACGCCGTATTCAACCATGAAACAGCATGATTCATTAATCAATTTATTTTTGAAAAACAGTGATAGAGTGAAGCCGCGAGATTCTAAGCGCGTCGTTGCGAGGGATCCCGTTGGGTTTGTCGAAAAACTAATCGTACCAAAATCGAATCCATTTTCGCCACAAGAAATGATGTAAATTCAGTGGAGGAGCTGGGGGACGGTGACCTCCAGGTGGGAGTCGAGTGCATGCTGACCGACACGTATTGTAATAAAGATGAAAGGTAAAGTTCCGAACGCAGTTGGCGAACGTACCGAATCCTGCAAAGACCGGGGCAGACGAAAACTGAGGTACCCCTGCATATGTTTTGGAACACCTGTCCTGGAGCTCTTCTGACCGGTATAATCACGTGGCAATTTAAAAGTTTATACAAGAGTAGTTCATTTTCGTTCATCTGGACTTTCTGAGTGTCCAGAAAGGGTGAATCGTTCAAGTCATCCGCCACATGCAGCTGCAATCCAAAGAACACAAAAGCTCAAAAGAGCTCATCCGAGATTGACTCTTCGAGTCATTTCCGCAATACAAGATGTTTGTTTTCTTCCTGTGAGGAAGGCACGCGATGCCACGAATACAATACAGTCGAGATAGATCATGCAGTAAAAGTACCAGGTGATTGTGTATTTCAGTGAAGGGTTGTAGTCCGACAGGCACTGTGTGAAGAAGGCCTCCTCAGCGTGAGGTCCGGTGTGCTCATCCTCCAGACAGCCTCTCAGAAGCCCATCAGGCGTGTTCCCTTTATCCACCAGGTAACACAAGTAGGTCTTGTTGCGGCCCGAAGAGTATTCAACATTCTTGAACTGGAACTTGAATGCAAAAGGATCGATCCGATCCCTGTTCAAAACACAGCAAATGTTAACACTGTATACCAGGGGTGTCCAAATAAAAAAAACCCCCAGCAGAAATGGAAAAAAACAGCTGTAATTTTATGGGAATAAAGTCAAAATACTAAGAAAAAAAGTCATAATCGAATGAAGAACAAAAGTCGCAATTTGACAAGAATAAACTTGTATTATTATGGGAAAAACGTCATTTTTAATAGCATTTCACCTCTATTACGAAGGTGAAATGCAGTATCTCTGTGTGTTGCTTTCCAAAATATCAAAGTGGCCCTTGCTTCCTTTCATTTTCAATACGTGGCCCTTGCTGGAAAAAGTTTGGACACCCCTGGCATATACAGTCACCCCTCATTTATCAACCGGTTCCAGACCCGACTACGATGAAGTGTATTTCTGAAAAGTAGTATTCAATATTAATAAACTGAATATTTTCACAGTTCGAGCATAGAAGCCTGGTTTATGACTTTATGAATACATTTTTACCATTATTAGACACGAAATAACACCCCCACATTGCGCAACACGGATGAACTTGATGACAGCCGCCACTCATAGCATATAGCAAGGTACCGAGCAACGTTAGCCTCCTTTTAATTGGTTTTAAACTTAAGAAAGTTTTTCAAACAAAGTGGGCAAGGAGGACAAAGTAAGAAGCCAAATACCACTTCCACACAGAGTAGGAGGAGAAGTTCTTTTTCAGTCTATCATGTCGGGCATGCCATGGCTGACTCAGTGCAGTGTTAAGGTAATGTAATGTAAGCTAATGCTCATCAATCTAACATTACTGACGCCTAGTGACCAAAATACTTTATATGACTTTTCTTTCAATATTTTTTTACGAATAATAAGCCATCATCAGCCATGAAACAGCGATCATTAATTAATCATATCTAATCTATCTAATTAATCTCCAATAATAAACGCGATAGATGAGGGGCCGATGTTGAAATGTGATGTAGCGAGGGACGCCTGTATAGACTTCTCATTAACACCAAAAGTCTACTGGAAAAATAACAGACATAAACTTTGCGACTTGAGCGTTTACTTACAGCTGGAGCCCAGAGCCAGCTGGCCCATTAGGCAATATAGGCAGATGCTATGGCGCCAAAATATCGGGGGGAACAAAATTCACCTTTGAATATAATTACAGTATAATTTGTAATTACTATTAACTTTTAAAATGGAAAAATCCACATTGATTCAAATGTAAAGCAATACCCAATTAATATTACAATAAAATGATAATAAGTCTTATTTACCTTATCTTATTTAAGTCCTATTTACCTCCGCCAAGCGCAGGGCAAAGCGCAAGTGCAGCGTTTATCAGTCTGTGGTCGAAATGACTTGAAAAGGTCTGAAAGGACTCGGATGAGATTTGCAGGAATTGTCGGAAACGGGATACGAAAGAACGGATTCAAACTTTGTGGTGATCCGGACCACCGTCTGGATCCAGGAATTTGTTAAAGCATTCCTTATCATTGCGAGATAGGACCATTTTCGGCATATTTGTGCATATAACGCCACAGGAAATGGTCCGAGCACTTGGAGAAAAAAAAATACAGGACAAGTTTCCAACAGGTTGTACAAAACATCAAAGGCTGATCCCAAAAAATGTAGTATTATTAGTAGTATTAGTTAGTATTATTTTGGTGTGAATCACAATACGGGGGGAACTACGGCGCTTGGCGGAGGTCTGCACTCTCAGAGTGCTGCTCCAGTTTTGTACATAGTTGGCATCTAATACTGTACGTATTTAATATACAGTAGCTTTTGCATTGATATTTTATTTAGTTTGTGTATGTAGTTATTGCATAGTCTAATATATATATATAATATATAGATTATAATTTTGATTCGGGGGGGGGGATGCCATATAAAATGTCTCCTGGGCCCCTCTTTGGGTACACCGGCTCTGCTTGTGTTAAGCTAGGCTACTCGTCACCAGCACTCAGCTGCTTGCTGAGCTCCACAGCCCCAGTAAAGTAAATATATACTGTAATGTACCTCCACCTGCTTTGTTAAATGTTCAAACGATGATGAACGATATTGAGGTGGGTGTCGGGTTGAAACTTGCTGCCGGGGTGGGGGTAGCACGGCACCGCAGGCAAACTAATTTTACTCTCTGTGGCTCAGACTCTAGAGTTGCAAGACATTATTATTAGATGGGGACGGCAAGATAGAGCGATTGTGCAGAAGCAAACAAAATGAACGTGGGATTTAGCAGGACTGATTTTGGCCCGCAAATGACACCACTACACTAGCGGCCATTCTTTTCAGGTTTAAGAATGAAATGTACTGTGCAAAGACTGATGTGGTGGAGATGACTACGGATTGAGCAAATCCCAGTTATCCTCCCGTCTAGGCGGCTATTTCGAAAGCGACATCATAAGTTATCTTGGGTTTCGTGGCAACCGTGGCTTTTAACATAACAACAGAATGTGAAAAATCCGAAGCATGTGTTGGTTTACTTGAATGTTTAGTACATGTTGTTATGCCTTTGAGCAAAGGTTGGAGGATCCAAAGAGTGTGAGCCAGTTTTAGATACAGTATGTCTATCTCATGGATATCCAGGAACTGTAATCTACGTGTCAGCGACTCTCATTAAGGAAGAACTCTTTCTACCTGCCTGACAACTTTACTATTTTTGCCAGGTACATCTGGACTAAACTCCCTTCCCTCAGAATGCATTTTTCCTCAGACACAAAAAAAGTCTTTCGAGCAAAAAACAATTCTTGCTCTTCAAACTGTAGTTGGAGACCGTCTGGCCAGCAAGAAACAAGTTTGCTTTTACGAAAACCCAAACCTTTTGGTTCAGTAGGTGGCATTGAAAAGCCTTTTACCTTCACTTCGAAAAAGTTAGCATTCACAACAACTTTCATGTTGGTGACCGTCAGTTTACAAAGCACAATAGCGTTAGCATCCACTAAAATGGTTGCACTGATGCCGACCTACCCTGCGGCTATTTCAAACGGAGGTAGTTCCATTGGCTCAAGCTGAAGATCTTCATCTTGACCATCACCGGTTGCATTGTTGGTAGACGACGCCCCAGCCGGTGGCACCTCTCCATTGTCCTGAGCGTGTTCTCCTTCATTCTTCATTCCCTTTGCATCCTTGGTCTTTTCGGTAGCCTCTTTTTCTTGTCTCTCCTTCCTTCTCAGAACATGACTTCTGTCAGCCATGGTGTCAGAATTTGTGTTGGGCCTCAATAATTTGAGACGGATTCAGTGAAGGAGGGAAGGACACTTGCTTGTTGAAAGCAGAGCGAGCGGAGAGGATGCAACGCGGTGAGTAGCGAGCTGTGGAATGGTGGACGGCGAAGAGGAGGAGAGCTCCGAAGAAGAATGTGGATTGAGGGAAATGAGAGACAGACAGAGAGCCAGGACACAGGTGGGGGCTGCAGGGTGTTGCGGTGCGAGCAAATAAAAATAATATTTGTAACCTATACATTTGCTTACATTTAGTTGTAAGACGACCGTCCCCCTTCTACTGAACGACACATCAAGCATGAATGCACGTATTAGCGACCGCAAGTGTCTCACTTGACTACTCTTTCACATCGCTCTCATGTAGTTTAGTTCGGAAAAAGCTGACTTATCGAAAGGGAATTTATTGCAACATTCAAATACGCAGATTCTAAACAATACTTTCAATTGGCAGCTTTTGTCTAAAAATAACATCGTTGCCCTTTAAAGGTCTCTGAGGGTCAAACATGGTGGATGCACTCAAGCAGCTGCAGCTTTCAGACCAAGTGGGTCTATTAAAAGCCGTTGGGGAGGAGACGAGGGAAGCGGCCCCCGTTCGTCTGTGTGTGTGTTGGGATACAATAGCTGTCCATATCACACCCTCACGTGGGTTTAGGTTTGGCTTTAAAGTGTGTTGATGACTAATTGATGGTGAGAGCATTTATGTCTGTGAAAAGAGGATAAATAGATTGGACCTTGCACCAGGCTGGAGCTGTCCTATCTAGTCTGACGTGTGTGTCCCACCTAGTCTTTGAGCATGGACTTATGAAACCTGCTCGGATGCGAGGCGAAACGTCTTCTAAGACTTGAACAGCCCAGTTGCGATCGACTGAATGCCCTGAGAGCATACATGTCAGAACTCTAGATTTGTGTGCCGAAACATAGCAAAACGGTGACGGACACGTCCGCATTGGTGTCCTCGGACTCTGCTTCCTCTACGGACGCTGGGTCAGTTGAGGCCAGCAGGCCCCCGTTCCAACTGTAAACAGCGCTGACAGGGTGCTGCTTCCTAACTTCATTTCCTAATTTCCCTTTTGATATTGTGCATATAATACAAGTATATTTCCAGGTACTCGTGTTTCCTCCCACATTCCAAACATATGCAAGTTAAGGTTAACTGGAAACTTAAAACTGTCCACAGGTGTGAACGTGGTTGTTTTTATATATTTGTGCCCTGCGATTGGCTACAGACCAGTCCAGGGTGTACCCCGCCTCCTGCCTGAAGCTAGCTGGAATAGGCTCCAGTTGGCCCTTGACCCCATGAGGACGAGCGGTATAGAAAATAGATGGTTGGATGAATAGTTTATAGTGAATCACAAATTAGTTTTGTTGCCCGTGCTATTTTTTTGGGAAGAGAACTGGATATAAAAATGAATTAGTGCACCCCGTGCATACTGTAGTTTTCCTGATAGCTGGTCTAAAATTGGTGGTTGGTACGCTGCAATATGTTGATATCAAAGGTTCAGTTATTAACATGCAGCACGTGTCTGTACAAAGAAGATAACTTGATTTCGATACCTTAAAAGACAATATTGTCGCAGTGTGTTGCGGCTGTGCACGCTCCCCGCGCCTTCTGTCTCTGACTTCCTTGTGCTCGCGCGCACGTCGGCTATCATCAGGTGGCCATTGTTCTCCACGGCTGCTCAAACTGACCCCAGTGCAGCAAGGTCCAGTACCGCGGTTACCTCCAAGCCCCGCCCCTTCCTCTTCCAGCGCTCAGCATCTCCAATCACCATCACCCCTCCCCCAAATCTCTCCTCGTGAATCCAGCGACTGATTGACAGATAAAACACAGGAAACTGCTCCAGAAACGCGACGATACGCTCCAACGTTGTAGTTTTCCGCCGAGTCATTTTTCCCCTCAACAAGTCATATTTTGCTTCTCCCCTGGGCTCTCTCTGTTTTTTTATCTGAAGCTGACGCGTCTTCCTCCCGAGGTAGTTGAGTTGTAGCCTTGAGGTGTAGCCTTCGTCCAAGACCCAGCATGTTAGATCCGTCTTCCAGTGAGGAGGAAGGGGATGAGATCCTGGAGGTGGAGCGCAAAGAGGTGGCGGCCCCAAAGAGCGTCAGAGGAGCGCGGCCGTTACCCAGCGGAGCCAGCGACGGTCAAAGCGGCACAGGGGGGCTTCAGCCCCGGGGCCGAGCCAGCGCGGGTGGCCGAGCCTCAAGCCCCAGCCCGTCGGTGGGCAGCGACAAAGAGAAAGAGGACCTTGAGAAGATGCAGAGGGAGGAAGAGGAGAGGAAAAAGAGACTCCAGCTGTATGTGTTTGTCATGCGTTGTATCGCATACCCGTTTAACGCAAAGCAGCCCACTGACATGGCGAGAAGGCAGCAGAAGGTAAGATCACAGACCTTTCAGTGTGCATCCCTCACATCTTGTACACCACACAACTGTTGCTTCCACAGGTGCGCCATATGTTGCACCACCAATGCTACCTTTCATCTCAGTATTCTCAAACGTGAAAGCACGAGCCTTTTTAGCCTCTTTTAGACTAGTGGTGACATTTTCACAAATATTTTAACTACAAGCCACTGGGTGGACAACTTAGAGGCAGCCAAATGAGAGTGCATGTGTCTTCCTGCTGTTCCCACCTATTCTAGATAAATACATCTGGATATACAGTATATAACCTAGATAATAATGCACCTATCGTAGATGTTTGGTTTTTAGTAAGTGCCTTCGGGTTATGGGTTAACAAAAGTAAGATTGGCAAAGTGAGATTCCTTCTTCATAAATGGAATATTTTCATAGTTATGGCATAGAAAACCTGTTTATGATCTTCTAAATACGTTTTTTAACATTATTAGATCCCTCTCGACATGAAACAACACCCATGTAGTCACCTTTGCATTTGTACTACCCGATATAGTCGATGTGATCAGTGAAAATAAGACATATTTGAGGAAAATGAGATAACACAGCGGTGGCTATTGAAATGGGGGTTTAAATGATTTCATTTATATTACCTATTATAGTAGACATAATAAGAGTAAACAAGCCATTTCAGGCATAAATAAGACTCCTGTTTATGTGTGTCACATTAAATGTGTTCCCTCGCGGACCTTAATGGCCGAGGGACAGGTTTGTGAAGGGGAAAAAATGGCGTCGGAGGTTCAGAGTTGAGTTTTAGCTTGTCGTGGATTACAGCCCCAACAGTAGCCCGTGTTATTATTATTACTATGATTGTTATGTTTTTATTATTGTGCCTGTTGTGATAATTGAAACCTTTTCTGGCGATCACGTCTGGCCCTTGTTTCACTGAACACCGACACCTAGTGGCCAATGTAGAACACTACATTCACAAGTAGAATGCTTCTTCTGCCTGAAAGTTGGATTTTTTTATTCAACCACGAAACAGCGATCATTAATTAAAAAGTGCGGCAGAGTGAGGCTGCGATGTTGGAACTGCGATGTAGCGAGGGACGACTGTTCATGGCTCGTGATAATGACGACATCTCGAAACAGCAATAAGGTGAAAAAAAACAAAAAAACATGACATGGTCTATACTTTGCAGCATAATTTAACTAAGTAAAAGCAATACAGTCGTCCCTTGCAACATTGCGGTTCGAACATCGCTCCCTCGCGCTATCGTTGTGGGGCTACTAGTGAGTGGATGCACAGGCGGAGTTCTAGCAGTTAACAAGTTAGCAAGCAAATGCTAATATGAACGGAGGCACAAAAGCGATTGTGTCTAAGGCGAATGCCACAGCTCCATTGTGGATGTGCAGCAGAGCCTTCGTCCCGACAGTCATTGCTTACTGAGGCGTTTGATCGGCGTAGTAAATATCAAACGAAACAGTGCAAAATGGTGTGCGCTCGCTACATTGCAAAAGAAAAGCCAACATTTTGGGAAATGTTACAAATCTTTGACAGACAGTACGAAGTGCCTGGGAGAACGTACACATGAACACAGAGCGACTCCTGAACTGCATAACCGAGTGAAAGAAGACGTGTTGAAGGACAGTCAGCAACAACGCATTTTACTCTGCCACTACAGATAAGTGGTTCGTCTCAAGTATGACCCACTCCATTAGTTTAACAATACACTATATAACTGCATGTGTGTGTGTGTGTGTGTGTGTAGGTTTTATTGGAGTGTTTTGTTTTTGCTTAACAGAGAGAGGGTATATAGGTGACTTCTGTGTCAAGCATGTGGGTCATACAGGTACACTACACTTGGTACACCTCTCATGACAATTGATTTAAAAAATGGACTAAAAAAATGTTGATATTATCAATTATCAACGATAATTTGTAGCACAATTATCGACCAGCAAACTTTGTTTTGGCCTGGCCTGGTCTCATCTCAATAATGAGGCCTAGTAGATACATGAGTTTGTCTTGGGCTCTTGTGTGTTTGGGGAAAGATTTAGATGAAAAAAAGTCATTAAATGGAAAGCAAATGGTTGTGGATAAAGGATCCAAGATGCCCTTATAGCGACATTCAACATTTTTTGGAAAAATATGCCTCAGAAGCAGACTTTATTTAATCCCACTCCTTCTCGCACTTCCAATAACTGAGGTTTTTTTCAATTTCCTAACAGGGAAAGTAAAGGGAAGGCTTAATAATCGGTAATGGTGTATTTTATTTTGAACAAGCTTAACAACGTTACATTAAAGAACTTAATGTTCACACTTCAGCATGTCTGAAAAGGAGTAGGAGGAAGCAGAGTTTATTTAATTTGAGCCCTTCTCCATGTCGAAGCAATTACAGGTGGTTACGAATGAGTTCCATTCCTACATCTGTGGTGTAAGTTGCACTTATACCTAATTTATACCTAAAACTAACACCTAAGTCACTCACTGCACACAGAACACGTGAAGGACATGTAAAATACAGTAATAAAAAGATTAAATGCAAGAATGACATAAAACAGGAAGAAAAAGGCAGAAAAACTTCTCACTTTTATCCCTGTGGTTGTCTTGCACACTGGAAGGGGCGTTGCAAGGGAGGGAGAGACAGGCCTGGTCTCAATAATGAGACCACTGCACGCTGCTTAGTTATCGCTGTCCATTTCATAGGAGCAGATCCTTTCACATGTTCAGAGATACCATTGTTATCCTTTCTGATGGTCGCGTTCAGTATTGAAAACAATAAATAAGCAGTACAAACTCCTCATCCTCCAGCGTGTTTGTTAATTTGTCAGACGTGGGATTGCTTTGATCTGGCTCGGAATCTTGCTGCGTGTGGGCTGGCGACATCACTCGCTTGCGTTGAATCTGTGCTCGCTCCCGTTTGCACGGTGATAATCAAAATTAGCACACCACTATGCTCTCCTCCATGCTTCCGTTGGGCTTTTTTTTTTTTAATCAATAAACTTTGCTGGTAGCATAACTGTGGCGCAGACGTCGCTCAGGGTGTCTTGAAAAAAAAACAGCATAATAAAGCAATAAAGTCTGAGCACGTTTAGTCTTGCTTCATCTGATGACACACAGCAAACAAGGCACGAAGCACAGGGAGGTTAGGAAGCTGCCTGCATTTGCGCATCTGACTTTTGTACGTTTTCATTTACGATTACTCGACCCGGCTCACCTTTTCGTGCCTTGGTTTGGGGTGGTCGGTCTGTCACTTCAAAATAAAGCACAAAACACGAAGCCACATTGCATTAAGCTGTCAGAACGACATGCAAACAAACAATAAAGGTCTCCCGTATTTACCTCTCGGCATGTAGCTGTTGGACACAGTAGGAAACAAGATTTATTCTGGAGGAGACCAAGGTCAGCAAGTGAAAGCAGCGCCGCAGAGGTTCCACGGTACTGCAAGCAAAATTACAAATAGTGTTTACCAAGGCTGGCTGTGAGAAGCTGCATAGTGTGGTTAGCACTTACGCTCACCTTTGGGGCTGCAGCTAACAGTTATTTACTTTGTTGATTAATGTGAAGCTTGTTGGTTCGATTAAGCGAGTAATAATGAACCAAACACAAACAGTTAGTGGTTTGATCAGAAAAGAGGCAAAAATGTCGATCGCTGCTTCCCACAGTCAAATCTGATGTGTGTCAATATCTTGTTTTGCCTGAAACACAAAGATTACACGTCTGCTTTCATGGATTGCTAAGGAAAATTAAAAAACTTTCACATTTTAGAGGCTGAAATCAGAGGATATTTACCGTACATTTTTAAATAAAACAATGATTAATCAAATACCAAAATAGTTGTTGATTAATTCGATATTAACTTTTACACTTATTTTACCACAACTGAGTGTGTGCTTTTTGTGTTTGCAAATAAAATGTCCATTAATTAACTCGTTCAATGCCAGACATTTTTCAAAAGACAACCCCTTCAGTAGCGGCCATTTTAGACGATTGTGACTGATCTTTCAAGGCACACAGAATATTGTGTTCTATGGTTATATAAACATGGAACCTACCAAAAGAAACATTAGACTCCCATCTTTCATCAGAAAAAAAAAGTTTGTTTCTACCTTTTTCCGTTCTTTAGTAATCAGCAGTAGAACATAGGTAAGTTTCAGGAAAATATCAGTTTCTGACTAAAACTGGGAGAAAACCAGCTTTTTGTGAAAATATTAATTTCAAGCATAACTTTCACTTTGACACAAAATTTTTTGTTTTTGTGACAGCGCAAATATCTAAACAACTATACCAACTTAAACAACACAAAAAGGGGTTGTTTTACATCAAAATAACAATTTATTTACAAATATAACGCCATGAACCATTTACAGTTTTCACATTTGGAACTGAACTACGTGTGTGCATGTGTGTGCCCGTGTGTGCGTGTACATGCATTAAAATTTCCCGACAATGCGTAACCTTCTGCACGCTACACTCCTCCAAACTCTCTCGCTTCCTCCTTCCTGTCATGTGTGATTCTTCCATTTCCTGCCAGGCTCTTACCAAATGCACTTCCATCTTGCCATCTTGTGGCCGTTCTTATGGTTTAAAATTGCTCTGAAGTGAAATGCATTAGTTTCGTGACGCATCATCACCTCTTTTTGCCTCTCACGTAAAAAAACGTAAAAGACGTATAAATACGTTCGGGTTTATAAAAACGTATAACTACGTCTTTGGTATTGAATGAGTGAAATACAAAAATCCTTACATTTACTGATAGACTACATCATGGGACAATGGCACTAGCATGCTCTGCTAAACTAAGCTAACCCAGCTAGCTTACATTCACGCTGCATAAGAGCTGAGTTTCGAAGTTTTCCGCCAACTTTTTCCGGTGTTTCTTGGCGCCGTTTCGACATTTTTAGACAGCAAGTCGTGTTGTCAGCTGCAGTTTCGATGTTAAAGGTTTAATAAAAAGCAATCTGGAAATGCTGGTGGGCCGGATGAAGACATTTGGTGGGCCTGATGTAGCCCGCGGCTGCAGTTTGCCCACCCGTGTGTTAGATCCATTGAAGCGTCATCGTTGAAAGTGGTTGCCAGTCTCTTGTGGTTGTGCTCAGTCTGTGATTCACTCAGCTTTTGGTCAGCTGGGATCACCTCCAGTTTTTCACAGCACTGCACTGGATAATAAGTAGTCAACATAAGGAAAGGGATTTTTTAGTATGAAATGTTATTTATTTATTGATTTTTTGCATTAAGACTGTTGATAACTGGGACAAATGACTCACTGGGCTCTCTTCATCCATCGACTGCCTCATTAGCGCCACTTCCTGGAATCTCAAAATCAATTTGAGGTGGTCAGGCAACCTGCCAGGAAAAGGAATGGACATCGCTTGCACTTTGTTTTAGCTCGTTCTTTAAATCCCAAAACATTTTGTAACTTGTTCGGTTTCCAATTAAAAATGTTTTTTAATTAGTGCGTGCCCAACCGTCATGAGGAGCCATAAAAGTAGAAAAATGTCTCTCCCTAAGGGGGGGTATGACCGTAAATAATTGAGAACCACTGCCTTAGACCAGTTATTATTCTTTTGTTTCGTACACTGTATTGCAAAGCTTTCAATATGTATGAGTTAGCGTGCGTTATAATAAAATACAATCAGTCAGGTTGCACAGATTCTGATAAAGACACACACCAAGTTGCAGGCTACACAGGCAGAAGGCAACCATAATATGATTGTAGCGTACGCACAGAGAATGCACATTTACTTTAAAGTAATACCAAGGAAGGCACACTGGCTTACAGAGATGTGGAGATAAGTGAAATGGTCGGGTGAGTCATCCTTCACCATATTCTCCACTAATGGGCAAGTGCATGTGAACTGGAGAGCCCTGAAGCGACCCCTTCCGTGAGGTCACCCAGGGGTGCTGTGCAGCTACGAAAGCAAAGTTGCATTGTCACTTGCATTACATGACGGAAGAAGTCTACTCCGGTCAGAGTGGTCGCTTCAAGAAGAGTCATACGGTGTGCAGTGTGTCCTCTCGGCCTGACTGTCGTCGACTCAAGCATGTGCACACATGCACGGACGCAGAGTAGCAGACTGTTGTGCGATGGCTTTTGTACAGTAACGTTTGGGTTGGACCACATGCACGTGCAGGGCCCGCTCCTTATGAGCAAACTGCTCACTTTCAGTTCCACAGATGTTCAATTGGATTTAAGTCAGGGCTCACAGACGGCGACTGCAGGCTGGTCCAGTGTTTGGCCCTTCGGCCCCTTTGCCATTCTCGGTTGTGTTTTGACTAATTGTCCTGTTGGAGGAACCGTGGCCTGCGACTGAGACCAAGCTTTCTGACACTGGGCAACATTTGTGGCTCCAGAATGCCTTAATAGCAGGGTCGCCACCAGACGCTCATTTCACGAGACAAGACCATACACGAGATTGGGTCTGCGAGAACGAGACGAGACGAGATTTTAACAGGATAAGTACAATGAAAAAATGTAAAAAATATATACGATTACAGTCGATGATTGCTCCCTCGCTATATCACGCTTGTTCAGAAATTAATTAATAAATGTTATTAATCTATTATTAATCTATTATTAGTGAAAACAGATTAAAATACAAGTGATTTGTAGTATTCTGGTCACTAGGTGGCAGTAGTTCTCCACCCATTCCGTGTGGAAGTGGTAAGTGTTTAGCTTCTTAAGTTTGGAAGAAATCAATTTGAGGCTAACTGGTTACCTCGCGAGCTTGTTAGCAGCCGCCTCGAGTCCCTGCAGCATAAACGTTGTGCAATGTGATGAAAGCAATGAATAAACAAAGTGTAAAAGTGACTACAGGCGTGTCTACTGGGCTTTAACAATGTTAAAAAACGCATATTGAAAGTCATAAACAGGTAACTACGAAAATATATCATTTATTAACATTGAATCCTGTATCGCGGAAATTCATTTGTCACGACCGTTCTAAAGGAGGGACAACTGTGCATTGCAATCTACTCAGTTTAATTCTACTACATCACACTCTTATGTACTCTGTGTATGCTAGCGGCCCCGCCTCCATCCACCGAGACCAAGAGACTATATGACTGACAAAAGGGCTCACTCCGTTCATGCCGTTGTTCTATGGATCAAACATGCCAAGGTGCTGAAACCAATGCACAGAGTGAATCCGCCTCCTGTCTGTTTGGAGGCTGGAGACGAGGAAAACAGACACGCATTCACATAGCAATATATTGAAAAATGATCAAGTTTAATTGAATTTATTGTGTGATTAATTCATGTATTTATGAGAATCCCGGGCCTGGGGCCCACGGGAAGTCTTGTCAAGACCAGCACTGCCCGTGCGAGCAGTGGTGGAGCCAGAAATGTTTCATTGGGCTGGCCAAGGTGAGACCATTACTCACATGGCGCTGGCAATAAGTTGATACCTGAAATGTCTAGATGGCCAGAGAGTGACCAAGGGTGGCCACGGCCACCACGTAGCTCCGCCCTTGGGTGCGATCTCCCCGCACAATGACACAGCAGTCTGGGCACAGTGAGGGGGAACTACCGCTGTAGTTAGAGAGTATATATTCGAATATTCATCGGCCAACGTGAAAGTAACTTCACCACGGTACACCGCGGACATGTCTGCATGGTGGTGGTGTGTTTTGTTTGGAATGTGGCCCAAAGTTTACCAACGTTATACCGGCTGGGCCCGATCTCATGGCGGATATTCGGATATTATCCAGTCTTCAAAATACAGCGGATCGGCAGCCGATCCCGATCCTGAAGATCGGATCGGGACATCCCTATCCATGATTGTTCCTCAGGACGACTTTAGTGAAGTGGTGCTCCGTTGCCTTTTTCGCCGTCTGATGGCTATCGATGGGACGTTCAGCTCTTCTGTCAAGACTCCCGGACTGCATCACCACTGCCTAGTGCAGGGCAAAGCTGGCGTCGTTATAAGGCAGTTGCAACTCGCTTTGACCACAAGATGTCACTGGGGCTATGCCGTTTTTCATGACCCTGTCAGTGCCACCTGCCGGCATCCGGCCTTTGGTCGTCGTCCGTTAAAAGAATGTCCCGTCAGCGTGTCATCAAAGGTGACTTAAGGAGGACCACAGGGAAAACATGGCTGCACATAGTCTCAAATAACTCAAAGGAAAGCCTTGCTAGCTGAAATCCAGTCTGAATTAATCCAGAATCAATAAATCCATCAAAAAAACAAACATGCATTGTAGCTTCTGCTGCCACTTGTTTAATATTAGTCACTTTTTTTAGATGAAATATAAATTCACACCTTTCCCCCAACGGTCTCCTTAATCTGCCAACCGTTATAAACAATTCTAAATTGGACAAGGACGATGTGTATTTATAGTCTCTCGAGTTTTCTTTTGTTTTTTCAATCGTGTCGCTTTTCTTTTCTAATCAGGCCTGAGGGTGTTCGTATTCCGAGGTGAGATCCTTCATGCAAGAACACAACCAGACCATCTGTCTGCTTGTTTTGTGCACAACAGTAGTGGATATGATGAATCCACTCACGTCCCTTTGTTGAAATGCTTGACACCTCCACTTGGCTACGCTTTTCATTCTGCTCTTATCAGTTTGGTTTTTATCATCGACTACAACAAACGATGTATTGACACGCCCATAAATAATTAAACGTAATAAACGTCAAACTGACACCCACCGAATAACTTGTGTTAACTTTCGATAAAGATCCTGTTGTATGTAGTCTCTGACAGCCATCTGGGTGAGTGTCTGCATAATTCACGGTGACAGCATGTATTCTGCTAATGATGATAGCCTCGCCAGTTGGCCTGTGAGTGTTCAAGCACACGCAACCACGCATGACCCTAACCACATGCTTGAGTGTGCGACGGTCCTTTCACACGTTCACTTCTACAAGGCAGTAAGTGTGGTATAATTACCGGAATATGAAGGGTGACTCATCATACCAATCATACCCACTAATATCCTACTCATCACTGCAGCGTATGGGCCACAGCACCTCAAATGCTCAGGCTTTTAGAGAGAGAATAGGCACTCTTAATAATTGTGAGGGTTCCATTCGGAAGTGCATGTGCTGTAAATATACTGTATATATACATACATATATAGAAAGCACCTATGATCGAAATTTTAGGACCAGTTGAAAAATTGCAAGAATTTCTATTTTGCACCGTTGGATCTTCAGGAGGTTCTAAGTAGAGCTATAAAATGCAAAAAAAAAAAAAAAAAAGATGAAGCAATGTATTGCAAACTACCATTAAACTGTTGTTCATCAGCTGAGCAATGATCAGTTAAAGACCGTTGCTGAAAAAAAGCCCCAAACTTCCCTAAAATAGAAATAAACTGTTGAAAAAAAGGAGTCAGTATTGAGTAGCTGCACCATTCCTGTCGATAGCCTCAAAAATATTTTTGGCATGTTTTCCGGAGGGTAGTGGGAATGTTGCTCTGGGTGGTGAAGATTCCTTCACGGAGGGCACCCACTGTCTGGAACTCATGTAAACCCATTTTTGTAAACTTCTCTTGCCATCCACCCCTAAATGTTCTCAATCGGATTTAGGTCAGGGGAACACGTACGATGGTCCGAAAGAGTGACGTTTTTCCTCTGGAAGAAGTCCTTTGTCAGGTGGCCATGGTAAACTGCAGTGTTGTCCTGTTGAAAAAGCCAGTCATTACCACACAGACGAGGACGAGGACCCCCTGCAGCAGCTCCACGTAGCCAGCTGCCGTTTGACGCCCCTGTACAACCTGAAGCTTCATTGTTCCATTGAAGGTCCATTGAACGGTGTATGAAGGCCCAGTTGATGGCACTGGTGGCTGAAAGATAGTATAAGATATCGAGTTTTTGCAGTGTTCAAAGTAAAATGAAGACACCTTCTGTAGTGAAACACAGTGAGACACGCACTTCCTTGTTTGGCATCATGGTGGGCCTCTTTGGCAGCATAAATGCATTGGTTTGACAGTATTCATTGATCGAACAACGCTCAACCAATGCAAAAGTCCAAGAAGGTCAGTGAAGAACTAAAAAGGAGAATTTAGATAGAAGATGGACAGATGTTGGATAGAAATTTAATATATTTACACAAGTTGGGAATGTCTTTTTCCAAGATCATTCGTTTGGATGTGCGCCTTTGCCAAGGTATAAATACTGTCACTCACAGGAAAAGTCAAAGGAAACTGGTTAGTTTGCCCAGAAACAACCCAGGAACCACCCAGGAACCTCGGGTCGAGTCTGCCAATTATTGGAAACTGCTGGAACACCAGTGTCACTGTTGACAGCGAAGTCAGTTTTACATCACCAGCAGATGCGGGATGTTAACAAGTCATTTCTGGTGTGCTCTGGTGTAGCGGTTCTGTTATTTTCTTTGTAGACACTTGATGGTTTACTGCCGCTGGTTACTCTCTGCTGTAATGCTGTTCTAGCTAGGCTTCTAAAGAGTACTGTTCGGCACGGACACAGCTCGAAGCACAGACCGCAAGCTTGATCACTCAGCAGCTCGCCCGGTGAGAAAGCAGTTGTGGCTCTGAGGAGCTCCATCATTAGATGTGTGAAATGCATCCTGGGGTCTACGGTGTGTGACATTGACTCCCACTTGAAGTTGATGGGGAAAAAAAGTGCCAGCACAGCCGCATATTCATGCATGTCGGCGTTAACGATGTCACTCAGCTGAACGTCAAGTCTGTGTGTCTTTGCTCTTTGCTAGAGACAACATGTCATCATTCCATCACTGGTTGATGAAGTGGTGTCCTGTTTTGACTTTGTAGACAGTTAGCAGAGCTTCATGGACAGGCTTGGGCTTATTAGGAGAAATGGCGTCCACCCCACTCTTATTGGGGCAGTGGGGTCTCCGGGAACATGACTGTTGACACCAAAGAGTCAGGGCGCACAAATGCAAGTACAATTTTACCAGCTACCCACCCTAAGTCTGTTGCTTGCAGCCCAAATTAACTCAACTTCCTTCATTTACTTTATGAATTCCTAACAGTTGACTTCACACCAGTCAACAAAATGGTCTCCACAGTGTGAGGACAGAGTGGCTGAATTGAAGTAGGTTATTGCCAGTTATTGGTTCAACAGACAATTCCAACTAGTCAAACTTAAATTGTCGCGGTTGTGGACGGCACAGCTAGCTTCCTGTGAGAAACTCTCAATTCAGGTGCGCCACGAAACTAAAGAGGAGGAACTGAAAGAAGTTATTCTGCGGTCCGATTCCCAAACTCGCAAACTTAAACTGAAAGATCACAAATATGGTGTTCTACATATTTGTTAGAAAAAGCATTCAGCCTGGAAGGAGAGTCTGAGAAAGGTCATCTGTAATGCCAGAGTAGCCCATAACTCATGTTTAATAAAATGTCCTTGTGAGTCCACAAGGACTCAGCATGTGTCCGAAAGGCAAAGCTCTAAATTTACCGATTGATCTACGTTCCTACCCTCACTTGTAGTCATGAGCTTTGGATAGTGACCGTGTGTACAAGTGGCCAAAATGAGTTTTCTCCGTAGGATGGCTTGGCTCTCCCTTAGAGATCTGGTGAGAAGCGCTCTCGTCCAGGAGAAACTGCTAAGAAACGGCTAAGCGGAAGAAGATGGATGGAAACAACACATTTCTCTTCTGCACTGTAGCCTGGTGGACAAAAAAGTGTCGTAGTGTTTTGATCCATCCATTCCTATCACACCCAGCAACATGAAAATCATCACGATTACAGAAAACATCAATAATCTCCTTCTGTTAGTTGGCGAAGCTCAGCCCTCCTGTCCAGTTTCTGTCCCCGTATGATGATGGTATGTGTTTGACTTGCTGAGTCAGCTGATGGCCTGCCAATAATACGTGGACGCTCTGTTTCGGGTTGTTGGAATGCAGTGTGACAAATTAAAAACCAAACCATGTGAGAACAAATTTGTCGTGACGTTCATTTGTGATTATTGTGTTTATTTCAGATGGGGAGCTCCATTCATTTGCTGACTATTATGGTGGTTTAAATGTGCATGTCAGGTGGTTCTGGGTTGGAAGTACATCTGTAGTCTGCATGACCCTGCTTCTTTAATCAATGTACAGTCATCCCTCGTTTATTGTGGTTAGTTGGTTCCAGACCCAACGACGATAAGTAAATTTGCGCGACGTAGGATTCAATGTTAAATATTTTTGTGCTTTAGAAAACCTGTTTATGACTTTCTAAAAAGACATAGCGCCGCTAGTATAGAAAGCTACCGAGCAAACTAGTTAGCCTCTCCAGTTGACTTATTCTAAACAAAAGAAAGCATTTTAAACGGAACAGTGAAGAAGGACAAAGTAAGAACCAAAAACCTACCACTTCCACACGGAACGAGAGGAGGATCAGGCGTCTCAGCCATGGCATGTAGGCTCAGCTCAGCTGGCTCATCAGCCAATCCCCATGCAGTGTGTAGGTGATGTCATCTAATGTCACGTCTCCTCAATGTAACATTACGGAGGCCTGGTGGGAGGAATACTACATATACCTTCTCTTTCAGTATTTTTGACTAAAAATAGGCCATAGTCAACCATGGAACAGCTGTCTTTTATTAATAAGTGAATTTTTGAAAAACGGCGATGCAGAGAGGGACGACTGTACTTACTGTCCAACAACATGCATGTTAGGTTCATTGAAGACTTGCTTAACCGGTCCAGGTTGTTCTCTTACACAAAGTGGCGGCACCTGTGAACCTGAACAGAATAAGCAGTAACAAAATTATGACTTTTCTGAGCTGAAATTTGGCCTGCGGCTCCTACTGATGCCTCCGCTTGGGATCTTTTGGGTGGCTGCGTCGTCGTCATATGCAATCCTTATTTGCAGATTGCAGCTATTTTCCCGATGAGCACGCTCTCAATCCTCGCTTGGTCTGCAAATGTGTAATCTGGCATTATGCAACCATTTGATGTCACCACCAGCACACAGAGAGTGAAAGCCCAACTAATGAATCACACTTTACTGGGTAAATCTGTGCTGCACATGCATTATCAGTGAACCAGTGACGTGCGGTCACGGGTAAAAAACAACAAAACAATAACATCAAATGAATAATATTTGTCATTTGAACTGTGTGAGTGCACTGGACGGCGCACGGCACGTGCCTGCTTCTGTGTGACATCATTATTCTTGCAAATTGGACAATAAAATACAGAGAAATGTCAGTACTACACCTCACCTTGAAGGGGCGGGGGCGGGGGGAAGGTGTGAGCTGGAAGGTGCTTTTCCCTGCCGTCCTTCCTTAGAGAGGAAAAGCCAGCGTTGTTTTGTTTTTTTTGACAGCTGCTCCAACTAGAGCTAGATTTAGCAACAAGTCAAATGCATGAAAGATTTTATGCTCTCCCACATGAATGAATGAATTTGACTGTCAAGATGGAGGATTATACATACAAGCTCAACAGAAGGTGAGCAGACTTTTATAACCAGGTATTAGAACTTTTCCTAGAGAAGGATAGGGTGCATGTACTTCTTTCTTTTAACACAAAGCTGGTTTTCTCCCTTTTCTAGTTGGGAACTGATTCTTTCCTGAAACTTCCCTATGTTCTACTGCTGATTACTAAAGAATGGAAAAAGATGAAAGATGGGAGTCTAATCTTTCTTTTGGTAGGCTCCATGTTTATATAGCCATAGAACACAGTCAAAATGGTCTAAAATGCCTGGTACTGAAGGGGTTGTCTTTTGAAAAATGGCTGGGATTGATTGAGTTAAACGTTTGGTTCTGTCCATGTGGTATGCTGCAGTTAAAAGGTAGTAGCAACCAAGTGTCAACATAGTGAATTTACGATGGCTTCCTGGACAAATAAAGTACAAATACAAGATACAGTCTCCATCCTTAATGGCAGGAAATTGAATTATCTTCCATTGCATTAGTAAGCTGTGGGTTGGCTAACCACAGGAGCATGCTATGCTTATCAGGTAATGAGATGTAGACAGTTTTTTACGGATTTGAATTAGTGAACAAAGAGTTTCAATGGTAAACAAATACTTCACCCCAGATTGTGGAGAAATGTTATTTTTTTTGCTGCAAAACAAAGAAGCCGACCGTGGGGTTTTCCTTGGAAAGTTTAGGGGGCAGTTAGGAATGGGGGAAATAACCGATTCTTATATGCATCGCGATGCGGACATTGACAATTATTAATCGACTCGTAAATGTCAATAATCGATGCTGACGGAACAAAAAAGACGGAAAGCAGAAGTTCCGCCCAGACAGTTTATCGTGGCGCACCTAAGTGTAAGACGCTACCAGAATGGCTGAGCGTAAACTTGGACTCGCATCCGCTGGATTTAAAGCGAGCACCTTTGGCTTTCATGTACTGGTAGTTGAAGGTAAAGATGAGCTGGACCAGAGCCAAACAATATGCAGGCTTTGTCATGCAAGCTTAAAATATTTTGGGAACACGACAAATATGAGAAACCACATAGCACGTTTCCACCTGAACCAGGAGGAAAAACAGCCAGCTGACGTTGCTGCCAACCAGAGAACCGTCAAGCAGGCGATAACTAATTTTCCACCCAACTCGGAAAAGTGTTTCTGCTTGAAACACTTTTATTGCGAAAGCAGGGCTTTCATGCTTTGTTGCGCACTTTGGAGCGCCGATACAACGTCCCATCGCAACGTTATGTCACTGACACTGCAATTGTGAATAAGGGCAGCCTAGTTTTTTTTATTATTCATGATATACTGACGTATGCAGGCATTCCTGTATGAGAGCCGCTGGCACAGAAATGTATATTTTGTTTGAAAGCTGTTTTTGACTTGGCTATACAGCAAATATATTATTTTGTCAGAGATTCTATGCTCAGGATATTAGTTTGAATACAGAGGTCTATTTTTCATTTGTGAATAATGGCAGATTTTTTATGTTGGTTACTCAGAATATGCTGAAGTTTGCTAGTTTTCTACGTGCTGCTACTGGTGCGCTTCACTTTTCCCGCTGGTTCTGTGCAATGGGAAATATGTTGGTAGACGTAACCTTCCAGTTATTCAAAGAAAATGGAAGTAAATTCATTTGTTTCAGGTTTATCTTAACTGTGGATAATTACAAATATGCTTTGTTTTAGTAGTACACTGTGAGTAAAAAGAAATCATGTATAGAAAAAAAAACATGCATGAAAAAACTGACAAACTATTGATCCCCAAATAAAGATGCATCGTTTTATCATCGCATCCGCAGGCCTCAGAATCGTAATTGCATCGAATCGTGGGGTGGCCAGAGATTCCCACCCCTACTTGCTGTACTATTTCATAGACATGAATGTCACATTTGGGCCAAACAGAGCAACACTGATCTTATTTTTTGGAACAATCAGTGTAAGACTCGTACATGTGCGTGCTTGTTCATGTGCTGCCGGGCGACTGCAGCTCTTCATAATTCATAACAACTTACCATTCGTTCCTGTTGTATTTCTCTCAGCACCATCGCACACATTAATTGTTCCAAGTGACAATCATGCAGCTGTAGGAAATTCTCGCTTCACATTAACAGTAACTTAATAAACCATAACTTAATAATGCTGCAAATGACAACAATGAAACCAAGCATGTCCGGTCTTCAGTAGCTGCTACTGCAAGGGGACCCTCAGGTAATCATTTCGTCTTGTTTCTCATATGGAAATGCTTGAAATGCTTTTTAATGCATCATTTTGTATCTTGAGATCATCACAGCACCAGTGTGAAGCCTGTATGCAGTTTCCAGCTGACCTGCTCAATGTACAGTGTAACTCCCTGTAGTTGGGTATGAATACCCAACTACAGGGAGCTACACTTCCCTTTGATCGGAGGTGCTAATGGAAGGAGAGGATTAGACCACTACTCCTCCCAGTCTTAGTGTAAGAAACCAATAGGAGGAGGGTGTTGGCACACCAATTCCGCCCACTCTTACTGTATATAAGGCCTAAGCTACCAGCACTTGTTAGTTGGCTGACGAAGCTCTTCAGATGAGGAGCGAAACGTCCGACACCTTCTTCACAGAAGTACAGATGACGTCTCAAGAAGCCTTTCCCTCGTTGGACAACTCCTGTACGACTGAGAGCCTACACAGATGCTCAATGTACAGTAACTTTAAAGCACTTGTCACAAAATAAAAATTCCAGGTACAGGCATGTGCAAAGATAGGACACCCCAAGAAAAAAAAATTAAACATGGGCTGCAAAATGCTACTGTAATGCCGCTGCTAGTGGTTAGGGAGAGACTCACGATGCACTTCAGTCTCTTCATTAACAAGCAGAGAACACATATGCAGCAAACAGTCACACAGGAGCTGCTGCCGGCCACAACTCATGCCAGTCTCACACACTCTCCACACTGCTAACCTTGCTGCTAACCGTGCTAAAACTCAGCTAAACACAGTCAACTCTAATTAGCTGCTGACGATACACACGTCACTTCTCAGGCTCCACCTTTTTAAGGCGCACACAACAAGTCACAGACATTACACTATATATGACGTCATCTGAATGCCTTATATTTGTAGTCATTTAGCCATTTTTGTGCTTGAAAATGTTTAATTTGGGCCAACATTATGTACAATTAGCTTAAATATGCATATTTTTTACGAATAATAGGCCATATTCAAGCATGAAACAGCAATCATTTATTAATTACTTAATTTTTGAAAAAACGCAATACCGTGAGGGAGCGGTGTTCGAACCGCAATGTAGCACGGGACAACTGTTTATCGCTGTTACAGGTTGCAGGCAAGATAATAAGTGAAATGAATTTCCGAAAAGTGGGATTCAATGTTAATAAATGAAATATTTTTGTAGTTAGAGCATAGAAAACCTGACTATGACCTTCTAAATACGGTTTTTACCATTATTAGAGCCCTCTAGACATGAAATAGCACCCCTATAGACACCGTTACACTTGTATTACCCTGTATAGTAGACATGATAAGCGATAATAACACATAATAACTCACACGTTAGCATTTGGAAAGTTCCTTGTAATGTGGGTTGATCGCATAAAAATGTAAAAAAACGAAATATTGACAGCCTATTATCCATCCTCACTATGACATTTGTCACTTGATTGACACGCAGGGCAGCCATTCTGACGTGCATCTGGCATACACGTGCATCCATAAAATAATGGACCCTGCTGCACTGTGGTTGTCTTTGTTTACACCACATTGCGCAACTGGCTACGGGATGTCGGCAGCAATACAAGAGACGGCCACCGCTTTAAGCATAGCAAGCTTCCCAGCTAACTAGCGTCTAATTTATCTATTCTAAACTTAAGAAAGGGTTTGAAACAGAGTAGGGAAGAAGGACAAAGTCAGCAGCCAAAAGTGTACCACTTCCACACGGAAAGGGAGAACTTTTTTTTCGCTATGTCATGTCTATGACTGACAATCATTTGGAGCCACTGTCCAGACTCTGCATCCATGTCTGACTCCAAGTAGCGAGGGACAACTGTATGTGTGTACAGTCATCCCTCGCTACATCACTACATCATTTATTTTGTGTCTACAGGGCTCTAATAATGTTAAGAATCATATTTATTAAGTCATAAACAGGTTCTCTATGCTCTAAGTATGAAAATACCATTTATTAATATGGAATCCTACTTTGTGGAAATTCACTTATTGCTTATCTGGAACCAATTAACCGCGATAAACGAGGGATGACTGCACTTTCAATGTGCGCACTGAGCACAGGCCGGAACCTGACTTATTTGCGTTGGATGCATTCCTCAATAAATGTGATAGTAAAAACACAAAAGTGCAGTTTCTCTACTGTATTTCTCTACTTTCCATCTGACCTCCACTTTAGCAGCGTCTGTGTGGATTAAGAGTAGAAGACAGATGGTTCTGCTTTAGATCATCTAACTGTAGGAACTTTGACCCCCATTAAGGAAGCCTTAATCTCATACTGCTTCCTCAGGAGCAGTGGCCATGGTAACGGTTACCAGGGCTGCGGACAGCAAGTGGCCATTGTGTGGATTCTCCAAGCAGGAAGGAAGAGTAACTCATTGGTCTGTTTTCAGCGGAACAATACTTTCTCAGTTGAAGGACCTGACTCAGTAGAACACAAACACGTATTCATACTTAATTCAATCATAGTCAGACAGTGATTGGAATATCAATGTCACAGACCAAAGCTCTTGTTGTCTAGGGATAACGGAACATCAAGGGACATCAGGGCACTTCAGAAAATGAACCACCCAAAGGAAATGCGTGCATACAGATGTCATTGGTCACCTTCTACAACTCCTTAGCTACAAATGTACCAAATTGGATATAAACCGATCCAAGGGCAAAGGCGAGCCACAATACAGGTAGTCCGCAGAAGATCCCATCCCCGACACGGAGATGGCACTCCATCCTTTTCTGGGCGAGAACCATGGACTCGGGACGATCAGCTGCGAACCGATCCAGTGAGAGTTGAAGCTCATGCACCGATGAAGCCAACACGACCACAACATCTGCAAAAAGCAGAGAACCAATCCTGTGTCCCCCAAACGGGATCCCCTTAACGCACTGACTGCGCCTAAAAATTCTCCCTTTAGCAATGAACAGAATCTGTGGCAAAGGGCAGCCCTGCGGAACTGGAAACGAGTTTGACTTATTGCCGGCAATTGCGGACCAAGTTCTGGCAGCGGTCATGCAGGGAACGAACCGCCTGAATTCGGTGATCCAGTAGCCCATATACCTACAGAATTACTCGTGCACCAGGTCCACAGTTGCATGACCACTGACGAAAACAGAACAGAACAGAACTCGTACGTACGTAATAGCGATCTGAATTCACCCTAACATGCAATCTAATTTCAAAATGTACGCCAATTTTTTTTATTGTACCCAGCGATCTGCATCAGACACAAACTTTTACTCAAGGGCTCACACTGCCTTGTCATTTGCTTAACGGCCTTTCCCCATTTTTATTGACATTAGGGCCTAAACAACACTTAAAAATGAATACCTACTGTATACCTTTGCCGTCTTTCTTTCTGTGTTTTCACCAGATCAGTAAGCAGCAGCTGCAGACGGTCAAAGAGCGTTTCCAGGCATTCCTCAATGGAGAAACGCAGATCGTAGCGGACGAGGCTTTCATCAACGCAGTCCAGAGCTACTATGAGGTGAGTTAAGTACCAACTGCCTTCTCCATTTTCCCAGAATTGATCAATCCAAAAAAACATGTTGTGGTATTTAATTCTTTTCGTTTGAAAACAAATCTAATATCATGGCATTCTGCAACAGCTAAAAATGAGAGGCAGGGGGAGAGAGAGAGACTGATCCAGACATGGGGGAGGACAGAAATAGCGTGACAGTAATGGTTATGGGCTGCAGAAGTTAATCATAGTCATCATCACTGTTTACAGTATATTTTTTCACTTTACCAAATCAGACTCCCAAAGCCAACAACACTCCCAAAGCTTCGTACTTAAGAACAATGAAGAAGACTTTCAGTGGTATTTTACCGCACCCTCAGAAAGTGCATTTTAAAAATAATGTACAAGAAAAACATTATGGATTACTCCGCTGCAAGAAAGAAACAGGAATTTAAAACAAAGTGTACATAAGAAACATTTACCAACTCTGATATCACTGCCAGGGTCAGATATTCTTTAAGAAAGTGAATGTTCAATATCAAAATGGTGATGGGTCGTCTTGAAGTGTGTTGTTATATTCTTTAGTCAGACGTCATTATGCATGCTCTCGTCTGCACTTTTTTGGGGGGGATTTTGCCCATCGTCCACACCTTTATGTGAAACATGAGCACACGTCTTTCGCTTTTCTGTGCATTCTAAAGAGAGAGAAACAGTTAGCATGGGGGCGCTAACAATGCACGTCATGGGACACACCTATTTCGACTACAAATCCCTGTTAAAAACCTCCAACAAGGTTTTATGATTTTATGTACAGTATAAACTTACAAATTTATATAACATACAGTCGTCCCTCGCTTATTGCGGTTAATTGGCTCCAGACCCGACTGCGATCAATTATTTTTTTGCGATATAAGATTCAATGTTATATATAATAAATACATGGAATATTTTCATAGTTAGCATATAAAACCTGTTTCTGACTTTCTAAATGCGTTTTGTAACATCATTAGAGCCCTGTAGGCATCAATTAACACCCATGTATCACCTTTACACTCCTTTCTTTCTTTGTTCACACCACATTGCTCAGCTCTTATGCTGCAGGGACTCGAGGTAGCGAGTTAGCAAGCTAGCGAGCTAACCAGTTAGCCTGGAATTTATTTCTTCTAAACTTAAGAAGCCAAAGACTTACCACTTCCGCATGGAATGGGACACACCTGAGCTATAACTAGACCCAGATGGGCTTTCCAGGGGTTACTCAGCATGTTTTATGATGCTTAAATACTATCTCTTCGAACTCTTTGATACGTTTCAGTGGTGCCAAAATGACTTCCAAATATTGCAATGATAGAAATGTTTCTTTTGTATTACACAAATCAGCCTGTCAGAAAATAATAACTTTTTAACTTCTCGAGTTTTACTGGACCAATAAATAACTAAAAAATATATATTATATAGCAAATCCAGCTTTAACAAAAACATCTCTCAGAAATGTTTCCAAGTAATGATGTAAATAATAAAGATATAACTTCAACAAACAAAAAATATCTTTAGTCACATGCAGCAGAGTGTCAGAATACCGTTCAATTTACTGGTCCGATATAAAAAACAATAAAAACCAGGAGATTTTTATCGCTTTTTAAAGAAACAAAACAAAACCGAAGGACGGCCAGAGCAGGACATGAAAACAGGACAAATTTGTTTTTTGTGCAGTTTCATAGCGATCAAACTATTAAGTTGTGACTATTTACAGGGAGATGAGCTGCAGGCCTGTCCGAGGTGATCGATGGGCCAGTTGGGCAGGCCTGACCTAGAGTTGTTTAGAATAGGAACCACCAAACGTGAGAACAATCTGTACTGTCCCTATCCCTATCAAACGGCTGTGAAGTCTTTCCTCAGACGTAATACTCTTCCAAGAAGGAAGCACTTTTAAAGTGTCTGAATTCCAGCTTCAAGGCTACATTTTGGTCAACGCCCTTTGAGTGCACTAAACTCTCTGAGACATATTTAGAATTGTGAAAAGGTAATGATATGATAATAATACCTTAAAAGGAGACATTGTATGTACAGTGCCAACCAAATGGCAGATTCATCACCCTCTCCCATTTTCCGGATTTGTTGACACCAGGTTTTCCTGAAAAGCGACAGAGTGTGTCGGATGGTGCAGAGCGGGGGCTGCTCAGCCAGTGACTCTCGGGAGGTTTTTAAGAAGCACATCGAGAAGCGTGTGCGCAGTTTGCCAGAGATCGATGGCCTGAGTAAAGAGACTGTGCTCAGCTCGTGGATGGCCAAGTTTGACACCATCTACCGCGGGGAGGAGGACCCAAGGAAGCACCAGCAGAGACTGACGGCCAGCACCGCCTCTGAACTCATCCTGAGCAAAGACCAGCTGTATGAGATGTTTCAGCAGATTCTGGGCATCAAGAAGTTTGAGCACCAACTCCTTTATAATGCTTGCCAGGTCAGTGTGCATTCGGAGTGGATGAAGTATAATTGGCAAAACCAGTACGTTTGACACACACACACACACACACACACACACACACACACACACACATGCACATAAATACAAATAGTAGGTTTGGTATTAAGAGGGAATCATGGATGAGGAAATAAGCCTGTTTCAAATTTGAGGTTCACGGCTGGTGAGGCACTGACACCTTTGGAGTTTTTTGGGGGGTTTCCGGATCCGATATTGATATCGGACATCGGTTCAATAACAGCCAAAGAAACAATATCAGATTGTAATTATTATTATTAAATGGTGGCTTTTCCTCTCTATGGAAGGACGGCAGTGACAAGCACCTTCCAACTCATGCAGGCACCGACCCCTTCAAGGAGAGGGGGTTCTCCAAGCGCCTCCGCGTATGACATCGCTATGTATTTTATTGTCCGAGGAGCAAGAATAACGATGTGACGTTCACGTTAAAAACGTTAAAACGTTAAAAACGCTGTAGAAAGGCATGGCCTTTGTGCCGCATTATATTATTGGTGACCTGCCACAGAAAGCGGCAGGTGTCATGATCCAACTCGGAGTGCGTGCACAAGAGGAGACAGTCGCAGAAGCCTCATCTTAGGTTTCTGCCCCGTATTTCATCAGAAAATGTGGAAATTCTGCGATTTTTTTTACTGAAAAAATGTTTAGAATGACTGGAATCATATAGAAAATACATTTATAATAAAAATATAAATGTACCGCAGCAAAACACACAAATTGAGCTAGCTTGGGGGACTAGCTCGGTAAGAAAGACGTGGTAACAAAGTGTCTTGTCACGGAAAGCCGAAGGTTAGGTAGGAAGGCATCCGAATGAAGCGTGCTTTTCATGGCATCTAAAGGTCTACATAGACGTGAATGATAAAAACATATCATAAAACGATAAATGTACTGGAATATGCCAGCACTGGAGGACACTGGGTCCCTCCGAGCTTCACGTTTGATTTTTCGACCCTGTTGACCTTTTGAAATCAAACGTTTGATAGTTCTGCGATCACGACCCAATATCTTTCATGTCTGCTGCATCCTTCTGAAAGATTTTTTTTTTTTTTTTTACAATTTTTACTTTTCAAAGCCAGTCAAATCCTTTTACGGCCCATTTTGCGCGAGGAAGAGTATCTACCTAATAATTCTACACACCTTGATGTAAGGTGTTGACCACACCCTCCCTCAATGCACGAATACACACCAGCAGATATGATGAAACACGATGTTGAAGTTTACACAGCTTGGAGGTGGGAAATACGCATAGAAATGATGATACACTCACTTGCCTAATGATTGTATATGCAGTACATTTGGCCATCACGACAGGAAGTATGTTTGGAGGACTCAAGATGAGACTTTCACCTGGTCGTAGGGGTCTCACAAGATCTCGCGAGGTTAAAACGTCACAAGATTTCTCGTTCAGAAAATAGAATGTCTTGTGGGCGCTAGGCCTGGGATGATGACGACACATAAAAAACACAATAAATGAAAATGAACTCGGTCATTTTGACAGCCTTAATGTATCGCCATGTGCGTGCGTGTCTGTTTTCCTCGTCTCTAACCTCCAAACAGGCAGGAGGGGGGTTCGCTCTGTGCACTGGTTTCAACACCTTGCCGCATTTGTTCCATAGGACAACAGCATCATCTCTTCGTCTCGGCAGGTGGAGGCGGGGCCGCTAGCGTACACACAGAGTGCAGAAGCGTAGTAGATACATTAGCAGTATCGTCCCGTGAACTGAGTGTCTCGTGACACCCCCACCTGGTAGCATCATGCACTGCAAAAAGTGGATGGGACCGTGAAGGCGGAGGACTTCCTCTCAATTCACAGCAAAGGCTGAAACTCGTGCGCTCCGACAGGACCGTGACCCCAAACACACGTTTGTGCACTACGCCTGGGCCAGGAAAACTAACCATTTCAAATGAACTCCATCTTTTCTGCCAGGAAGAATGGTGAAATACCCCCCCGGTTGAGTTGTAAAAGAAGTGATTGCACTTTAACAAGCTGAATACACACGGAGCGCGGGGATCACAAAGGGAGGATGTCTTGTTATGGATGTGCCTTTAGCAGTAATGACGACTGGTAGCAGAGGGCAAATTCAATTGAAGGCCAATGCAGCGGATATGTTGTGATGGAAGAGCAAAGTGGGTGTACTTTTCCTTTCATCAGATGGGTTTTAGCCATTAGGGATGTGGTGGGGGCTCAGCAGCCACTGAAAGCCTTGGGATGCAGTGGGAAAAGTGAACTAGTCTGTGCCTGGAAAAGCGGGACTGATTCATTATCTGCTTGAGTCAAATTGTTCAAATGAACTCGTTGCTTTTTTTAAAACAACTTTATGTCATACCAAAGTTCTTGTTCCTTTGAACTCCTTCATTTAAAAGAGATAAATTAGCACCAATATATGTGTGCACTATATTAAAACATGATTATGTTCATGGCTTCATTTATTTCAAGCATGCTTGCAATAAGGAACTTATGATGGTTACAGTTTATTTACCGTAATGTCCGGTGTATAAGCTGCTACTCTTTTCTTAAACTTTGAACCCTGTGGCTTATTTATGGCTATGTTCTAACCTCGTGACATCACCTTTACTTCAGAACTACTACTAATTGTTTAAATACTGTGCCGCTCGCGAGTCAGCGAGGAAACGGTAGCTCCAATCACGAGCTATCGGTGAACTCACGACGAGCTTGTCAACCTATTGGAAGTCGCACGAGGTCATTACTCGATTTAACAGTCTGACTTACGGTGTCATCTAAACTCATCACACGGCAACTTAACACTCAAAAGGTTTAAGGAAAATACAATACAAGTACCAACACGAGTTTAAAATGAAAAAAACAATTTTTTTAATGTTTTCCCGTAATGCGTTTCGTCCTAGCAAGCAAAGCATTTCATTGGTTATGCCTGCTCGGGCGCTGCAATGATGTCAGCCTCCCTCTGGGCTCCTCTGACTCCCTCTGGTGGACAGAGGCAGCAGTGGAGCACAAATGCTCGTTTATACTAGAGGTTGAAGGTGGTCAAGGTGCTCAATTAATCATTGAAAGCTTGTCTGTTCGCTAATGACTAGTTCCTCATGGTTTGCAAATGTTTCTGACATGTGGTTTGAGGGAGCTGTGGTCTTGGATAATCCTCGTGCTGTTTTTTGTGATGCTGCTTCAAATGCGCGGTGAGGCTGGTCGTATTAAAATTCCACGGTTCTGTGTCACCACAGGAAACATGCGCGCGACATGTTTTGCAGTCAGCTGTGATGTCTTTTTCGGACTTTAGCCGCTCGGCTAACATCACACCTGCTCCTCGCCAAACACGCTAGCGCGCACTGTTGTGATCACGTAGGCTCTGCAATGGACGGCTTGCATCGGAATAGTAATATCAGAGATTTTAGATGCAAGCTGATATAATCCACATATCGGACTGGTAGCCGATATCGATATCGGTCCTTTTTAGCATTTTCATCTGTGAAATATTCAGGGTTGTCTGCTTTAAGAGCCATACTTGATGAGATGCCCCATGTTGCCCTCATGTTATTTTTGTTGTTGTTGAGTATTTGATCATTGTACAGTTGTCCCTTGTTTATAGCAGTTCATTTGCTCCAGACCTTACAGTGATAAATGAATTTCCGCAATATAGGATTCAATATTAATAAATGGCATATTTTGTTGTTAGAGCATAGAACACCTGCTTACGACTTTCGAAATACAGTTTTCAATGTTATTAGAGCCCTGTAGACATGAAATAACACCCACATAGTCACCTTTACACTCCTATTATTCATTGGTTACAACACATTATGCAACTCTTTCGCTGCAGGGAGTCGAGATGGCCGCTAGCCAGCCAGCTAGTGAGTTAGCGAGCTAGCTAGCGAGCTAACCAGTTATCCTCGAATTCATTTCTTCTAAACTTAAGAAGCCAAAAACTTACCACTTCCACATGGAATAGGAGGAGAACTTTTTTTCACTCTATCATGTCGGACATGCCGTGGCTGACTTCATGAATTCATGCAGTGTTAAGATAATGTCATGTAAGGTAATGTCCCAATGTTTTGTGTCATTACTGCCACCTAGTGACCAGAATACTACGTGTCACTCGTATTCCAATATGTTTTCACTCATAATAAACCATAGTCTACCACAAAACAGACATCATTTATTAATTAATTAATTTCTGAAAAAACACGATATCGTCCAGGGACGACTGTAGTCTGCTTAGCACACCCGTAAAATGCTGTTAACTTGTTTTTAAACATTTTTTTTTATTTTCTGTTTCTTACAAGCCTTTTGCAATAGTCTCCTGTGCCTGTGTGTGTGTGTGTGTGTGTGTGTGTGGGGGGGGGGGGGGGGGGGGGGGGGGGGGGGGGGGGGGATAATTCGGGATTTTTTTTTATTTATTTTTTGATGATGATGATAGTAGTCGACGATGTAGTTGTAATTTCTAATTCAAACGTGTCCACAGAAGCAAATAGGTGGAGCATAGAATGCACGGACAATCCCAATGGCTTTTATCTGCTTCAAAGTGGTTTCTAAGGCAACTGTACACGGAGACAACCACTCGTCCCTCGTTTTCCTTCCCTTCCCTTCTCATGCTAACGCTGACGTCCCCCAACTGAATGAAGGCTAAGTTGCAGTGGCTTATCGATCCATTTATACAGATGGCAATTAATAAATGGAGGAAATTGCAGGTCATTGTGTGCCAGCTGACTCATCTGTCCATCGGAAATGCCACACTTTGTCCCATGCATGTGCAGCATGTTGTGTTGTGCATGTTATTTTTTAAAATGTATTATTAAAATGATTTTTAGTGACACGCGTGGTTATAAAACAGATGGCTCTTCTGGATTCTCCTGCTTTTCCAAGATTTTGACCTTTTTCTTGTCTCAATTAACATATAAATTATCAGCGCTTCTCAAATAGTGCTGTGCCCTCCAGGGGTCGGGGGGTGAGTTGTCGAGGGTATGCAAGGGGGGGCGGAGCTTTCACTGTGTTGTTCCGCTTGGTCATGTTTGGTCTCCACTTGCTAGGTCAGTGGACGGATCACAGGTTCTCAGTGAAGACTCCAGTTCAGAGCCTTCACTTGAAATAAAGTATGTGAATTGCGACTGAAGCCAAGGTCACAAGCGGTCGTAGTTGATGGGCGCTTCCGTTTTTTTCAGGTTGCAAGACAAACTTACACACTACGTACGGCCAGTGTGTGTCTTTCCTGCATTTTGTTGGTGTCTTGTTTGACCAAAATGTACATTTTCTTTGTACGTCGCACTTGCGGACTGCTGTGTGTGTCGTGCGCCACACGTGCACCCCCACATACATAATCAGTGCAGCCAACGCACGTTCAGATATTTCCTATGTCCTCCATGTAGCAAGCTAATAGGCTGCTAACGGGGACATTTTGCGGTGAAAAAACAATTTAAGAACACAGTTGAGCAAACGCAGTGTATTAACTCATCCAATCACAGCCATTTTGCAAAAGACAGCCCCTTCAGCAGCGGCCATTTTAGATCTTTAAAGGCACACAGAATATTGTGTTCTATGGTTACAAAAACATGGAACCTACCAAAGGAAACATTAGACTCCCGTGTTTCACACAGCTTTTTGTGAAAAGATACATTTCAAGCATAACTTTCACTTTCACTTTGCTTTGGTGACACCTCAAATATGTCAACAACTATACCACAACACAAACAACACAAACAAGGTGTTGTTTTACATCAAAATAACAATTTATTTACAAATGTAACACCATGAAATATTTACAATTTCCCATTTGGAACTGAACTATGTGAGTGCGCGCATGTGCATGCGTTGAAATTTCCCTCCAATGCGTAACCTCCTGCACGCTACACTCCTCCACGCTCTCTCACTTCCTCCTTCCTGTCATGTGTGTTTGGTCCGTCCACATGATCTCTGCCGAGCTTTTACCAAATGCACTTCTGCCACCTTGTGGCCGTTTTTCATGGCTTAAAATTGCTCTGAAGTGAAATCCATTAGTGGAGAGCTGCGTCATCGCCTCTTTTTGCTTCTCATGCAAAAAAACATAAATGCTTGCGTTTGAGTTCATAAAAAGGTACAACCACGTCTTTGGTATCAAATGAGTTAATAATCAAGATTCAAGAGTTTTATTGTCATATGCACAGTAAAACAGGTCGTTATACTAATAATGTGACAAGAGGCGCCCCCTGTTGTGCTCGAGCCAAAAAATGTACACAAACTGAGGAAAATTTTGGCCTGAATTTTTAAGATTAACCGAAAAACTAAGCAAAGTTACCAATGAGGAGGACTCCAACTTGAACACGTCACGTTACAAATTGTAAATTGCATTTGAACTCCTCCATGACTTCATCTCTGTTTGCCTTCTTTACATTTTACTCTCTTCTTCCCCCCCCCCCCCCCCCCCCCCCCCCCCCCCCCCCCCCCCCCCCACCACCACCACCACCACCACCACCACCACCACCACCACCACCACCACCACAGCTGGACAATCCAGATGAACAAGCAGCTCAGATCAGAAGAGAACTGGATGGAAGGTTACAAATGGCAGACCAGATTGCTCGTGTAAGCATCCATGGTGTCCATTTTCGGTCTTCCTACTATTTAATTACTAAGTAGTACACTTCTTATAGATGCGTGATCAATATGGTATTGCATTGCATTGAATTGAACATAGGTTACTGTGAACATCTAATCAATATGTTGACTTCCTGGTTTAAGCAGCTCGGCGGAAGGTTCCCAAGGTTTGCGTCCAGAGAGATGGAGGCCATGTTTATCGAAGAGCTGCGGTCCTCCGTCAACTTGCTGATGGCCAACCTGGAGAGCATGCCGGTGTCCAAAGGAGGAGAGTTTAAGCTGCAGAAGCTGAAGCGAGGTCACAACACGTCTATTATAGACATGGGCCAGGAGGATGAGAACATCCTGTCCAAATCCGACGTGGTGCTATCCTTCACCCTGGAGGTTGGTTGAGATCAATCAAGCTCCGAATTTTGGAACGCCGACTCATTTTTTTAATATTTTCAGTGTCAATTTTTTGAACTCATTGCCCATTTCTTCTTACATACTGTAAGTTCAGCGAATGACGAAAAAGCGTGAGTAATTGATGGCCCCTTTGGCACACACTCCTGATTTCTTAATGTTGATGTTCTCCGATTTTTGGTCAACATTTGCAATAAAAGTGGCTGCTGTATACTGTATTAGATTCAGCTCCAGAAGCCTCCCCTTCTGTCTTCAGTTGCCATTGTTCACTTGTGCCACAATCAGTGAAAACACACTGGACCCCTCTTGTGTTCTGTTAAGTTGTTGCTTTACTTGTTTATTTAACAGGTGGTCATCATGGAGGTGCAGGGTCTGAAGTCGTTGGCACCAAACAGAATAGTTTACTGCACCATGGAGGTGGAGGGAGGACACAAACTACAGACAGACCAGGCCGAGGCCTCCAAACCCATGTGAGTGTCCCCTTAACAGCATACGTTGAACTCACGTCATTCAACTACACAATCTGGTTTTTGTTGTCGTTTTTCGTGTACATCGTTTGGAAGATTAATGCCAATAATGTGGCATCTGTTTGAAGTGATTGACCGTGAGTGTGCATGGTGTGTAACATAAAGACATGAAGTAGCTGATCAAACTGATGGCTTCCAACGTTGCTGGCGTGACAAGGAGATCCCACGTGAGATGTGGGCGCCATCGTGATCCGCCAATGGAACAACGGAGCTTCAGGTTGTGCAGGGGCGTCAAACGGCAGCTGGCTATGTGGAGATGTCGCAGGGTGCATCCCTTGTGACTGAAGGCCCTCGTCTGTGTTGTAAAGATTGGCTTTTTCAACAGGAAAAGGACTTCTTCCAGAGGAGTAACCTCACTCTTGTGGACCATCCTGCGTGTTCTCCTGGTCTCAATCCAATTGATAACATTTGGGGATGGATGGCAAGGGAAGTTTACATCAGTGGATGTCCTCCGTGAAGCCATCTTCACCAGCTGGGGCAACATTCCGCTCAGTTGGACCCACTTCAGTTTGCGTGTAGGTCAGGTAGGGTGGGTGGAAGTTGCAACAGGAACCCGTTGAACATGATTTTAAAGCAGCCTTGCTGATTTGAGTGAAAAAAGCCAGGCTGATCCCGGCAGAACCAGATCACCCTCAGGAGTTCAGTATGCTTCCTTCCGGACGCAGATACTGTATCTGCTGCCGAGCTGCAGGACAAACAGACTGACGGATTGACTTCTTCCTGCTGCGATTAGACTTTGAAATGACTTGATGTGATCACATGTGTGCGTCTTGTCGTCCATGTTTGTTCTCCACCGGCTGTAAAACTAATTACCCCTCTGGGGTAATACAGTTTATTGATTTATCGATTGAAAAGCAGTCCCCGTGTGGCAAAGGCAAACGGACAGCCTGCACTGGCGTGTCATTGGCCCGTGGGTTTTCCTCGAGGAACGCGCTCATGATGGCTGACAGCGGGTCCCCGATGGGCAAAGCCTCCCTTTGTCTGTGTGTTTCCTTTATACTGAAAAGCACGTGAGTTTGGCGAGCAGTCGTCCGACGTCGTCGTGTGTGTTTGTGTAGGATTCTGTCTGTTTTGAAGCGGCTCTGCACGGTTCCTGCTCAGGATTCGGTGAATAATCACTCAACGGGGAAAGGCTAGCTCCGTCTTTCTCAACTTTGACGGTGTGTACTTCTTTTGCCAGTTGTCTTGAGTTCTTGCAGCGTTTCCTCAGCGCAGGCTGCGAGGTTTTCCAGCTTTCCACGACCTTGAACAGAGTAAGCTGTCACAAATGGGTGAATGGATGCCGGATGCTTTTTCTTGTTGGCCCGCGGCACATTCGAAAAAATATCATTTCACAAGAAACCTGAAACAAAAGGGAAAAAAAATGCAAAGTCAGCAGTAGTTTTACAAAAATAAAGTCAAAATATTAAGAGAGAAAAGTTGATTTCTAACGAGAAAAAAAGTGTTATGAGAT
Source organism: Dunckerocampus dactyliophorus (assembly GCF_027744805.1). NCBI lineage: Eukaryota > Metazoa > Chordata > Actinopteri > Syngnathiformes > Syngnathidae > Dunckerocampus > Dunckerocampus dactyliophorus. The sequence goes on from NC_072826.1 coordinate 2,173,389, forward strand.
TTCTGACTCGTAATATTGTGAGGAAAAGTAATGTCATTTTTAGCAGCGCAGGTTGAAATAGTATTTCTTTTAAAGTTGTGATATTAGGAGAAACTAACAAAACAAAATAAAGTTGTCATTTTTGTCATTTATTCCCAGAATATTTTGACTGTATTCCCATAATATAACTTTTTCCCCAACCAAATTTTCCAAAAATTACAGCTTGATTTAGTTTTGTTTGTTTCCCATAATACATTTTTTTCTTTCGTATTTATTGTGCTGCTAAAATGACTATTTTCCCTCATGTAGTACGACTTTAAAATTGCGACTTTTTTTCTTGCTAAAATACGACTTTTTTTCTCTTAGTACTTTATTCTTGTAAATTACAGATGCTTTTCTTCTTCCTTTTCTGCTGTTTTAAAAAATGTTTCCAACTATTTCAACTTTCTTTGTTGTAAATTTCCTTCTCGTAATTCTGACTTTATTGTCGTTATACTTTGACTTTATTTTCAAGATATATTAGAACTTTTTTAGGACTGTAAAAAAAGAAAAATCTTGAATTTTTCACCTTCATGCTTCAAAAGTGACGTTATCTTTCCACATAATATGACTGCGTTATTCTTAACCTTTATTTCAGGGTTTTTTTGTGGATGTTTGATGTTATTGGATCTTTGAAGCATAGAAGCATGAAGAACATTCACTGGATGATCTGCCGTAGGCACTTTCTACTTAAAAGGAACCGTGGAACCAAACGGTTTCAGTTGATGATGTTGGTACGCAACAGGAAGTAAAGTAAGCACCTTGTAGCTCAGGTGGGGGTGGTGTAAGTAGCCCATCCCGAAGGATTTTTAACTGGAAAGTCAGGATAGAATAAAGAATCAAGCTAATCACTTTCCAAGTTGCCGGGCTAACCCATGAATGAATGTGTGTCCAGGTGGGGAACCCAGGGGGATTTCACGACGACGCAGCCGCTACCTGCCGTGAAAGTGAAGCTCTTCACTGAAAGCACTGGAGTGTTGGCCCTGGAGGACAAGGAGCTTGGACGGGTAAAACATGACTCATCCAGTCAGTGAGAGAGTGAACGCTCCCAATGATTGCCCATCACAGCAGGCCCTGTCTTAGACTCGTTATGGGCATGCCTGCAATGCAGAGCAGCCCATCTAGACATCGATGTCGGTTTATTCTGCCACTTTTTCCACGGTTCATGCAGAACAAACCGTAAGAAGGACCCCCGCACATGTTTCATCGTTGGATTGGTGTGGTTCGTGAGCAGAGCGGTATTTATTTTTTATAACATTTCATGTAACCGTGGTGACAGCATTAACGAAAGATGGGTCACTGCTATTAGGTACACCGGTGACGTGATTAGGTACACCACTTCTCCCATCAATTTTGATGCGAGCATGCTAACTATTAGCATGTCAGCATTTAATTTGCTCATGTCTACATGCTAAATTATACACGGCAATGCTTGCTGGCATGACACAGCATGCTAGCAAACATCGGGCCAGAGGTTCATAACACGGGACATGCCCATCAATAATTTTGTAGTTGTTGATGTTGTGGTATTACTTGCAGGTGGTGCTCCATCCAACGCCAAACAGTCCCAAGCAGTCTGAGCTGCACAAGATGTCAGTTTCCAAAGGCTGCCCAGACAGTGACCTCAAGATCAAATTGGCTATTCGCATGGACAAACCGCAGAACATGAAGCATTGTGGGTAAGTGTGTGTGCCATATGGTGTCTTTGCTGAATACAATTGCTGTATCATAAACATTGTAAACACGATATGGACAGAAACATTTAGGTACACGTTTGTTTGAGCACGACTAAAACGAATGTCATTTACTTTCCTCTCTAATTAAAAAGATGAACCATCAATACTTGGTTATGTTAGTCAGTCAAATTCAAGTCAATGATGAACCTTTATTTCATGTTTTTTGTGGGTTTTTGTTGATATTGAATGTTTGAAGAATAGAAGCATGTGAGGTGCAGATGCTAGCTGCTGGTGATGTGCGGCCTGAAAGCATTTTGTGTGTTTTTTGCACAAATACCAGAGCCTGTAAAGTGCAATTACGGGTAAAGTTCATTGTATTTACAGTAAAGACTGGTAGAACTGTCAGGCTCCACGGCCCACCACTGCAACACCAGCTGAGTGTTTGCTGCTCTCTTGTGGTCACCTGGCGTTACTGCACAGTCAACAAACAGACAGGAAGCCTACGTAGTGAAAATGAAAGGATGCAAGGACCACTGATATTTTGTGAAGAAGTTATTTATATTTTAAGAAAAAACTGCATCTCAGCTTTGTGATATCGGTGAAAAAGCGCACTGTTCGAATCAACTTTGCTCTTTGCTCTTTTTTGATACATATTTTTTTAATCAAATATTTCAACTTTCTTCTTACAAAAATCTTCATTAATTTTCTTTTTGTAATATTTTGACTATTCCCATAATCTAACTTTTTTCTTTTATTCTTGTAAATTACAGATGCTTTTCTTGTTCATTTTTTGCTGTTTTTAAACATTTTTCCAACAATTTCAACTTTCTTTGTTGTAAATTTCCTTCTCGTAATTCTGACTTTCTTGTCGTTATACTTTGACTTTATTTTCAAGATATATTAGAACTTTTTTAGGACTGTAAAAAAATAAAAAACTTGCATTTTTCACCTTTCTGCTTCTAAAGTGACGTAATTTTTCCACATAACATGGCTGCGTTATTCTTGTAAAATTACTGCGTTTTTCTTGTGAGATCACAACCTTTTTCTCGTAATATTTGGAATTTAATCGTGTAAAATTGCTGCTGATTTTTTCCATTTTTGCTGCCGCGTTTTTTTTTTTTTTTTTTTTTTTTTTTTTTTAGTTTTCTTGTGAAATTAAGTTTTTAGAATGTGCTGCGGGCCAATGTAAAAAAAAAAAACGGCAAATGGCCCCCGAGCCGCACTTTGGACACTGTTCCACTAGAAAGCCATTTTAAGAAAATCTACCAGCTTTCTACTGATTTATTCCGAATGAAGTATTTTTTTCCTGCTTAGATAGAAGACCGAAATAAATTTTTACATTGAAAAAAGACATCATTTTTACCGACTATCACATGGATCAAATCGACCAATGAACTGCGGGATGATGTGGAAAAACAAGTTAGAAGTTAGAGTTGCACTTCGAAACGGAACGTTACAAGGATTGGTGTTACTGTTGTGCCACATTTTACGCTCCTTTTGTTTTATTCTTATGACGCTTCAGCCTGTTTTCTTGGAGAAGAGGCTGCAGGGCTTGGCTGAAAGATGCCCCCCTCTTGCACTTGCTGCACCAAAACAAGCCAGCCTCTTGGGGCGTCGCCTCATGGATGGCGTTTTATTCAGAAGGACGGGCAGCAACAGCTCAGAGAAGGACCGGGGGGGGAAAGGCAGACTGAAGCAAGCTCACGGGTCGGCCTGGTAGGGCTGCAGGGAAGCGGGGTCCTCACCCTCGCATGTTCTTTTAAAAGAAAAGCCCCCTCGCTTCTCCGTTTTGGTCCAACAAAGCATGTGACGTGTGTGCATGTTAGCGTAAAGCAGCGCTGCTTTTACTGTGGTGTCTTGGTTCATGCTGGTGCCAGCAACTCATAGAATGGTTTGTACAGATAAATACATCCAGCAAATATGATCAGGTTCTCAACACAGTAATGACCGTCATGTAATCCTTATTATTATATCATATTTGTGTAGTAGAAAACCTAATTACAAACATTAAACATTATTAGAGCCCTCAAGACATGAAACGACACCCTTTCAGTCTCCTTTCACGGCGGAACAAAACTAAGCAAAGTTGTAATTTCTGGAAAATTAGGTTGGGGAAAAAGTGATAATATTATGGGAATAAAGTCAACATTTTTGGGGCATAAAGTCGTAATATTGCAAAAAAACAATTTATGAAGATTATTTGGAAAATAAAATAAAAAAGAGAAAAAATGGGAATAAAAGAGCAAAGGCCAAAGTTCTGCTAATAATATTCATTTTCAACTATATCACCAAGATGAGATGCAGTTTTATTTTGAAATATATACCGTTTAACTTCTGAGCATATCTTCATGTGTTGCTTGACAAAATATCAAAGTTGCATCCTTTTCATTTTCTACGATGTGGCCCTCGCTGGAAAACGTTCGGACACCCACGCTTGAATGAACTCAAAATAAGCGGAAAAGGTAAAAAAACGGAATTCCAAAAAAATTCAAATGAAAAAACGGAATTTGTGAACAAATAAAATGGGTTTCAGAGGGCTCTGAGAGCGTTTGTGAAATTGATGTATTGATCTATAACCATGTCAAATGGTTCATCCTACCCCAAAAGCATTTTGCACATCCATTTTTTCCCAACTTTATTGTTTATGAGATGGCCTTTTATTGGATCTTTTACTGGATGAGGCACCTGACTCACAGGGGTTTGTTACAAAAGCCCAACAATATTGTTGGTCCTGCTGTGTAAACTTACTTTGGTTGCAGTATTTTCATTCGTTGAAGAGCTGTTTTCATAACCATATTCTATTCCACACATTCACGTTTGTAACGAAAGCTTATTATTAAAAAAAAAAAAAAAAATACCAGATCCGATTGGCAAGACTATAAAAAAAGCCTTCAGTTTCTCTGCCCTCTGAGTCTCACGTTAAAACCATCTTTTCAAACTTGCTTCTAATGTTTAATCCCACGATTGTGCAGATTTTGTCATTTGAACTGGATGTGAATCCTGATTGCATTGCTTGCTCTGCTGGAAAGTGCCTTTTGGCTTTTTTAGAGAAGCGCTTCTAAAATTATTATTATTATTATTATTGTTATTATTAACCTTCCGACTCCATCCTCCTGGGCCACTGCCGCCCTTCTGCTGTATAATCTTGGCTTCAATGCAAAGTACATTTGTGCTCAGGAATCCATTTATTATGAACAACAGAACATCACACATTTTTGACACGAATTCTGGTATTTTAAAACAAACATCACGAATGTTTTCTAGGAGTTATAGCCCACATCTTTCCACTTTAAACGGGAGAAAAATGTTAGGAGTTAATAGATTTGAACGTTACTATTTATTGTGGCAGCGATAGATGTGTTTGCTTGCAATAACCTCGTTCAACCAGAAGATGTCGCGGTCGAAGAAGACTTCCTACACGGAATGAACACTCCAGTGCCACCCGTGTTATCCCTCAAACCATCCAGCAAGCTGAGAACACGATAAGAAATGTCAGCAAACGTGTTGACTTTAATCATTCCATGTTCACGTGCTGCCCTTTTTGGTCCCACAGGTACTTGTTTGCGATTGGCAAAAATGTGTGGAAAAGATGGAAGAAACGATTCTTTGTGCTCGTTCAGGTAAGAGCTTTTTTTTTTAAACTAAAAAGTTTCCACAAAGCACTTTGCTTCAAATAATATACAAGATGAACGAGCCAAGTCTTCTGCATTAAAAGTAATAAAATGATCATTTCTAGGGGTGAAATCGCCATGACGATCGAGTATTTTAAGTACATACTGTGTATTCATCTGGATATCGTTAAGCAAAATGATTCATCTCATTGCGTGTTCCAGTTCAAATGCGTGTAAGATTGAGGAAATATCAAAATAATGACCGTGTAATGCAGACTTCATGCTACTTTGGCTGCCTCGTGGTGATCCACCCTGAGCCTGTTCTACTCCAATAGTCGTACTTTGCAGCACAAAAGGGAGATGCAACCAAGCTGTCGTGCCTCAGCTGTCAAGGGAATGATGGGGAAGCCAGGCAGGCTTTTGTCAGGAGTTTGGGGGCTGAGCAGCCATTTCCTGGTGACTGCATCGGGAGGTGGGCAGCATGCGGGGGAACGCTTGTCGCTCGTGCGCTGTGGAGGATATGTCTCAGAGCTACAAGTTGACAGGGGATTGACAAAGTCGAACACTCGCTGGCCTAACACTTGCAGCTAGAAAAGCCTGAGCGCGAACTTGAAGCCTCTTGGTAGCTGCTGGCTAAATATATAGCAAGTGACAAATAGCGCGCAATCCACTCAGCATTCAAGAGTGTGTGTTTGAGTTTTCTGTGTGCACAAACAGAACCTACCACTCCATCGTGCTCGTGTTATTCTACATGTTGTGTGTATGTATAATATATACAATACATACACGCACACACACACAGCGGTGTCAAAAGGTGTTTGCCCCCGTCCTGATTTGATTTTTCTGCATGTTTGTCACATTTAAATGTTTCAGATCATCAAACAAATTTAAATGTTGGGCAATGACAACACAACTGAACACAAAATGCAGTTTTTCAATGAAACTTTTTTTATTGTTAGGGGAGAAAAAAAATCCAAGCATTACATGGCCCTGTGTGGAAAAGTGTTACCCCCCCTGTTAAAAACATAATTTAATTGAGATTAATTGAGATCTGTCCATGTGGAAAAGGTTATAAAGCCATTTCTAAAGCTTTGGGACTCCAGCAAACCACAGTGAGAGCCATTATCCACAAATGCCCAAAACATGGAACAGTGGTGAACCTTCCCAGGAGTGGCCGGCCAACCAAATTGACCACAAGACTGCAGCGACGACTCATCCAAGGGGTCACAAAAGACCCCACAACAACATCCAAAGAACTGCAGGCCTCACTTGCCTCAGTTAAGGTCAGTGTTCATGACTCCACCATAAGAAAGACACTGGGCAAAAACGGCCTGCATGGCAGAGTTCCAAGACCAAAACCACTACTGAACAAAAACAACATTAAGGCTCGTCTCAATTTTGCCAGAAAACATCTTGATGATCCCCAAGACCTTTGGGAAAATACTCTGTGGTCTGGCGAGACGTAAGTTGATTGATTATGTGGTGGTAGTGTGATGGTCTGGGGTGTTTTGCTGCTTCAGCACCTGGAAGACTTGCTGTGATAAATGGAACCATGAATTCTGCTGCCTACCAAAAAATCCTGAAGGAGAATGTCCGGTCATCTGTTGGTGACCTCAAGCTGAAAGCAACTTGGGTTCTGCAGCAGGACAATGATCCAAAACACACCAGCAAGTCCACCTCTGAATGGCTGAAGAAAAACAAAATGAAGTCCTGACCTGAATCCTATTGAGATGCTGTGGCATGACCTTAAAAAGGCGCTTCATGCTGGAAAAGCCTCCAATGTGGCTGAATGACAACAATTCAGCAAAGATGAGTGAGCCACAATTCCCCCCCAGCGCTGTAAGAGACTCATTGCAAGTTATCACAAACTCTTGATTGCAGTTGTTGCTGCTAAGGGGGGCCCAACCAGATATTAGGTTTAGGGGGCAGTCACTTTTTCCAGCTTTGGATTTTTTTTCTCCCTTAATCATAAAAAGTTGCATTTAAAAACTGCATTTTGTGTTCAGTTGTGTTGCTCACTAGATAAGGGCTAATTGCATTAACTGTATTGAGTGTGACTGCAAAATGACCCGCCATGGGGCCAAAGGAAGCTGTGAGTGCAAGCATATTGATAAAGAAGGTGAGAAACCCAATTAAATTCAAGGAAAAAAACTCAAAATGTAGTTTATTTGTAAGCATAAATAAACCTTGCCTAAATGTTCCAGGGTACTTAGAACGTATTACTCCTGGATCAGGAGCCTCTTTTGAGCCCTAAATACCACCAGGAGGTTAATTTCGACCCGCACTTCTTGTGATTCAAGCGTGCGTGCTTCTGGGGTTAAGTTCCTGATTCCAGGGTCAAGTTCCGTGGCTTTAACTGCTTTAACAGGCGAACGCGACCGCCTGTTTCTAAAAGTTCACTGTCAAATGATTTAGCTTGAAATGAATAATCTTTATGAAGGCATAAACTACTGCAGCATTCAGTTGGATAAACTTCATTAGTTGAATTCCTTAAAGTCCAAGCAACTGCACATTTCCCTTGATTGAAGTGAAAAATCATGTATCCAATTTTGTTTAGCTTGTTGGCTTAACACAATTTTAGATGTCACTGCTTGAAAATATTGAAGTTACGCTGATTTAGTCTGAGGGAGAGCCATGCAGAGGTGCTGTTTTGGGTGTCATTTAGTCTCAGATTTGCCTTTGTGGTTTCCTAGAGGCCAGAGACTTGCTGGAGAGTCAACCCGGTTCTCTCCATCCTTTTTCCTTTGGCCCCAGGTGTCATCAGTGCTGTCGTTCGGAATCTCGTTTGTCACGCACGCACACCCGCAATACAGCTGCAGTGAGAGGGAGAGCAGAGGCTGATTGGCCAATCAAGCCTGGTGATTTGTGACGACATGCCGGTATGACCGGCAGCAGTGCCTGCTCCTGGCATGGATGGTATTCAATCCGAGGTATATCATACACTCCTGACCGGTTGAAAAATGGCTAGAATTAGCATTTAGCACACTTGGATCTTAATGAGGTTTTAAGAAGAGCTACAATATGCAACAACAAGAAGGGGGGGTGAGACAAAAAGCCTTTTGAAAAAGTCATTTATTGGAAACAACCATTAAACTGAAGTAGGCTGTTTATCAGCTGATCAAAAGTTTGAGACCATCGCTCACGAAATAACATAAAACTCTCCAAACCAGAACAAAAAATGTTGTCAGTAGGACTCAGTAATGAGGAGCTCCACCGTTCTTGTTCATCACTTCCAAAATGGCTTTGGGCGTGCTTGATGCGAGTGTTTCCAGGAGGCTAGTGGGAACATTGCTCCAAGTGGTGAAGATGGCTTCACCAAGGGCATCAACTGTTTGGAACTGATGGCCATTTTTAGTATAAACTTCCCTTGCCATTCATCCCCAAATGTTTTCTATGGGATTGAAATGAGGGGAACATGCAGGATGGTCCAAAAGAGTGATGTTCTTCTCCCTAAGAAGTCCTTGGTCAAGCGAGCATTGTGAACTGCAGCGTTGTCCTGTTGAAGAACCCAGCTGTTACCACACAGACGAGGGCCCTCGGTCATGAGGGATGCCCGCTGCAACGTCTGCACGTAAGCGGCCGCCGTTTGACGACCCTGCACCACCTGAAGCTCCAGTGTTTCACTAAATGAAAAAGCACCCCAGATCATGATGGACCCCCCCCTCACTGTGCCGGGTAGAAAACATCTCAGGTGGGATCTCCTTGTCATGCCAGTAATGTTGGAAGCCACCTGGACCGTCAAGGTTACAGTTTTTCTCATCAGAGAACAAAACTTTTTTAATTGTTGTTGTCTATAAATGACTTTTTCAAAATGTTTTTTGTCTCACTCCCCCTTCTTGCTTTTGCATATTGGAGCTCTACTTAAACCTCATTAAGATCCAAATGTGCAAAATGCTAATTCTAGCAATTTTTCAACTGGTCTCAAGATTTTGATCAGGAGTGTATATTGTCAGCACTGCCTTTTGAGAAAAAAAAATTTCAATTTGAATCCCTTTGCCCAAATGTAAAGTGTTTGAGCTGTAATCATGTGACTATCACTCTTGGAGACGAGGAATTGCTGTGCAGTCGTCCCTCGTTTATCGCGGTTAACTGGTTGAATTCAATATTAATAAACGGAATGTTTTTGTAGTTAGAGCATAGAAAACCCGTTCATGACCTTCTAAAGACGACTTTTAACATGATTAGAGAATCATGCAGCCCTTTACACTTGTAGTACGCCATATAGCAGACATTATAATAGAAAATAAGCCATCTTAGACATAAATAAAAGTTAGCATAGCGTGCTTCCTGGTGGCTGTCGTCTCATTAATATAACTTTACAGAGCAGTGTAGAATACTACTTGTATTGTATTGTATGTACTTTATTGATCCCACAGCGGGGAAATTTACTTGTTACAGCAGCAAGCAAGCAAGACAAGTAAAGAGAACAGTAAAGTAAAGCATTGTGACTACAACATGGTTCAGGTGGTGCAGGTGTTGTAGAGCCTGACAGCGGTCGGTATGAAGGACCTGCGGAACCTCTCCTTACACCGTGGGTGTAACAGTCTGCTGCTGAAGGAGCTGCTCAGGGAACCCACAGTGTCATGTAGCGGGTGAGAGGTACTCTACTCAAGTTTAAATTAAAAAAACAAGAATCAAGTTTTTTTTGTAGTTCTAAACATAATTAAAGTGTTTTTACGCACTCGTGTTTCACCTACAAGGTTATGCTTTTGTCCTACAGCCTAGGTTCCCTAAGTGGGGTACGCCAATTGTCATTGGGGGTACGTGAATAAAAATGAAAAACAATTAGAGACTAACACTCACAATTACGAGCGCACCTGAACGCCTCATAGCACAGAGCGCATCGTCATAGCAGAAAGAAGGAAGGAGACGCGGCATGAAGTTCTTCATTGCTCGGTGTGAGTTATAGGAATAAGTGCGTACATTTGAGGATTATGTTGTGTATTAAGAGTGCTTAATCTTCAAGCTTTAACTTATATTGGTGTTCCAAACCCCGCAATGTGAAAGCCTGTCAATGTACGTGCGTGTCTGGATGAGAGAGTGGAGATTCCCCTGAAAATGAGGCTTTACCGCTGCTTGTGTGTGTAGTTGTGCTTTGGGTACTGCTTTATCATGTTTGTTCAACTTTCCCTTTCAATTTGGTGTGAAACTGACATGCAGATTTAAATCGTAGCAATTGCAGGTGGACAAAAGTGAAGCTCAAGTTGTTAAAAGAGTTTTTTAAGTGTGCAGAAGTAGGGGGTACATGGCTTCAAGTCAAATGTCTGAAGGGGTACGCGACTGTGAAACGTTTGGGAACCGCTGTCCTACAGCATCTGTTACAACATCATATGCAAATAATATGCAAATTAGCCAATGATGTCATCTAGCGACTTCTAGGACAGCCAATAGCTACTTTTCGTCCCGAGGAGTTGGCAACAGTGTTTGGCGTTGACTCAACTCATCGTGTTTGCTGAAAATGACCCCAACAACACCGTCCCTGCTGGCAAACATGGTGATGGAAGCATTCGGCTTTGGGGCTGTTTGGGGCCGCTAAGAGCACAGAAAGACTTCAACACACAACACACGTGCGTCATAGAAAGCTCGGCCATACACTGAAGATGGGTCACGGACTTTGAGTTGCACAGCGACAGCATCGAAACCTTTTGCCACATTGGTGTGTAACGTCCAGCTAAGAGATTTGCATTCCCATTCGCCAAATATAATTCAATTTAACTCCATATTTGTCCAGGTATACATCATTTTTAACTGTATTTTACCAAATATCTATGGTTGTGGTTAAAATGATTATTGTTGATAAAGATTCTGTTCTTAAACAACCAAATAAAAAAAGAACAACACACGAAAATACCTTAAACCAAAATGTATTGACACTTGTCATTATGAGTGACTGATTCCTTGTAACCGTCATGTTGTGGTTACTTGAAATGAAAATGTTGTGTAATAGTATTTGGCTCCCAACAGGTGAGTCAGTACACCTTTGCGATGTGCAGCTACCGAGAAAAGAAGGCAGAGCCAGTGGAGCTGCTCCAGCTGGATGGCTATACCGTGGACTACACCGACCCACAACCAGGTAACGCAGCGAAACCGCAAAGCCATACGTGCTCACCTTTTGTTTCTTTTCTGGGATCATAAAATTGCTGGCATTTCTCCTGTTCCAAGACTCAAAGGCACCTACCTACAGGCACCTACAAGGGTGGCATCGCGTCCTTTTTTGCCCCCGTGGTGCAAAAAAATAGGAGTCTGGCAAAACATCGAACTCATGAACATCGACTCGGATGTACTGCAAAAAGCGGAGACTTGCCAGTTGTGCTAGCAAGACTTATTTAAAGTTAGTAAGTCATAAGACTGAAGACCAAGTCGAGTTGCAAGTCTTTGATGATATTGTGAAGTCAAGTCACTGTGAGTCCAACACTGCTTGGTACGCAGGATGCCGCATGAAAGTTGATGTCCATGCCCGTACTACAGTTTCAGCTACATTGTCTCATGCAAGCCTGCCAGGAAAGTAAATTGACAGTTGGAAAAGTACCGATACCACACCGATACCACCGCTTCCAATCAATCTGAATCATGATGCTGTGTGTCCACCAGGACTGGATGGCGGCCGGGCATTCTTTAATGCTGTGAAAGAGGGCGAAACAGTCATCTTTGCCAGTGATGACGAGCAGGACCGAATTCTGTGGGTGCAGGCCATGTATCGGGCCACCGGCCAATCACACAAGCCAGTCCCTCCCACCCAAGTCCAGAAACTCAACTCTAGAGGGGGCGCAGCGCCACAGCTTGATGCACCGATATCTCAGTTCTGTAAGTTACTCACTCTCAAGTTGATATCCCATCATTGTGTGATGAGTATACTCCTGTTTGTTGCGTAAGAACACACTGTGATCCTGACACTGACTGGCACAACTTGGAATGTGACGACTGGACGAGCCATCTCTAACGATCAGCTGCAAAACATCTCTCTCTCACACATGATGCCTCAGCTTTTACATCTACGCTTTCTTCGTTGCTTCGCTCTCTGTTGTAAATCTGCTGTAACACTTGAGTGTCTGTTGTGGCTTTGCTCTGTGTCTTTATGTTTCTCTGTTTCTTCCCTCTTCTTCCTTTCTTTTTCCTCTTTTTAACCCGAGCCTGCTTCTTGTAGCTGGATTGAACGGTAAGCGCTTTCCTCCCTCTTTTCTCCTTCCTCTTTTGTTTTTCCAATGTCTTCTGCTCTTTTGTAAACATCTAAAAGAACACACGCACCCAAAGGACTGACGTCTTTAGGGTTTCATATGCGTGCATAAGTAATAGAATTTCTTCCTGCACATATAAGAGATCTGTTTCAGCAGTCAAGCAAAGATTGCGAACTGTTCACGTTCTGGGTTAAAGCCTGGGTCGTACGGCCCTGGATCGTACGGGCTCCTGGAAACAAGGTCCGTGTGGAAACAAGAATCACACAGAGGGCACGCGTGTGACGTGCTGATTTCTTAGCCGTAGACTGGCCGCAGAGGTCCGTTGTCGTGTCAGACAAACTCTACGGGTGCTTACGTTTTTTTCAGGCTGCAAGACAAACTTATGCACTTCGTATGCCTTCGTGTGTCATCCGTACGGCCAACGTGTGTCTTTCGTACGCTTTGCTGGTGTCAGGTTTGGGCAAAATGTCAATTTTTTCGTACGCCGCAATGACGGACTCCGATGTGTGTCGTGCGCCACACGTGCATGCCGCACACAAAATTAGTGCACGTTGAAATATTTTGTGCGTTCTCCATGCGTGTCGAGATGTTACTCCTTCATGGTCACCACAACTACGTTCCCCACGAACAAAAAAAACACAGTGATTTGGGGCACTCCTAAAATCACACGGCCAAAAAATCCTACGTCGTTGTGACCGTGGCTTAAGTAAAGACCCGCAACAAAAGTGTGCACCATCTATGTTTTTTTTTTTCCAATTTTTGGTCCCGGCCAGAGTACTGAACTGCAAGTGTGAACACAGCCTGCATGTTGTTCCCTCATGTGACACTGATCAAAATTGCACCTCGATTTTCCACATGAATCAGTTAGAACAGCTCAGACTGCAGCTGTCCTATCTAGTTAGACTAGTGTTTGTCCCACCTAGTCATTGACCATGAACCTGCTGTGATGAGAGGCAAAATGTCATCTAGGACAACCTGAGCGGTCCAGTTGCGACCGAGTCAATGCCCTGAGAATACAATGACCTGGATGTCCATCGCATCCGATGATGACTTCTACTTCTTCTGTTGGTGAGTTTTGAGGTGACTAAAAAGTTCAATACGAAAGCCGCATGGGGGCATATGTGACTGCAGGGACCATCTTCCTCCTCTGGTGGTTCCTTTCCCTCGCCTCGCTCCTCTCCTCTTCAAAACGCTGAAGTCCATCATGGCAAAGTTGCCTCCAGAGGGCACAGTCCGAAGCAGAGCTTTCCAGGATGTATGAGGATATGCACAAGCATCAGTGCATATTCTACGTTTGGTGCAACTGTTTTGTGTTGAGCTGCTTAAGGTAGGAGACGTTTATTTAAACAGAATTTTGGGTTACAACCATTCAACTTAAAGACAAAACTTAAAGATTCTGGACTGTTCAGGTTTCATTAAAAGATCCGATCTGATCCCAGCGGGCTTCAACAGTTCATGCTAATGACTAGATAGGACAGACCTAGTTTGAGGGGTCGGTGCAGGATCCACGGTATTTATCAACAGCCAGCCAATAGCTATGGTTTGGGTGGGATCACCCTTCTTAAAGGGATAGTTCGGATTTTTTGACATGAAGTTGTATGACATCCCCATCAGCATTGTAGTCCAATCACAGCGACTTACTCCCCACTCAGTCTCCTAAGTCCACTTCTGGTGAGATTTCTTAGTTGCTGGGGAGAATTAAGTAAAGCATTTGGCTTCTCAAAACAATACGCGTTGAAAAGATGAATACATTTGCATCACAAAAATGCCTTCTCAAAAAATTCAAACGTCAAAAAACGCTCAGCGTTATATTTGTCTTTCGCCGTATCCCTGCGCACTGTCGCCCGTGCGTTCTCGTGTATGTGACAAAGACGCTCTCATCGACGTCCGTGACCGCGCGCCATGGACATCTTGTTTACGTATGTGTCCCACAGCGGAAGATGACATGTGATGCAAATGTATTCATCTTTTCAACGCATATTGTTTTGAGAAATCTGACCAGAACTGCACTTATGAGACCGAATGGGGGGGGTAAGTTGCTGTTATTGGACTACAATGCTAATGGGGGATTTCATACAACTTCATGTCAAAAAATCCCAACTATCCCTTTCATACTCCATTCTGTTGTAAGCGTGGTCATGGACGCACCTGAAACCAAGTAGCTTTGTCTTGTTTGTTTGTTGGAGGCTAAATTATTGAATTATTATTGATTATTCTCTTAGCATAGATGAAGGGACAGCATTGTCCGTGGGGAGATCCCCCTCGGTTCAGAGATGGTTTCTCAACCTTCACGTCACTTCTCTTTCAAACCAACTGTCTTCTCTGTCTAGAACATTTAGGGTCCTTTGAAATCCTTTGTACTTTTCCCCCCAATTCCTTTTTTTCCATTTACGTTTTTAAAATTCTGTTTTTTTTTATACCTTGACACTTATTTTACCAGCATAGAGTGTGTAGCTTTGCGATAGTAATTAAAATATCCCCTAATTAAATGCAAAAATCCTTACATTTATTGATGCAATACATCATTGTATTTCAGAAACAGATGTAGCTTGGCTAACATTCCCAATGGGATGTCAGCCTCTGCACACAAAATCCTCAACAAATTGCTCGTATTTTGAAGGCCGGAAGTGTGTTGTGTGCGTTGAGAATGTTGACGGTTAAGACGATCTGGGAGCAAGAATAAACGCGCCTCTCGTCCTTATTTCACTCACACATTGCACGTTGCCCGGTGACATCTTGCAAGGCGGGCATCATAAAACGCTCGTTTGCATTAAGAAGCGGTAAAACACACACTCTAAAACACACTCATACAGCCCGAGTTGCACACACGCAGCTGCGCTAGCATCGTCTGCTAAACTAAGCCATTCACTCTTCCTAAGTGAGGAGTTTTCACGTTTTTTCAGCAACTTTTGCCGGTGTTCCAGGTTGTCGTCTCTCCATGTTTAGTTGGGGAGGGGGCGGGCTCATGTTTGTGATGACATTCTGCCGGGGAAATACTCGCCCACACAAACGCTCCTTCTCCTCACGATGACAGCATTTCATTCACATTATGTCACATTTTGTTAACAGTAGATTCGTTTTTTCCATCCACGATTCTGTTAACGCTTAAATGATAGGGCCCTGGATTATGTACTGTACTGTTTCTCTTTGCGGTGCAGGTAGACAGGTAGACAGGTAGAGTCTAGCTTACCTGAAGAGTTAGCCCGTCTGTGTCGTGACTGCTTGGTCCGGTCTTCAGGGTGTACCAGCCTGTATTTCTGGATGTTTCTAGGTTTCTCAGATAGACCTGATAGATACGGAATGACAATGTTATTGCGTCTGTCACACTTTTCCTCCTCATCCACCTTGCTCTTGTTCTTTCTGGAACGAGATGCACTTTTTACAAACTACCAGCTGGGGTAACCACAGGTTTCAAGCGCCTTCCTCAGGTGCTTTTGCTCGTTCTCCTCGGCCTGTGTGCTGGTGGGGACATCACCAGCTTTGTGTTGTAGATGTCTGATAACGCCCAGTTTGTGTCCCAGTGGATGGTGTACATCAAAAAGGTGGTATCGGTGAGCGCGTGGGGTTTTCTCCCCAGCATGGAGGCACCTCTTGTCTCCAATGTGGACATCACAGTCCCGAAAAAGGCAACTTATTGTCTTGGACATCCTCTCGTGTGAACTTGATGTTTTTGTCCATTGAGTTGATGCGCTCGATGAAGACTTGCACGTCTTGACTTTTGATTTGAACCCACGTGTCGTCCACATATCTGGACCAATGACTTGGTGCTGTTCCATGTACAGGTTGGCCACTTTGGCGGACACTGTTGTACACCATTTTTCCGGGAATTGGCATACAGTATCTCTTTCAGGTTGAGTTGTTGCATGTTGGACCTACGTTTTTACTGTTTCTCTTTCAGGGTATCTTTTGACACAGTAGCCTGCTACTGTAGTTTAAGTATTGTGGAGAACATTCTGGAAACCATTTGTCTTTCCTCTGGATCAGATAGTACAATAAAACAGCCATTTGTTTCGTTTTAGCATTAGTCTTTAGGGTAAACAGAATAGTAAATTAATTCTGATTAATTTTGAGTTAACTGCGAAAATCTGATGATTAACTGTGTTTAGTGCAAGTGGCTAACACTGAACAAAAACTGAAGAAATGATGACATTTTCCAAATGTACAGTAATCCTTCGTTTATCACAGTTAATTGTTTCCAGCCCCCACCGTCATAACTGAATTTTCAGAGTAGGATTTCTTATTTATAAATCTAATATTTTTGTAGTTAGAGCGTACAAAACCTATTTACAACCTCCTAAATACTTAGTTTTAACATGATTACAGCCCTCTAGAGATGAAATGACACACCTATAGTCACCTTTACACTCCTATTACCAAATATAGTAGACATAATAACAGAAAATAAGACATGAATAAGACATAATGTAGACTTCTTTCAGTGGCTATTGTCTTATTAATGTAACATTACTGACACCTAGTGACCAGTGTAAAATACATCTCACGTCTTTGAATGCGTCTTCTGAGTGTCTTATATTTGTATTTTTGTTCATTTAGCCATTCATTTAGCCATTTTTAATAACTGCTAATAATAGTCATCCACGAAACAGCAATGATTTATTAATTCAGTTGTTTTGAAAAACTCTCATAGAGTGAAGCTGCAAAATTCAAATCGCGAAGTGGACAACTTATATTCACTCCACGTGTTGACAAACAAAATGGGCCCATCTGCTTCTCAAATGAAAGCAAAGGTGGCAAATGCAATAAATGAAAAACGGTTTCCGGCCTTCCAGCGGCAACTGACAGCTCCTAGCTCATTTATATTTGTAAGCGACTTCTCTGAGTTGTTTTTGACACAACCCCTGGAGTCCAACTGAGTCCCATGAGCTGGTAATTACCAAGTTAAAAGTGCCAGGCCATGAATAATACAGTGCGATTGCTGCACAGTGATACCAGGCAGCAATCAGTGAATGTTACCAAATAACGGCTTGCCAGTTCACACCTGTGTCGGTGCGATGAATAATATAACATCACGTCAACCACCCCTTGACCCACACCAAAATACACACAGCTCATGAGGGTTGTCTCCAGGTACTGCAGCTTCCTCCCACAGTCCGGAAGCATGTTAGGTACAATGACGACTCGATTGCCAGAAAGAGGGAACGTGGGCGTGAGTGGTCGCTGCAGTATGTTCAAGGTGTGTCATTGAGCAAATATTAATATTTATTTTATTTGTTTTTTTTCCCCTTATTTTTCATTCTGTGCCTCAACTGCCTCCCCTGAGCGCACGTCACTGCCAGACAGGATAGAGTCAAGCAGCCTTTAACCGTCACAAGAATAACCAGAATAATAAGCATATCCTCATGGTTTTCAAGCAGTGTTTGCTATTGAACATGTTTACTCGGATATCGAATTGAATGTTCTGCATAAGCCTGAAGAACGCAGGCTGAAATCTGCTAAATGTGCCACACATCCAGAATGAACAGATCAGTCCAACTTTGCCTCGGCGTTGAAGGCGTGAATGTGGGTTGTGTTGCCTTTGTGTGTTTGATTCTATATTATGTTAGCTGTTATTATTATTGCACTTTTAGATTCAGTCTAACAGCTCAGTGCATTGTCAGCAGGGATGCTCCGATCGATCGGCCACCGATCAGTATCGGCTGATTTCCGTGAAAAATCATGTGATCGGCATATGCCGATAAATGCCTTTCAACGCCAATCACAAAAGGCAATCACCCGTGGCTAGCACTATTGCGACCCGCAGCGATCCCTTCGTGCAGTGTCGTGTCTTGACCTGACTAACGTCTTGGGCGGCGGCGTCCTCCCACTCCCTTCAAAACAAAAACGATCATGCCGGCCGTGTGGAACTTAGCTGCCAGCACATCTCGCAGGGGTAGCACGTTAAAAAGCTTAAATTTAACACGGCATTTGAAGGACACTAGACGGAGTATGGCGAGTTTTCGAGGCTCACGGTGTGATCATCAGTCAGACGCCAGCTAACGCAGCCATGTGGACAAGACTCGCCCGTAAGTGCGTGAGTCAGAAGGGTAAGGAAATAACCCCAGAAATTATTGAATTAATCAGACGAGATGAGTCCAGTCTTTTCCTGAGTGCGCTCTCACGTACCTGGAAGTCCTGCTAGAGCTCCATCAGTGTACGCTCACATCCAAAGTCGCCTTATCAAATGAATCCATTTGATCGGTATCGGCTGATTTCAGTCCTGGATGATCGGAATCGGCAGCATACAACCCTGATCGGAGCGTCCCTACGTGTCAGTCTAAATGCTTCTCATAGAGGCCGTCACACTCGGCCTCCATGACACTCACACACTCACATAGCACAATCAGAGTTGCACAACATGACCGATGGAAAAATACAGAGACACACAATAGCTGCATTGTTCTCACTCACACAAGCTTAACTCTCACTTCAACGCAAAGTTAAGTCCCACTTGTAGAGGGACGCGGCAACTGCTATGTAGACTCCGTGTACGTTCACTCCTCAACCTTCCTCATTGATGACAGAGTCCAGCGCTGTAACCAATTATATTGTGTTATTCTTTTCAACACAATTTGGAAACATTTTCAATTGTGTGATCATTTACTAATTCTCCGATAGCAACGCGGTCCGAAGAACCAGGAAGAAGGGCTACAGAGAAGCAATCACCATTACAGCTACCCGCATGTTTAATCACCATGTTGTTTAGTACTTGCACACGAAACAAACATGAAACAACATAATATCGAGTTTTGAACCGATAAATATTGAAATGATGAACATGCTCCCGCCACGTATTACAGCTTCATTTGGGGAGGTTGTCATAAAAATGGTGTCTGGAAGACGGCTTGCCTGTGAAGTAGTGGCGTTTCCTCATAATTGGTGTTGGAGTGATAAGTTGATTATGGGGAAAACATGAAAGGTCTGTATTGTGATTTGAGTACTCTTTACTCTTTACTCTTTCCTCTTTACCTTGTAAAGAGTAAAACACCAACAAGACAATACAAAAAAAGCACACTAAAAAAAAAGGCCCAAATCTATTGACCACCAGTAGTGTAGTAGATGCCTCCTGGTTCCTCTCCTCTGGATCTATAAATGAATAGTTGTCATCAATCATTGTCAGGGCCGTCCTTCCCCAGTCCACATGGGCGGGGGTGGCGGGTGGAGGTGTCACTGCAAGTTACTGTCCATCCCTCCTGCTTGCCTCCACTCCCTCTCACTCACATCAAACAGACCTGACAGGCCAGCCGCTACAGACCAATGGGGCATCGCAATGTCATTTTTTAGATTTGCAATTTATTTTTGTTTTTTTGGGGGGTGGTGGGTTGTGGGGGGTGGACTTTTAGAGCAGACACAATTAGCTTCAAGCATCTTCCTCTTTGTTTTGTTTGTCGACTGGTGTGCTGTCATTCGGCAGCTAAGAGGATGTTGGCCGGCAAATCATTCGATTGCTGTGCAGCAATGCGGAACCATCGTGTGATGCCGCAGTGAGTCGCTTGGACCCCAAAGCAGTGGACAGAGTCGACGTGCAAGTGAACAAAAAAGAATAAAAAAGTGCAAACAAAAGGAGCCGGTAACACCGGAGGGTAAGCTAAAAACAAAACACAGTTACAAAAATAGCTAAACGTACAACAAAAGAACGGCTAGCAGCAACAAGGCTATTAAGAAGACGCCAAAAACGCACATTTCAAACACTAGCACAAACTTGAAGTAGCAAACACAATACCTCCAAGCAGGAAACAAGCGGGCACTAGAAGACGTCTACAGCCGTCCCTCGTAATATCGCTCCCTCGCTATATCAGAAATTAATTGAACAATAAATGGTGTCTGTTTCGTGCTAGACTGCGGTCTATTATTAGTCATAACATATTCAAATACAAGTGATATGTAGCGCACTGGTCACTAGGCGGCAGTAGTACCACAAAACCCTGAGACATTACCTTACATGACATTACCTTCACACTGCATGAAGTCATGAATTCAGCCATGTCATGTCCGACATGACAGAGTGAAAACAAGTTCTCCTCCCATCCCATGTGGAAGTGGTAAGTTTTAAGCTTCTTAAGTTTAGAATAAATAAATTGGAGGCTAACTGGTTAGCTCGTGAGCTTGTTAGCGCGTGAGCTTGCTAGCTTATGGCCGTCTCAAGTCCCTGCAGCATAAGCGTTGCAATGTGGTGTAAACAATGAATAATAGGAGTGCAATGCTGATTATAGGAGTGGTATTTCATGTCTACAAGGCTCTAACAATGTTAAAACTGCATTTATAAGGTCATAAACAGGTTTTCCATGCTCTAGCTACGAAAATATTTTGCAGGAATTCATTTACCGTGGTCGGGTCTGAAACCAATTAACCGCGAAAAACAAGGGACGACTGTACATCATAAGCGCACAGGAGAACACACGTTACACAGAAACAAAGGAACAATTGTTCCTGGTCTTTCTGGTGTGTTCACCTGTGCCTCGATGAAGGCATCGCCAAAGCCGGTGCCAAGCAATAGCAACAAAATAAAAGTAGGACAAAAATGGGAAGACGAGGCGATAGTCCACTCTGATCCCCCACCACCCCCAACGTACGCCCTCTGGCAACCCACTTGGTTTTTGTGGGTACTTTCCATAGAACTAACTGATGAGACCCCCATCAACATTCCTCAAGACAGTACCCCTCCCAGTCCACCAAAGACTCTTAGTGTCCAAAATGGCAGCAGAATAAGCCAGCTGGGTCGGTGACCTTAGGAGGAGGAGGAGGGTCCCCCGGAGGACTGGGACTACTAGAAAGGAACCTAGAAAACTGGGCAAAAAACATCGTGGACTCAAGCCAGTGTCTTGGCTTACTGTATCGAAGGTCTTGTCTCAAGCAGCCAGGGCTCTGAGCTGGCGTGGGACGCCCCGCTAGAAACTGTCTTGTCTCAGCCGGGATACAGAAAGCCACAGAATGCTCAGATTTAGGTCCTTGTTTGAGAGTTTAGGTCAAGAGTTAAAGGCGAGAACCACGGTCCTTAAAAGGATGGCTGAAGAACTGCTGTCGTTAACCGCCATGCCGCCGTAGCCATAAGGAGGAAGTGGGCGAAGAGGACGAGGAGGCAACGGTCATTGGCGCAAAGGTGGAGTCTGTTCATTTGTTATTCCCAAAACACAGATGCCTGAGGACTAGGTATTAAGGGCGGTAGCTTGGTACACGGCCAAAGCAAGGCTTGGTAGCAATAAGGCTACTAGCAAGAAGCCAAAAACACTAACACACACTAGAAGTAGCAAACAAATTACCAGCAAGAAGGCGACAGAAGATAATAAAGGACGTCTAATTGACAAAAGGACTGGAGAACACAGGGGGCACAGAAAAGAAGGAACTATCTGGCATCTTCCTGCCATGGACGCCTGTGAACGCTACGATGCTAATTACATCCGCCTGTGCCTTGATGCGCCTTGTTGAAGCCAAGCTATCTGAAAGAAACAGGAAGAAACCAGTGCAGGAAGTGGAGCGGGGCAACAAAATAAAAGCAGGACCAACATGTGGATATGACACATCATGCAACTGATGGTCCAGAGGTACTCTAGTCAAGATCGCAGTCTATGATATTTTGAACATTAAGATGTAGATTCTAAGATGTACATTGTTTTGTTTTTTTATTTTGGACATTAAAGCTACATAATTCTACCAGTGTATCAGATATTTTTATTATATATCGGTCATGCAAATAAGTGAGTTTTCTTATGAATTCTAATCTATGAGTCGGAACTCACACAATGTCATTGATCTGCATTCCAACAGCAATCAGCCTGCAGCAGCTTCCGTGTTTGTCAGTACACATTTGATACACTTGATGTGCGTTAGCAGTGATGTGACAACGCCGTGCAATCAATTTATCAATACATATGGTGCATAAATGTTGTGAAACTCGCATTGCTCTGCATTTTAAAGTGAAAGATTCAAATGGCGTCGTCCACTGCAAAACACCTTAAATCAGTGCTTCTCAAATAGTGGGGCGAGCCCCCCTGAGATGCAGTGGGGACTCTCAATATCAGTGTAAACAATGTACAAATGTTTCATACTCGGCATCCATCCTGATCCTTGAATACGCTCGTATGCTCTGCTACCCTCCCGATACGGTGGTTTCCATTTTGAGTTTGTACAGTACAGACAAATAAGTACCTGTTATCAGGTTCTCTGTAGTATTTTTTAAGGGGGCACGATAATTACGGGGTAATTATGACATCATACGTGTAAATCCGATAACATTAAAAATAGCCCTGATAACTTACCAAACTGTGCAGGTGAGCGAATCAAGCTTTTTTTCTACTGCCTCTGACGTTCACTTCCCCTGACCTCACTTGTAAACAAACGTGCTAGTTGTACCAAATGCTCTGAGATGAGGGGAAAAAAACCCGATCGAGCACAAAAAAAAACCCATCAGCCACCTGAAACGCCAACACCGCGGCGTTTGAAAAGTGCAAAAGGTTTGCCAGAGTCCTCCGTGGCGTCACACCGGCCGCTCTGAGCATGTGCCCGAATAGAGTGCACCTTGCTGGCCCACGCCAGGTGGCTCCTCCCCTCTATACTCCGGTTCTCCTGACCTCTGTAGCGGCACACCGGCTGTTTGGAGCGTGTGTCTGAATATATGAATATATGCACTTTGCTGGGCCACAGCAGGCGGCCCCTCCCCTCTATACTCTGGTTGTCCTGATAATCGTGATGTGGTAGCGGTAATGTCATGATATTTCATTAGGACAAATCAATGGGTACAGTTGGTCAAGTCCTAATTTGTTGGGGTCCGGGAGGCCGCCTCAACCGGCTCCTCTCCATGTGAAGGAGCAGCGGCTCTACTCTGAGCCCCTCCCGGGAAAAAAAAACAAAACATCAAAATCCCCAAACTATTGGGAGATCCTGAGAACGTTTTTAAAGCCAGTAGGTCCTCCATCTAATGATTAGCGGTCCACATGCTGACCCTGAAATGCCGAAAGTAAACAAAGACTTGAAAATCTCGGGATCTCGCAATAGTTTCTTGGGATTTTGTTGTGGGTTTTTTTCTCTCATTTTTTTTGTCCCTTTGAGGGTGCCGTATATGTCAAGTCATGGAGGGAATGAAAAAAAATCTGCAAATCAGAAAATAATTGAGAAGCGTTGCCTTAAATGAATGCTAGTGTTCTATTTTTTTGAATTGCTTGTCAAAGAACTGTTGAATTTCTTTCCTTCTTTCTTTCCTTCTTTCTTCCTTCCTTCTTTCGGCCCCACCCTTTTGGACTATTCCATGTGTGCAGATGCTGATCGAGCCCAGAAGCATGGCATGGATGAGTTTATTTCCGCCAATCCCTGTAACTTTGACCATGCTTCCCTCTTTGAACTAGTCCAACGCCTCACTTTGGACCACAGACTCAATGACTCTTACTCCTGCCTGGTAAGCAAACTGTGCCTGTGGCGGTAAACATGGTGGCTCAGGCCGATTCAGTCGGACTATGTTACGTCTGCTCCTTCCATTCAGGGCTGGTTCAGTCCCGGTCAGGTGTTCGTCTTGGACGAGTATTGCGCTCGCTACGGAGTTCGAGGCTGTCATCGTCACCTGTGTTACCTGAGCGATCTCCTGGAGAGGGCAGAGAATGGAGCTATGATCGACCCGACCCTCCTGCACTACAGCTTTGCTTTCTGTGCCTCCCACGTCCATGGAAATAGGTACACCATCAAACCTGCACGCCACAGTCCTTCATTATCGAAGTTCCTGCAGCAACATTTGAGCTTAGCTGAGAAGTCATATGCTTTTTATCTTCAACTCTGTTTCACGTTGCGTTTGTCTTACTTCTCACCTTGTTGTTTTTTTTATTTTTCACCTTTCTTTTGTCTCTTTTCCTATAAAAACCTTCAACTACACTCTTCTAAAAAAATCAACCCCATTCCTAAAACTCCCAAATCCCACACAACTCTTCGTAGTCAACGTGTGTCAGAGTTGTTGAACTGGCCGGTATCGGAGGCCGAACTTGAAAGAATCCTTTTCCCCTCTGCCCCTGAGCCCCCCCCCCAAAGTGTTAGGAGAGAACTCAGAATCATGAAGAAAATGGACCTCGTGTCTCAACTTTTATCCAGACCAAGAAGGTGAGTGTAATCTAGACAAATGTTAGTTATACAGTAGTTTTAGAGTATACGAGTAGTATTTCACATTCGCAGTTTCAAAGTTTACAGGTAATCGAAGTAGCTGATATCATTCACAAATAATTCACAGTTCCATTCAGTACGGCAACAGTAGTCGTGTCCATAACTTGAGAACCGGTAATACGTCCGTTAAAAGGAGCTACTAGCGTTCATTAGACTCACAGGTCATGTGGTGCGTCCAGTTAGCATTTGCTATCAAACATTAGCGAAATGAAAAGGATTATGCAAAAAGACAATGCAGCTGAAGTCAAGGCAACATATTAAAAAGGTTTCATTTTTCCAGCCCATCATGAAGTAATAGTTTAAGAAACGGAAGGCATTTCTATAGCGGAGTTCATGACGCGAAGCAAAGCCCTCAAACTATTCACTTTTTTTCTACATGCTCGCCGCGACAAGTGAACGGATGACTTTTGTTATATGCATCAGCATCTTGCCGGTTAGTTAGTTTAGCCATAATCGGAAGATGAAAGTTGCATCTGTGTGTGTCGTTTGGGACGTGATGTTCAGCATCGCCACGCGGGACGAGGAGCGAATCAGGAGGGGAGCTTAATGACAGCTGACTGATGTCATATGACATCTATGAAGTGACTTTTATGCGATCGATCCAAACTACCTTCACGATCGACCGGTAGCTCGCCATCGACGTAATGGGCACCCCTAATCTGAGAATACCCTAAAACAACCTGAGCATTCCTTGGTCCTCTGTGAGCGGCATCAGACATGCACACTGCCGTATCGCACCTGTCCAAACTCTGAGAAACTGGAGAACTTTCATTCTGTCATATTTTGTATAAGACTGGCTTCAAACGGACGGCGAGGAGGATCCCACAATGGAGCTTTCTCTATTGTCAACCTCAGACAAAGCGAGCCGTGGAAGCGTCTCATGCAGTCAACCATCTGAATGTTGAAGAAAGCCCTGGTTTCTCATTTCATTTTCCATTTATTTTCTTGTTTACCATTTATATTGGTAATTAGGTATACTCTCATTTCCTGATTTCACTTTCACTTTCTGTTTTAAAGCAGCGTGTTGTGGCACTTTTACATCCTGGAAATTTGCTTGAAATTGATGCCATATATGTTGTACCTGTTTTACTTTTGTCTAAAAAAGTAAATTAACGCTCAACCGACCTTCTGCAACACAAACTCGGCGTAACACTTCCTGTATGCGGTGTGTCCGGCCATCAAATTAAAAGCACGGCAGTAAAACGTGCACCGTTACGCCACACATTCACTCCACACTCCACACAAACTACTTTGGCTTTACAGCATGTTTGTTTTAGAGCAGCTCTTTCTCATTCTTGTTCTTCTGTTCCCACAAACTCCAACAGGCAGTCCACCTTAAAGGGGCCCTCTTATGCGTTTCCTCTTTTCTGACTTATAAATGTTGTTGCAATGTTGTATTCTCGTGTTAAACGAGGCCGATGCGTCAGATAATGAAGTGAGCCCTGAAAGCAGTTTTGGACGGCACAGCATGCTGTGTTTTACAGAGTTTTTTTAACATTGAGGTCCACTGACATCAGCGCAACCCGGACTTCCTTGTATGGGCATGCCCAGCACCCCCGCTCGGTTTCGCTCTGTTCACGGTGTTAGCACGTCGAGCAATGGCTGCCAGGAAATGTTTGTTGGGGTGTGCCGAAAGAGGCGAGCATCAGGCAGAAGTGCTTGGAGTTGCTGATTCCCGGCCAGCAAGAGAAAAATATGCTCTTCTGTCAACGCCGCTTCAAACGGGACTGTTTTGTGAACACGGGCCAATACGAAGCTGGACTATCCGCCAAACTGTTGCTGAAGTTTGACGCCTTTCCAACGTCACTTGGTCGTGTTGAAGAGTCAGAAGAGCAAACAGGAAGTAACAATTTATCACTGTTCTCACGGTGTTCACTTGTGTAAGTATTTGGACAAAATGGGTTCGGCAGCTGTCCGGAAGTCCTCGGGAGCGCTTGGAAGTGTGACCAATCACAGCGGCGTGGGCTCGGCGGGAGGCGTACCTGGAGTAGGCCCGGGGGTGGAGTATATTACACAGGCCGTTTGGGCGGGAGGCAGGACACCCAAGGAAACACTGCAGGAAGACGCACAAAGCCTGGAAGATCTGGAAAGCATTCTGTGGGGGTTATCGTGTGTCGCTGCTCTAGGAGTCCAGAACTCAATGCAATGAGAATAATAGGTCCCCTTTTAAAGAACTGCTTTTTTCTACTTTAGGATTCTTTATTTATAGATGGAATCATTTTGTAGTTAGAGCATCGAAAGTCTATTTATGACATTATTAGAGCCCTGTAGACATGAAGTAACACCCCTATAGTCACCTTTACCCTCATAAGTTACTATATTACCCAATATAGTAAACATAATAAGAGAAAATAAGCCATTTAAGACATAAGTGTGTGTGGTGTGGCCAGGAAGTGAAATGAGGGGTTGAGAGCTCTGTTTTAGTTTGGCGTGGGCCGCAACAGTAGCCCGTGTTAGGGATTACTGCTCCTGCTGTGAGGTCATGCAGACCTGCAATAAAAGCCTGTTGTTGCGGCAATCGAGTGTTGTGTGTCTCAGCGAAGTGAGCAGTGTGGAATACTACATCTCATACCAGCATCTCAAAATGCATCTTCTGAATGCAGTATTTGTATGTTACTAAAATACATAAAAATTGCTTAAATATGCATCATTGTTGACTCATAATGGGCCGTGTTCGACCACGAAACTGCATGATTTATTAATTCATATATTTTTGAAAAAACATGATAAGAGTGAAGCCACGAAATTCAAAGCGCACAATGGCGAGGGACGACTTTATACTCACCAAAGCGATTGTCTGTGACATCGTTTCATGACATCATCATCCTATTAATGATCATTTTAGAATAGATCGTGTTTTCATTGGCATTATGGAGAGTTGTGGAATTGTCAGTGTTTAGCTACTTTTACATCTCAGTTGATTGCTCAGTGTCTCTGCCCCTGCATAGTATTATTTTTTTAAATATCTCGGTTTTGTCAAAGAAATTTCCCCTCAGTTTCCGTGCAGTGTTGCACTTAACAAACTGTCTGTTTGCTCTGCACGGTACCTTTCCGCGAAATCAGGTGCCCAAACAAAGCACTGTACAAGTTGCCGACTCACTGTCTGTGCACTTTGCATTGAGTGTGACTGCTAAATAACCCGCCACGGGGCCAAAGAAATTTGCAAGTGGCAGCAATTTCATAAAGAAAAAAAAACACTATTAAATTTGAGCTTGCCAGCATGCACGGGAAGTCCGCATCAACAATAAGTTCCAGCCCTTGTTTTCTGCCTGAAAAACTATAATTATTCAGTGTAAAATGTATTTTTTGTTAATATTTTTGGCCGTCTGGAACAGATTAATTGCATTTACATCATTTCCTTTGTGAAAAATTACCCCTGGTTTTTGTATGTTTCAGTTTTCCAACAAATGAATGCCGAAAACCGAGGTACCACGGTGTACATCATCTTTAGGCTTTCTTTCTCCAAGTTGCAGTGTTGACCTCATGCCTTATCTGCGGTGTGTGTGTTCGACGTGTCAGCATCTCAGTTGGCCATCCACAGATGAAGCATAACAAAGATGGACGAGGGCCACTCTGGTACTGAGGGAGGAGGTCAAGGGGGGCCGTCTGCCGCAGCCCCTCTTCACCCCCACCCCAACCAATCCACATCGCTTCAGCCATCCTTCCCTCTGTCCCGCTGACAAACAGTGACTTGAAGATGGAGGCCGTCTCTGATTGGCCTGGACAGATGAGCCCTTGCTTTAAGAGAAACAGACAAAAAGAGGGGAGGAAATAAAGTATGACCATAGAGAAAGTAAGAGCACAAACGTAAGGTTCGAAAAAGTCTGAAACTAGCAGAAAATTGGCTTCTCACAGTGTATTGATTTTCAAAACACACACGCAAACATACGCCTGAATGTGGACCTTCAACCAAATGATGTAAAAACAGTGACATCCGCATGTACACATCAAAGTGAGACCTGGCCAGCCAGTTCATCCATATCGCCCGGAGGAGCCACCATGACAGGTTGACAAGTTGTCACTTGTGATGGCTGCACGTCTCGGCTGCCGACACACACCACACACCTCAATCAGACCAACCCCCACCCAAAGAAATCCACCACTGCCTTCTAATAGCCTGCTGGCCGAGAGATGGTGATGTACTAAGTAAGTGCCTGCTACAGTGTCATGACTTGACTTGTGTCCAGAGTCATGTCATGTCCATTTATGTCATCTGCTGTATTCATCACAGATGTCTTAACTTGGAAATAATGCAATTGCAGTTTGTAGCAGATTTCAGTTTCATTCAGTTCAATTTTTCACATTTTTTTCTATTTTTTTTCTGATGTAAAAGCTCATAGATGGTGAATAAATTCACATTTTTTAAGGAAAAGTCCATATTTAACTCATTCAATCCCAGCCATTATTCAAAAGACAACACCTTCAGCAGCGGACGTTTTGGACGATTTTGACTGATCTTTCAAGGCACACAGAATATTGTGTTCTATGGTTATAAAAACATGGAACCTGCCAAAAGAAACATTACACTCCCGTCTTTCATCAGAAAAAAAAGTTTGTTGCTATCTTTTTCCGTTCTTTAGTAATCAGAAGTAGAACATAGGTAAGCTTCAGGAAAATACAGTATTAGTTTATTAGAAAATATTGGGGTTGTTTAATATCAAAATAACAATTTATTAACAAATATAACACCATGAACCATTTTCACATTTGGAACTGACCGATGTGTGTGCACACGTGTGCGCATGCATGCGTTAAAATTTGCCTACAATGCGAAACCTTCTGCACACTCTGCGCTCTTTTATTTCCTCCTTCCTGTCATGTGTGTTTTTTTTATTAACATGATCCCTGCCGAGCTCTTATCAAATGCACTTCTGCCACCTCGTGGTCGTTTGTATGGCTAAAAAGTGCTCTGAAGTGAAATGCATTAGTGGAGAGTTGCGTCATCACCTCTTTTCGCGCGAAACAATGTAAAAGATGTTTAAATGCGTTGTTTGGGGCGTTCGGGATTGTAAAAATGTATAACTGTCTTTGGTATTGAATGAGTTAATATTTCAACAACAATGCTACTACAATGAGAATCATATTACGTTATTCTTATAAACGTACAAGTTTTTTCTCTTAATGTTGTAACTTCATTCTTGTAAAATTACTGCTGATTTTTACACATTTTTCTTTCTTTTTTTTTAAGATTTCTTGTTAAGTTTTGACGAGTGTGCCGCGGGCCAATAAAAAAAAAAAAAAAAAGCTATGGGCCACACTTTGGGAAGTCCTGGTCCAAACCAGTTGATGTGTTTGAATTCACGATCATTAACATCAAACAAGGTGAACACAATTTGAACATGCATCTTCCCTGTGACTGCTTCTATGGTTTCAGTATCCTCACTAGCCTATCCCAGCTGACTTCGGGCGAGAGGCGGGGGACACCCTGGACTGGTCGCCAGCCAATCGCAGGGCACATATAGACAAAGAAACACTCACACTCACATTCATACCTATGGACAATTTAGAGTAGCCAATTAACTGCTTTTGGAATGTGGGAGGAGGCCGGAGTCCCCGGAGAAAACCCACACACGCACGGGGACAACATGCAAACTCCACGCAGAGACGCAAACCACTGGGCCACCGTGCGGCCTGTGAAGTTTCCAAGCAAACGCAAATGAAACCACATGAATGTGCAGTTTGAGCAGCAGTGAAAGTCAGTTCCGCACCCCCCCCCGCTCTCGTGTTTCACGTCAGCACGCGTCTACAGGTGGCAGCGACAGCCTCTTGAAATGCTCATGAAAAGTGAAGTGCGTCTGGATTAGATGATAGCTGATGCTGACCATGCTGGTACCCTCTGATATCAAACACCACCGCTCATGAAACACTGTTTCATGTGTTTCACCAACACCACCCCCCCAAACACACACACACACACCCTTTCCCGTTGTCCACTGAAACGACATGTCAAAAAGAGGTGGAGGTCGACAGGGGGTGATGGATAGAGGGTGTGTCATGTGCCCTGCGTCTCATCATACTGTCACAGCCACCAGTCCAGCGCCTCTTCTGTCACATGCACTCTGCTCACATTCCACCCAGGCCCAACCATGTCAGTTAGGATAAACACATTGGGCGTGCACACACACACACGCACACCTGCTTGACCAGCCGTATTTCAATACAGCTTCAGATGTGTAGCCGAATGAAATTGTAGGGTTTTGATCATGGAGAATAGAAAAATGTTTAGTTGTAAAATATAAAAGATCCCACTGTGTTCACTGCTGTCACTTTTGTTTCTGTAAAAAAACATTTAAAATAGTACCATTAGCATGAGCATTTTTATATTTGAATTGTAATAATTCGTTATAATACTCATGGTAATGTGATGGTACTTATTATTTCATTTTATGTTTATTTTCTTATTACAAAATTAAAACAAGTGCTGTATAATAACAATAAACAGCGTTAGAGAATTAGTGTGAATGTTTCTGGCAGAACTGACACTCATTTTGTTTTTTCTCTGGTTTGTTTTGAGGAATGTCAAAAAAAAAAAAAAAGGCTAAATCGTTCTTTCCACAACTAGCCAGCTCCTGTATGACCTTCCCCATGAAGAATCATCGAACCTCTGCTGTTATGTTTCAGGCCTGATGGCATTGGTACCGTAACCGTAGAGGAGAAGGAGCGCTTTGAGGAGATCAAGGAAAGGCTTCGAGTGCTTCTAGAAAACCAGATTACACATTTCAGGTAAGAACGGTCGGTGGGGTAATCCTGGAGAAACTGAATGCAGTATGTTTTGATGTGTAACTCTCTGTCTGAAAGGTATTGCTTTCCATTCGGACGCCCAGAGGGTGCACTGAAAGCAACACTGTCCCTGCTTGAAAGGGTGAGTGAATGCACCAATGACAAATGGAAGATTATTTCATGAAATGACACTGTGCTTAGTTGACAACCTTTTAATGCTACATCCATTGTAGCGTATGGCTACGATAAACACTTAACTATTTAATAAATGTCACTTTTAATATATGACATGATGCCTGGACCCATCCCTGTGTGTAGAAACGTATCAAAGAGCCGTATTTTAACACCAAAAATGTTGTATTTGCATTATGCATTGTGTATTTGGTTAGCCATTGACTGATAGAGCACCTACAATATCTATTTAAAAGCTCTTGACACATCGGGTTTATAAAAACGTATATTTACGTCTTTGGTATTGAATGGGATCATGAAAAAATGGTCTCAAAATAATGTTGACAGTAATGTTGTTTATCAGCAATAATTTGTAGGACAATTATTGTCCAGCAAAATTCGTTATGGTCACAGGCCTACGCCCCACTTTAACTTAAAGGCAGCACGTGTTAAATTATAAATATATTTTGATATATGAGTCGCACCTGACTATAAGTCGCGCGATGAGCCAAACTATGAAAAAAGTGTGACTTATAAAATGCGGTATGTCTCATTGTGCTATTTTTGTACTGTAAAATAAAGTACATGCATGTCCCAGTATGACTGTACCGCAGTGCCTACGGCCATGACGGCAATGCGAGGCCTATAAAAGACATACTTGGATGAGTTTGACTGGCCCACACGCAACCCCATTGTTAATAACCCCATCAAACACTTTCAATGTCATATTAAAAATAATTTACAAGCAGTTACAATATTAATCCCATGACATGTTGTTTAATCCTGCACTGAACTGGGATTAATAATATGATGATTGGAATTAATTGCTCCATATTTTCTCGTATGGAATGTCCCGATGCTCTTGTCTGTGTAGTGTATGTTCAAAGGCAGAAATACAAAACATATTAAATAGTTCTTCCTTCCTGAAAGGTTTTGATGAAAGATGTTGTCACCCCGGTTCCACAAGAGGAAGTCAAAGCTGTGATCCGTAAGTGTCTGGAGCAAGCAGCTTTGGTCAATTACCAGCGCCTGTCAGAGTACGCCAAACTAGAAGGTAAGTTCCTACTCTAGCACACCTCCAAATGCTTGTGTAATAAATAATATGCAGTAGATAATAAAGGATCTTACTGGACTTCAGTGCCAGATGCAATGTACAGCATGTTGACCTTCTCAGCGTCTGACTGCCTTTAAAGAAAGTAAAAATGCATTCAATTATCCACTAATCTCTTCGCTGGCTTCCACTGTGCCTCAGCTTCTCTTTCAGCTGAGTCTCACACTGGCTCTATCTCTTGTTGGTCTTACAGCTGAATAGGTCCTCCCTTCCCTGTGCCTCGCTCTCCAATAACTTCCATTCTCACCATTTTCTTCTCTTTGTCTATTGGCACTTGCTGTCCACTCGCTGGTGTTTCCAAGCAGGAAGGCCAATAAACAAATCATTATGAGACTCTGCTCTGGCAGCTCATCTTTCTGTTGAAGCAGGTTTTCTTTAGTAGACATCATAAACGTGCCGTAAATCAATTCATTCAGCAAAATGACTCTTCAAACATAACGGAAGCAGCCTAAACTTCCGTTTAAGACTAACTTGTATATTCATTTTCGCTTGGTAAACAAGGTAGCGCCAATGACTGCCTGTGCCATTTAATGTTACCACCTGAAGGTGACTTTTTATGCAGTGGAAACTCGGTTTTTGTCATTAATCCGTTCCTAAAGGTCCGACGAAAACCGAAACGTACAAAAACCGAAGCAATTTTTTCCATAGAAAATAATGTAAATCCAGTTAGTCTGTTGCAGACAGAAATAGGAACAAAAATTATAGAACACATAATAATAATAATAATAATAATAATAATAATAATAATAATGGATTCGATTTTATATGGTGTTTTTCAAGGTACCCAAAGGACGTCACAGTGAAGTCAACCCATTATTCATTCACTCCTCGGTCACACACTGGTGGTGATAATCTACAGCAGCCCCGGGGTAGACTGACGGAAACGTGGCTGCCAGTTTGTGCCAATGGCCTCACTGACCACCAAACATTCATTCATGTTCATACACCAGTGTGGGCAGCAGCACTGGAGGCAACGGGCAACCTTCCGGTTTCTGGATGACCTGCTTTACCTCCGTACGTTACGTAGTTTCTGTTGCAGAGCTGTATACTTGCTCACTTGAACTTCCTTGTAAACTTCAGCAGCATCATCATTAAACCCACTGGTATGTGTCTCACTTAACCTGTTCCCCCTGCAACCTGTTTTAACTAAGAACCTTTACGTTACAGTCCAATTGTAACGGACGCTACCGTCGTACTTTGCTATGAGTGAACTCTCGAATTCAATTGTTTCTCACCTTTTTTTTAATCAAAGTTCTAGCACTTTTTTGCAGCTGTACTCAACAAAAAAAAGAGACTGTCTGAAAGCCTATCGCTCAGAAAAACATAGTTCACTTGAGCACCATCTTATCCTTGTTAGGGGGAAGACAGGAGACAGATACAGAGTTCTTCATAGTCCTGTGTGCATTCCATGAGCAAATAAAGCACCCACACGCACATAATAAAGATATTAAAGGATTCCCTGGCTGGAATCTGTCTATAGTGTCCCAACTCTAAGAGAACCACGATGCATTATTCACAGAGTGAGTCACCAATACCTGGATGATTCAGTTCCTACAATTCCATGTAGTCGAGTTTGTTGGCTCACTGTTGAACTGTACGATAACTGAGACCCATCTTTGGCAATAATCTTCGTCGAAAAACAAATCCTACAAAAACCGGGCCGTACGAAAACCGAGGTACCGCTGTACTGTATGTGATAAAGCTACAACAATTATGATATTCTAAACTTCTATGCATGTACTCCAAACTACAGTAGTTACTATTTGAATGTACAAAAATCTAACCACTATCAAAGCACTTCAGATGGTCAAGATGATGTCTGTAAAGAAACTACCACCTGCCTGAAGAAACTAAGCAAGGCAAACCTTGGTGTCGCTAATGTGATTGTTCATTTTCTCAGAAAAAAATCCCCATCATAGTGCTGTGCTTCTTGACCTCTGAGGAATAAACATGCAGACCTTTCAGATCTAACCCTGCTTGGTGGAACGAATGGTTAATCCAAATCAGACTGCCTGCAATCACCAGGCGACCATCCCATGAGTTACTCCAGTAATGTGGAGTGATACTGATAAGACTTTTGACAGTTGCTTTATTTGCTCACCATTTGCCTCCCTGTAAGATAACGTGATAACATGTGATAACAACATAGTTCAATGAGGGCACTTATTTGTACGTGTATGCCGACTTTTTGGCCTTTACAATTGGACACGGACATGATGGACAGTTAGGATCATTTGTACGGATCATTATCCCACCTGAGAGTTCGTCACACAACAGTGATTGCGAGTATTTCCTATATGTCTTCATACTTCAAAGTCCACTGGAAAATGATACGGTAACAACTAACTAACAAGATATCCAATGCACTAAGAAGCAGATCTGGTTTCGAACTGGCCCTAGAAAGCTTGGTCGAACCCCACTGACCACGATGGCCGTCCCTCTGACCTTGGCCTCTCGCATGCCTCGGTATCCTTCCTCTTTCTCTGTAGGGAAAAAGAGAGAGATGTATGAGCATCCTGTCTTCTGCTTGGCGTCTCAAGTGATGGATTTAACCATTCGTGAGTACTTCCCTCATCTCCTAGCCCCAACCTCTACCTCTGTCTCCAGCACCGTGTTATTTTCTCTTGCAAGCAGCATGCACACCGACCACTACAAGTGACCTTACAATGTTGTTTTTAAATTGTTTCAATTTGTTGTTTCAGCCTGTAGTGTCCGCTTCTACGCAATCTGCCTTTCAGCTTGTTTTTCCTGTCCTGCCCAAAAGCGCATTGACATTGTCCGTTTGCAACTTGAATGCATTTTTACTTTGCTTGTGTGTTTACCCGTTTCAGTGTTTAAAATCATGATAAAATAGGACAAACACATGCTGCGGTTAGTTAAGTGTGATCTTTTTCTGAGCTCGTTATTTAACATCCATTGTCTTACAACTCTGACATCATCAAAGCAAAGTTTGTTCTACAGTAAGTCATAAAGATAACGACGGGTCCGTTTGAACGCAATCAACAACTGACTGACTGAAACTGTGTTTGCATTCACGCTGCGTATACTACAACCTTTTAAAGTCTTCCTTGTTTAGTTTCTCATTTTCTTGTCTGAAATTAATAAACTAAACATATAAGCAAAAAGCATATAAGCAATAAGAAGACAGGGTTCCTACACAGGTGTGGAAAGTATGGAATTTGATTTTATTCATTTCCAGGTGTGGAAAACTATGGAAAAGGGAAACTCAAGTATGGAAAAATATTCATCTTTCCAAGACTGTTAGCACTGTTGTTGTTTTCTAAAAGATAAAATCAGGAATAATAAGAAAAAAAAGGAATGGATCGATCTGTTTGTCGAGATATTTTTTGTGAGGGCACTCAGTGGGCAACGCATTCCGGAAGACATTTGGGAACATTGACAAGTTGAATGAATGACCAGCCCTCTGCACTTATCCGACCCTTGGTATGAGCTACATTACCTAGCTATAATCTCCTGGAAATGATATGGTGACATAATGGCATACATATTCATAATGAAAACAAACCATTCATTCCATAATTGACTTCCATAGTCAAAGCTGGTGTGTGAATGTCTTGTTTTGCCTCAAACACAAAGATATTAGATCTGCTTTTATGGATGACTAAAGAAATCAAAACATATTCACATTCGACAGGCTGAATTCAGAGGATATTTAAATTGTTTTAAAAAAAACAATTAATCGAATATTAAAATAGTTTGGTGATTTGATTCATCGATTCATTGTTGCAACTCTAATGATACACATGCAGTATTTACTGAGGCTTGAAAAATCCGTAGGAACCTTCAGAAGACTCTCTGAACCTATTCCAGGTATTTTTATTCTTTGTTGACTATTTGAAATTTCACAATTAAGATGATATTTTTTCTGTTTTCTGATTCTGTAAAATGAACACAAAATTCCTATTGTCCACATCTTCATTGTAAGCTGGTAATAGCAGCAGTCAGGAAAAATTGGAAGATTCAGGTCACAGTGTATTATCTGTTTTGCATTTCATCATCAATTCCTAGAACCCCTTCTGGGATTTAGGACGCCAGCAAGGGTCCTCCAGCCATCACGCCCCAGGCGTATCTCGTGTCAGCTTGGAGGTCAGGACGCCTGGATTTCTTTGGGCGACCATTTCCAGAGTCTGTGTAGATGATTCGATGAGCTGGTTCTGGGTTTCTTCACTGACAGTTTTTGTTGCTGATAGTTTCAGGTCAATAGATCATCTGCATCTGTCAAAGGGCTGAGTTTACGGTTTGAGTTTTCTTTGTGGCTGTTACTGTTGTCACGTCTCAGCACCAAGAAGCTACACTGATGTCATGTTGTTATTGAACAGTCAGATTTTGGTTCTTGTCGAGCTGTTCTTTAATTTCCAAATGTTCTAATGCTTGTCCTCACAACAGCATGTCAAAGCCTAGGCATGCTGAGTTTTTGGTGGCTTTGTGGCCTTGCATTTGTTGTTGTTAGTGTGAGAGAAGCACTAAATCATCTGCAAAGTCCAGATCATCATCATTCTGTGTGTCAGTTGTTGACCAAGTCTATTGCAAGACGGAAGAGGAACAGTGATGTCAAGCAGCCTTCCCTCACTCCAATATCCACTTTGAGAGTGTCAGTGAGCTGGCCACCATGCTCTACCCCACACGTTATTCCTTCATAGGAGT
The DNA here is from genome assembly GCF_027744805.1 of Dunckerocampus dactyliophorus. Classification (NCBI taxonomy): domain Eukaryota; kingdom Metazoa; phylum Chordata; class Actinopteri; order Syngnathiformes; family Syngnathidae; genus Dunckerocampus; species Dunckerocampus dactyliophorus. Next base: position 2,210,671 of record NC_072826.1, read on the forward strand.
TGTGAATGATGAGTTTTGTAGGAATTTCACAGTCCATAAGGTCATCCTTTCCACGTTATCAAAGGCCCTCTCATAGTCAACGAAATTGATGCACAAGGACAGATTTTCTTCCAGAGACTGTTCCAAGTGTAATGCAGATTTGGTTTGTCTGCTTTGATGCTCTTCTTCACTTGTTTGTTTGCTTCAGTGTACTGTTGTTAGGCCCATGATTTTCCTGCTGTTGTACGTCTGTTGTTGATTTATCCTATGGCCTAACACAGCTTCACAAGTTAAAACCTTGGACTCTTTCACTGCTCCTTATCTTTCTTCAATTGTCTCATCTTCTCCCAACAGCTCTCACAGCCCTTGGTACTTGTTGGAGAGTGACAGCTTGAATTCCCCCAGCATATTTGTTTCTTTCAGTAGGACTGTGTTGACTTTCTGGCTTTTCAACTGTTCAGTTTCTTTTGGGGTTTAGTTTGAGGCACCCAGTGACAAGATGATGGTCTGAAGTAACGTCTGGTCCTTGCATAGAGTGCTCTCCTGAATGGCTTGTTTCAGTTGAATGATCTGGAGATGTCCGTGGAGCTTTGTGGATTCTTTTGTGAGTGAAGATACTTCCACCAATGATAAAGTCATTTGTGGAACAGAAGTTGACAAATCTCTGTCCCTATCGTCATTCATGTCCCGTAGTCCTTGCTGCCTTGTGATCTTGTCGTAGCCTGTTGAGAGGTCTCATTATTATGGCAATGTCTCTTGCAGAGAGGTTCTGGATGATCGTTTGTAGATTGTAGAAATTTACCTTGCAGTTTTCTTTGTGGTCACGAATGATGTCCGTACTGACTCATGTCTTTTTGGTTCTGAATGATCCTGTAACAATCCAGTGCCCATGTGCCTCCCATCCAGCCAGTGATGTCTATGCCATCTTGGACAGCATAAAGGCCACTCCTTACCTTTATGAAACGTCTACCCGGACGTTGGAGAGATGGCGATGAAGGAAGTGGTCAATCAGCAATCTCTTTATTGCAAAAACATAACACCTACTGTCGGCCGAACCATGCAACCCCCCAACATCAGCAACCTCAACTGTCCTCTCTGCACACCTCCCACACCCCCACAGTCAGGACTCAGCCACAAACAGTTGGAAATCACAAAGTCTTGAACAATACACATAACTGCCAGGTCGCTACAGAATTCTGGAGAGGATCTGTTCCTCCCCGACGAAAAGGACAGTAATAACTTGTCTTTTAATTGAGATGGAAAGGTTGCTGGTGTTTTGGTTTTTATTTTTTTATTACGGTTCCATTTAATCACTGTATTTAGTGTTTCATTCACGTATTTTGGGAGTTAAATTTGTTAGAATTTAGGTACAAGATCCAAAACTCAACTTACAACACAATCTAAGAACGGAACTCGTACGCAACCTGAGGACCACCTGCATACAGTCATTCACACTCAAATTCACACCGTTTCACAATTTACAGTCTCCAACTAACCTAACATTCACGTTTTTTATTGGAATGTGGGAGAAAAAAGATTACACGGAGAAAAACGCTCCAAGCTGACGTTCGAACCCAAAACATCCCAAAACATCAATGAAAAATGCACCACCAAAAAACGTAACAATCTGCAGTTTTGTGGTTACACCAAACGCTCCTACGACCTTCACTCCCTGGCATAACAGACATCAGTAGGTCCTAACAAGTCCCCATTATAAGAGTACAGATGTCCCATTCTGTGGGAGCTGTCAGCCGTGTTAACCTGACTTGAGCTCCTGCAGGCAAATGATCAGCCAGTTGTCTTGTCCGCAGCATGACTGAACCACTTGAGCTTTGCAGTGGATGGCGTGAACAGTCATGACCCTGACGTGGGAGGTTCATCTTCAACAGAACACAGGGTTTTTTTGTTGGTGATGACTTGACATTTGTGTTAATTGCTTTGCTTTTATGTATAAGATATCTGCATCACTGTTTAAAAGATGTGTGCACCAATTTTCTAGAAACTGGGAACAAAGACATGACAAGACCCGTAAGAATTTTCCCTCATTTAAAATTGGTGTAGAACTGCACTGCATCAAGCTTAGAGATGTTTCTAATATGATGCGCCTCTCAGTAAAGTAAGCTCGACGAAATATTAGTACTGTATTTAAATGTGTACAATATCATGTTAAATTGAGCTGTATGGAGGGTTTCTAAAAAAAGCCCTCACAAGTTCATTATGCCTCGTCTATCCATGTGTACGTGATTGTATTTGTTGTTTGTTGATGGTCCATGCAAGCCTTTAACCTCTCCTCCTTCCTTACGTATGATCACAGCTTTACAATCACTGACAGAATGTTGTGAATTGTTTTGTTTTTCACTATTTTTTGGAATGTACAAATGCTAATACTTTGACTACAAGATTTGTTTTGTGCTCATTCAAAAATAGGAAATGGCTCGAAGGCAAGTACTGAATCTAATAGTCATAGTTTAGAACCCAGGACATGCAGTACAACCCCACCCAACCACCCACCCGCCCACTTTGCTACTCTGCTGTAAATGATAATGCACAAGCCAATGGACTGACAGATCGATAATGGATGATGTGGAGATAATAACGCTGCTGAATGCACCTGCAATCTACAGTCCACATTTTCCATATCAAAATAGCTTGGAGTGCATTATCATGCTTATACCATGGCAATGCAAAATAAAACACGACAAGATTGGAAGTTACACTTGTTTAAGTATTACTATCAGGTCTTTATCGACCAATTAAAAACGAAGTCACATACACTCATAATGGGCATGGAGGTCATATTGAGTTTATTTGAGTTCTTTTTCCAGACTTGAGCGAATAAGAAACGTTTGTATTCTATGTAGTGCACAAGTCCACCCGTCCATCCATCCATTCATCCATCCATTTTCTTCCCCTTATCCGGGTCCGGGTCACGGGGGCAGCAGTCTCAGTAGGGAAGCCCAGACTTGCACCATGGAAAAAGAAGGGCTAAAAATCAACATGACATCCATGCCCGTGTGAGTGTTTGTAAACTTGGGGCCACATTTTCACATTGGTACATCTGAGCCATGGTATAATTTCATTCCACTCACTGCACATGATAAAGATGCCCTTTAAGGCAGTTAGAAATGACTCATGAAAGTGTGATATTTTGGAATGGAAGCATTTGTAAAATTGGTCAATTTTGCTTGATCCGATAAATGATTTCATGGAGTTCATTGTGAAGCTAAGTTTTTAACGTACGACATAAATCAGGTAATACAACAAGATGTGATCACAACATTACTGCATGATGAGTGTTGAATGTTACTGTTTGCATCCCTCATTACGTGTTTTATGGATGTTGCTGTCACTCTTCTGCCACACTAGTTGCACCTATTAGAACATGTAGAACATAATGTGTCCACCTGATAGTTTAGTTTGGCCAAAGAATCACCTTTTGAAGCTATTTTTTTTAACCAAAACGTCACTGACTTTACCTTATATCTTCTAGTGTTTGGCAGTAGGCAGGATAACGTGCATGTTGCATACTTTGTCAATGTCGAAGAACATTCTATATTTCTTGATGTTACGAAAGGGTGTGTTCTTTGCCTATGCATCATATTGCATGCATCCTACCCTCGTGTATCAAGACGGTCAAGTTTAAGTTAACATTTTTAGATGAGACTCGATATTTGGACTTTATTTTTGCTGCAGAGAATGTTGGCCAACTAGCCACTCCTGCAAAGAAACTGGAGGACACCATTCGCTTGGCTGAGCTGGTAATTGAGGTGCTGCAGCAGAATGAGGAACACCATGCTGAGGTCAGTATGAAGGCACACACAAACACACACACACACACACACACACACACACACACAAAGGTTACCAAAGTTTAGTTGACTTAGCTTTAAAACGGTTCGGGTTAGCGATGTGTGCCGCTCCCGTCAATAGTAATTAGTTCTATATCTGAACATAAACAGTACTAATGCAGCAGTAGTCGATACTCTCTGCACTTCAGTGTGTTCAATTCAACGTTTTCACACTGGAGTGGTCGGCAGCCAATCGCAGGGCACATATAGACAACCATCCATTCACGCTCACATTCATACCTTAGACGATTTAGAGTCCATAGGTATAGGAGTCCGTAGCCGAGATGAGACTATTGAGGGTGGTTGTGCTCCATCACTGTGTTCTAGACGTTGAGCGTGTCGACTGCAACATCCGGGTACTTACAGCGCCCTGCATTTTGCCGTATATTTCAACATGCGAAGTGGAAGTAGGCAAGTGCACCACTTGAAACACAGCTCTTGATTATATGACAATGACTCCCCCCACACGCACCCCACCTGCTTACCTTGTTAGCCCGTTGTTACATTCAACATTGTGTTGACAGCTCGAATGAGCAAACATGATGGCTCCTGAGGGGTTCCTCCACTGCGACTGTTGGAAATGTGGTTGTGCATGCTCAAGCGCGGCTTCCTCCCAGAAGATAAGACTGAAACTCGATTACGCTGTAGAAAAACGTCTTTCTCTGCCTCTTGAAATCAACCACCTGCACTTGTCTTCCCTTCTTCTCTATCTTCAGGCCTTTGCGTGGTGGTCAGACCTGATGGTGGAACACGCTGAGACCTTCTTGTGTCTTTACTCGGCTGACATGGACGCAGCTCTTGAGGTTCAGCCTCCAGACAGCTGGGACAGTTTCCCCCTCTTTCAGCTGCTCAATGACTTCCTGAGGATGGACTGTGAGTGGGGGGGTGGGGGCTTGAACATTCAGCATGGGGACTGGAGTAGCTGTACGTGCCTGGCTATTGGTTCAGCAGGTCCACTCGAGGCTTAGGAGGGTTCAGAAGGAGCTAGAATTCAACTGGTGAAGGAAAATGAGACCACAAACGTACACAGCAGAATTTTGATTCGTTTTTTTCAGTACATATAACAAAGTGTGCGCTGCAGATTGAAATGCCAAAGGCGCCGATCCACACACCAATGTTTCATTTACTGCCGTTATTATCTGCCAGTATTGGCATAAAAATGAGAATATCGGATCATATCAGTATTTTTGAATGTATTTTTTAATGACCTCAGTGTGCTTACAGAGCAACAAACTCAGTGTACAGTCGTCCCTCGGTTTTTGTGGTTAATTGGTTCCAGACCCGACTGCAAAAGTGAATTTCCGCAAAGTAGGATTCAGTGATAAAGGGAACATCTTTGGAGCTAGAGCATTGAAAACCGGTTTATGACTTTCTAAATATGTTTTTTAACATTATTAGAGCCCTGTAGACATGAAATAACACTCCTATAGTCACATTTATACTCCTATTATTCATTGTTTACACCACATTAGATCGCTGCAGGGACATAAGAGACGACCGCCACTAGCTTAGCAAGCTACCAAGCTAACTAGTTTCCCTCTCCAATTTACTTATTCTATACTTAAGAAAGTGTTTCCAACGGAGTGGGGAAGAAGAACAAAGCAAGAAGCCCAAAACTTACCACTTCCACACAGAATGGGAGGAGAACTTTTTTTTCCACTCTATCATGTGGGACATGCTGACTCCATGCAGTGTGAAGGTAATGTCATGTCATGCCTCATCAGTGTAACATTACTGACGCTGACGATCATATATTAACTCGTTCATTTTTGAAAAACCGCGAAAGAGTGAGGAAGCAATGTTCCAACTGCCATGTAGCGAGGCGAGTGTATGGTGAAGCTAGTCGCTGTGGTGTGGCGAGGTGTCAGTACGCCAGCAACGTAGTTGTTTGGCGTTACAATGTTAATAACAATAATAGTAACAATGTTGCTGCAGCTTGGTTGATATGCAGGTCACGTTATGTAAATGGAGTTTTTTCAGAAGATTTATAGTTGCATCCCATTATGTGCATTCTTACTGCCTCTTTTTAGCTTTTTTTAATCTCTTTTTCTCTATAAAGATTGTGGATGATGGACACATTTTTTTAAGTGCAGTTTTCCTTTAAAAAGACAAAAAACAGCTACCATTGAGTAGTGTCTTTTATGGCTGACAGTCATTTTAGTGGTCACTAATTGAATTCAGTGCGTATGGCATTTTTGATATCCAGCGTGTGCGTCTATAGTGGGATTTACATTGCAAAACATACGTAAATATCATGTAAATGAGGCGTGTGTGTGTGAAGATAATGGTCCCATCTTGACGATGGTTGCCGCATGCCAGAAATGTCCATAATGAACTGCATTCTTGCCTGCAGGAACACCAACGCTGTTCGTCGTCCTGTAAAGGATACACTTCACTCTTCACAATTCTGACTCAATCAGTAGGGTGCTAATTGTCCCCAGGGAATGCTTCCCCTTTTCTGTTAGTCAATCGGGAGTCAAGGAGAAGTCAGAGCCTCGTTGACTTATTCATCTTAACAGATATCATTACACATTTGCAGCTCAGTTGGCTGTGTCATCAAATTGGCCCCTCTTTGTAATACTAAGTGAACATAGCAATTCAAGTGCATACCAGCGGACATAGTGAGCGCAAACTGGAGAAATGATTCTACAAGTAATTGTAATTCAGTCATTAAAATAGAATTATCATCAGTACAGCTTCCAAGACCTGAATGGGTTTCATAGAATAGGAACAATCCATTTTGCTAGGTTTTTCTATTGTGCAAAAGTGACTCTTGAGTGATGTTCTCAGATCAATATATATAATATATACGTAGCCTGCCTTTTCTCTCGAACGTCCAACTTAGTTTTTTTAAACATCTGGCTGTGTTATTAGACTACTGAATGACTTTTGGGGCCGCTTTTATTCCTTCAGGAAGATGCATGCACACACCACCAACCGTCCATCATGCAAACACAACAGCCAATCTTTCCCCCCCCCACACACACACACTTACACTATACACACACTGCATTATGAAGACATGGAAGGAAGGTCATCTGCTCTGGCGCCCTACAGCGGTGCACTTATGTAGCAGCAAATAGCCTTAGCACCAGACACGCGCCAAAATCTGCTTGCCATTGGACGAGTTAATGAGGTCCAAAGCAGTGGTTGTTGCGCCGCGGCGAGCCCTGCAAACACACTCCTGGACACAACACATCCAAGTGGACAACAGCCGCTGAAGTGGCTAATTGGGAGCGTGGCAATCAGGGAACACAACAAAAATTGCACCTACTGTGTATCACTGACCTTGACTCCGACGCCAACACACACAAACACACACATGCTCAGAGGGGGAGAGAAAAACAAAGAGAGAGAGCGCCGCATGGAGCCGTGAGGCATCGCATTAGCACACACTGGCCTCCATTTTATCTCCTGTGGTCTTTGTCAGTGTTGCCTTTTTACCAGTTGGAAGCCGTCAGAGAAAGGGAGAAGTTTGTGCGACGGGTTTGGACTTAGAAATAGTGGTGGGTGATGCATTTGGTACCTGGGCCTTCAGTGGGTACTTACTGTAACTGGCCAGAGTCTTTCTTGGCAGGCACTGTTAGGGCCGGTATTGTTCAAAGTAATACAGTCATCCCTCGTTCAAAGTGGTTCATTGGCTCCAGACCCAACCGCGATAAATGAATTTCCGCCATGTCAGATTCATATTGCCTTAGTTCCCCCCCCTCATATTGTGCTTTACACCATAAATATTAGTCCGACATTTATTTTATTAACATATTTAGATTCCTTGATCATGAAAACATGTCATTAGCAATTGGATTCATAATGATATCAATATTATTTCAGTGGTTATTCACGGTTTTCTTTTGGATCTAGCTGCATAGCTTTTGAGGAAACGAGAGGTCCTTTGGCACACTGTGTCTTAGCTATATGTAATGGTGTTTGTTGCATGATTACAGCTTCATTTTTTGTTGTCTTCCTATGATGACAATTCTAAATTCTTGGGGGGGGTGTCCTAGCGCTGTGACCATTTTTTGTGGAGTTACAGTCATGGAGACATTTATTAGACCACCCTTGTTTCTTCAGTTTATGGTTGAATGCCTGATAGAACTAAAGGTACTTAAGGTAACAATGACAACAAAAATAGCTCCTAAGAGGTACATCTCTTGGCGGTGCAATGCTATAGCTACTCATGTAAGAACTTGTGAGTTTGGTTATTATCAAGGAAACCACGGAAGTTGCTACATACCAGCTCTTAAATTCAACTCTTATGAGTTGTATTTATTATCATTATATTTGTCCAAACTAATGTACCTTTAACTGTACCAGGCATTACAATCAATATACTGAAGAAACAAGGGTGGTCTAATAATGTTTTCCACAACTGTATCTGCACAAATGCCGAAAATGGTCCTATCTTGGAATGTTTAAGAATCCTTTAAAAAAAATCCTGGATCCAGACGGTGATTGGGATCACCCCCAAAATTTAATCAGTTCTTCCACATCCCATTTCCGACAATTCCTGAAAATTTAATCCAGAGCCATTCAGAACACAAACAAACAACAAACAGACAAACGCAGAAGTAACAAGATAATAAATGGAACATTTTTGTAGTTAAATAAATGGAATATTTTCCTAGTTAGAGCATAGAAAACCTGTTTATGACTTTCTAAAAATGGTTTGTAACATCATTAGAGCCCGGAAGACATGAAATAACACCCCTACAGTCACCTTTACACTCCTATTATTCATTGTTTACGTCACATTGAGCAACTCTTATGCTGCAGGGACTCGAGACGGCCGCTAGCAGCTAACAAGCTAGCGGGCTAACCAGTTAGCCTCGAATTTACTTCTTCTAAAGTTAAGAAGCCAAAAACCTACCACTTCCACACGGAATGGGAGGAGAACTTTTTTGAAAAACCGCAATATACCGAGGGAGCAATAATTGAACCGCGATTTTGCGAGGCACGACTAATGATGATAATTATATATATTGCCATACGTTGCCATTCACTCACCGCAGCGGCACTGTTACCCACTGCGACATCCATCCACGTACATAACTTACATAACACGATACATAACTGGCAGCTCACTACAGTACCATTCCTAATAAAGCAAGACACCTCTTAAACCACTTTGTCTTCAAATAGATCACCACCGATACGCCTGACTTTCATTTCTGCTCGTAACTCAGATCGTTAGTAGCTTCCACCGATGATCGGCGGTGCTTGTAAATGTGGCGCTCAGCCAACTGTAACGAGCGTAAATGGAACAGGTCAGTGATAAAGGGTTCAGACAACTCCAAACCTCTACACTACAACATCATCTGGAGCAGTTCAGAATCAATATTTACCTAATAACATGACAAACACATGAAAGTACTACTACCAGAGATGTCAGTTGCCATTGTGGGCGTAACTTAGCTTGTCAAACAGTTTAGCTCTGATCAACCAATCAGAAGACAGAAAAATGTTGATGTAATTGTAGGCTGGTCTTGGAAGGCGAATCTGAAATCTGGTTGGTTCAAGATACAGCTCCATTGTTAATAGTGTTTAAGTGACATGGGACAGCACTCTTGATTTTGAAGGCCCCGGGCAGATTGGATTGGCATGGCAACACATAGAAGCTGAAAGCTGATTGGATTAAAAAAACGAATCTAACATACACATACGCTACTGGAAGCAGTGCAGCCAAGAGGCATGCTATGTCATAAAGATAATGGACTACTGGGAGTAAATTAATACCATTTAATGGAAGAAATACTAGAATTTAAGATGTAAATATAGGTCACGGCTTCTGACAGTGTTAGGCCAGCAGAGAAGGCTTTGCGGGCCCTGACTGAGAAATAGCCTCCAACAAACACCACAAACCTGGATTAGACACAAAGGGTACTTGTTAAAGCCGTGGCACACCTGTGACAAGAGAAGTCACAACTAGCAAGCCTCTGGGCCAAAATAAGACATGGACACTCGTGGTTTACTATACAGCACAAGTTAATTAGCAAGTTGCCGTTGGACTCTAATGTGGACCACAGTCGAAGCAACCTTACCAACTACTGTGAATCTCCTATCCAATTTCTAACAATGCATTCATCGTTGTCTCAAAACAGATAACCTCTGCAACGGGAAGTTTCACAAACACCTGCAAGACCTGTATGCCCCCCTGGTGGTGCGCTATGTGGACCTGATGGAATCATCCATTGCTCAGTCTATTCATAGAGGCTTTGAAAGGGAATCATGGGAACCAGTCAAGTAAGGGCACTTCACATCAGCCTTTCCATCCTTGAGCTTTCATCTACACTGTATATGGCATTCATCTATCATCAAATCTTAGAGGCCAATGAACCAATTTGCTGGGATGAAGTTAAAATACAGTAACTGTTGTTTTTTATTTCAAACTCCTATTGGTATTTGCCGTGTATGTTTCTTACCTAGCTTTTGAGTGTTTAGTTGCTGTGTGATGAGTTTAGCGTTCTTTTCAAGATGACACCGTGAGTCAGACTGTTATATTGAGTAATTTCCAATGGGCTGACAAGCTCATTGTGAGTTTTTTCATAGCCCGTGATTGGCTCTTGTCAAATAGAGCCGCCTGGTCCTCACGGACAAGTGCACGCCACAATATGCCGTCTTATGATGTGGACATGTGCGGCTTATAGGCTGGTGCGGCTTATATATGTACACATCTGTTTTGCACTTTAAATTTATTGGGTGCGACCGGTGCGTCTTATACAAATTTTTACAAATTACGGTAATGAAGTATTATTAATAAATGTATTTATTTGATTGTTTCTCTCCACAGGGGTAGAGCAGGCGCTCTGCCAAATGTCAACCTCCAAATGCCCAAAGTACCAAATCTAACAGTACCAAGTGTTAACCTCTCACAAATGCCCATCTTTTCTCCACCCAACTGGATGACATCGAATGATGACTCAGAGTGTGTACTTGCCTCCTGCAGTCAGCGACATGCACACATCGTTGGCGTACATGTGGCTCATATGTCCCAAATCATTACCTTCCTAACAATTTCAGATACTATAAGGAGTTCCCAAAAAAAGGAACTGAATTGAATTACTCCTTCATAAATGCAATTACTTATCAGGGAACGTTTGCGTTACTTTTTTGAACAAAGGCTGATCAGGCTGATTTGCAGTTCTCCTCCAAAAACGCTAGGGTGCAGTGTTTTCCTGTCTAAGCAACCATACAGCGTTGGCTAGCTATTTAGTTTCCTGTGTAGCAGTAGTGAACAGTGGCGACTGGAGTGACATCCAGGTCGTTGATATCAGTGCGTAACAACGTGCCACATATCACTGTAGGTGGTGATAAGGATGTTGTAACGTTTGAAATAGGTTAATTCCGTTACCTGTCACTGGATCACAATAACTGTTATTTTTACTCCCAACACTGACAACAAGAGATGAAACAATATGGAAATTTCATATCACAAATACTGGGACTAAAAGTATCAGGACTTGTTGTAAATATGCTCACTCTTTGTAGTTTTCCCGGAGGGCGCGAAACTATCTCCATGGCCGTCAGTTAATTTGCCTTCCGGCTCCCCCACACATTCGCGATTCGGCATTTGTTGATGTTTGGTCAAACTAGGTTTGCACGATCATTATCGGACCAGTAATTATAAGGCTGATATCAGGGAATTATGATCAGTTTTTGTGATCGACTTTGAAAGGCGTTTATTGGCATATGCTGATCAGGTGTTTTTTAAGCAAATTGTCCGATATTGATCGGTGGTCGATCGATCGGAGCATCCCTGCTAATAATCTTCCCTGCATAGAGGGACGTGAAATCTGTAGCACATTTTGTAAAAATGCTGAGACTTGCATCCATTTTCCAAAGAAGGGATGCAAACAGAGCTGATTTATTCAATAATAATCAACACTGTGCTCTAGCTGTCAAATGTTTGGCTTTATACAGACCGTAACGCCACATTTATGCCAATGCCCTGATATGAAACATGTCGCTAACTGATCTGAAGTTGATGCTGTCAGGACGATGAATCTTTCCATATCCTTCCTTCCCAAGCTGGCACCCTCTGTTGTTGTTGTCGTGGGCAATTGCAGTGAGAAATATTTTTCATGTTTGTCTCATACGTAAATTGTGATCATGTGAGCGAATAATTCCTTCCCCCAGCTCTCTCACATTTCCTGTTCCTGTTTGCCAATGCCCGACTCAGGGCTCCCACATGTCGTCTTTTCTGTCTAAAAATAGTAGAGACAGTAAAGTTCTCATGCGTTCTATTTCCCGTCAAGTGGAAATGGCAGGAAGCATATACAGCAACAATTGGTTAATTGGTTCCAGACCCGACCGTGATAAATGAATTTCTGCAAAGTAGGAATCCTTATTTATAAATAGAGTATTTAGGGAGTTAGAGCATAGAAAACCTTTTTACGACCTTCTAAATACAATTGTTAACATTACTAGAGCCCTTGAGACATAAACTAACACCCCTATAGTAACCTTTACACTTGTATTACTCAATATAGTGGACATAATAAGAGTAAATAAGACATTTACGACATAAATAAGACTCATGCTCGTGTGTTGCTATAAATCTGTTCCCTTGGGGAGCAGAGTGGCGGGCAGACAGGAAGTGACATCGGGGGTTCAGAGTTGAGTTTTATCTTGCCGTGGATGATGGTCGCAACAGCAGCCCGTGTTTTAATTTTATTCTGGAGTATTGTGCCTGTTGTTACATAATTCAAACCTCCAATAAAAGAAGAACAGTTTCATGCTCATGTGCTTGTTTTGTTCCTGTGGCCAGGAGGTGACGTCAGGGGTTCAGAGTTGAGTTTTAGCTTGGCGTGGGTTACGGCCACAGCAGTAGCTTGTGGTGTTGTGATTATTGCGGCTGTTGTGAGATCATTAAAACCCGCAATAAAAGCCTGTTGTTCTGGCGATCAGTATAGAAAAATATATACGAAATATAGGTCTAATTTGCTTCAATAGGCATATTGTTTTAGTAAAAGTAGGCCATATTCAACCACAAAACAGCAGGATTAATAATTAATATATTTTTGAAAAACGTGATGGAGCAAAGGGCCGCCTGTCGTGATAATTTCAGCTTAGAAAATGATAATAGTCTCCACCCTCTCACCCTCAGTCAAAGTCACACGATTGCACTCATATGATGAATTTTGAAACACTAAATTCTGACCTCTTATCCTTAAAGCAACGGCTCAGGGACGTCAGAGGATCTGTTTTGGAAGTTGGATGCTCTGCAGACCTTCATCCGAGATCTTCACTGGCCAGAGGAGGAGTTTGGCAAACACCTGGAGACCCGACTGAAACTGATGTCCAGTGACATGATTGAATCCTGTATAAAAAGGTAAGAAGGATATATTATTAGGCTGCAAGGAAACCGTGACATGAAATGTACAGGTGTCTTAGAATAGTCGAGTATTCGACGATTCGATTCGGCAGAGTCTGATTCGTCTATCAATCTCACAGTCGAATTAGATGAAAATGTCTTGCGATCAAGATTGTACCCTTCTGACTACACGGGGGGGGCTGCTGCTGAGCTTACATTTTTACATGGAATGTTTTTGTTTTTGCCATAAATAGCCTTGATACAAATTCATTTGAAAGAATTGAAAATGACGTGTGTTTAACAGAAGACCTGTACCTATGCAAGATGGCGAGGTGTAAACAGAGAATCCCAGCTTCTTTTCCAGATTTGTAGTTTTGTAGTTGTTATTTGTTCATATCGGGTCTGTTTTGACATCTTTCACTCGACAAGAGCTTTTGGATATTGGATTTCTCAGCACCAACGTTGTTATCAACGATCTTTGACTCATCCCTGAGATCTCCAGAGTACCAGAGTCTACAGACACTACCGAGCCAGGCGGACATGCGTCGACAACGTAAACAAAGGCGAGGAAGGTTCGGAGGAAAACAAGCTAAGCCGAGGCAAACACCGAACAGATTCTCCTTACCAAGCATTTTTCTTGCTAATGTACGGTCTTTAGTGAATAAAACGGAGTTACGACTCCACATCACCCACAGTAAGAGACTTTCGGACTGCAACGTCATTATTTTCACTGAGACGTGACAAAGCAGAGGAGTACCGTACAATGCTATTGGATGCTATTGAGCTAGCCGACGGCCACACGCTTTTGACTGATAGAAGAGCGACTGTGCGTCCGTGTGAACGGCTGTCTCTGTCACCAAATAAATCAAGATAAGGTTGTTGCACACCTACCATGTTTACGCCATTATGAGCCAATAAGTCCATCGATGTTGACCTTCTACCTAGCGCTCAAAGCCAGCGCTCGCCGCAGCTCTTTGGGATTGTGCCACCGAAGCAGGTGATTTATTCATGCGTGGTAAGTATAGGTCTTCTATGTAACACACACATCATGTTTAATTCTTTATTAACAAAAACTAGGCTGTTTTGTAACAAAAACGTTCTTTGTAAAAATGTTTGCTCAGCAGCGGCTGTGGGACCCCCCCGTGTAGTCGAGTACAATCTTGATCACATGACATTTTTATATGATTCAATGGTGAGATTGATAGTCGAATCAGACTCGTCTGAATCAAATCGTCGAATAGTCGACTATTGTAAGACACCTCTCGTATGTAATGGATGATATGTCAGGATAATTAGCATCATTGTGAAAAATCTCGACTGAGGTCCTGCATGTTTGTGTCTTTGCTAAAGAACTCGTGCAGCATTCGAGGCCAAGCTTCAGAGGAGCAGTCGGGCTACAGACTTCCGAGTGCCGCAGTCTATCTGCACCATGTTTAACGTCATGGTGGATGCCAAAGCTCAGTCTGCCAAGCTGTGCGCCATGGACCTGGATCAAGAGGTGAGGCTGAAAAAGATAAGAACCGGCGCTCTAAAATTGACAGGTGACTGGTCCAGCGTCCCCGGCCGCTCGCCTAAATTCTGCTGGGATAGGCTCCAGTAAATGAGCATAACAGTATAGAAACTGTGTGTTCGGCATCCTTTTTTTTTTATGTTGCCCATCATCCACAATCCTTATGAGACATGAATGCACATGTCTTTGATGATGGGCAAACCTCTAAAAAGTGCAGTTTTCCTTGAACTAGTTCAATCTAAAATGCAGACTTTGTATCAGACAAGTACGTATTAAGTGTAATTGCCTTTCTTTGATGGTAAAGACAGTTTAAGATGATTTAATGTGCAGGTTAGTGGAAACAATTGGAATGCTATTGACAGATGCCGTGTAAGTCATTTGCAGCTTTTTATCCTTTGATTGTTCAAATAATTTGACACATGACATGTCACCTTCATTTTCTGTTTCTCAGTTGCTTTTTTTTTTCTTCTCTCTGTCTTGTGAAAGTTTGTTAGAGACTGGGTAAGTGTGGCCGCAAATTCAATGGTTGTCACACCATCCGTTTCCCGAATGTATAATTAGTCGTGTGTCTTCCTCCCCTTGAATTGTTTGGATTTCATTAACGTATGTGTTGATAGTACTGCATACACTTGGGGTGCAAGTGAGAGATCTCAGAGGCTGATACCAGCTACTGACAACAAATGAATTATTCTGTCTTGACTGAGCTGTTCTGTCGGTGCTACAAGGCCAAACCAGAGGGTTCCACATTTGTCAACCGATCCAAACTATCCCATATTCTTCATTCAATCTTCATTCCGCTACCATTCCCATAGCGTTTCAGCTCATCTTCACTTGTTTTGCATCCACACACAATATCTTCAGCAGGGGTGTCCAGGCTGATATAGGTGAAAAAGTGCATTATTATTATGGGGAACTTCAGTCTGCTCTTTTTTCCAATTTTTGCGGGGAGAAAAAAACAGCTTTTTGTGAAAAGATACATTTCAAGCATAACTTTCACTTTGACACAAATATTTGTTGCTTTTGTGACAGCTCAAATATCTAAACAACTACACCAACATAAACAACACAAAAAAGGGATTGTTTTCCATCAAATCCATTTATTATTGTGCACCGCTAATTCCAACTTCGGACACCCCTGGTCTACAAAAATTGCCTTGTCGTAATAATTTAATAAAAACAAGCTAAAATAAAAATAACACATCTGATTAATGTCAGTTATTCTAAATCTAAACATTCTACTAATAAATGTGGTGGTATTTACACTCTCTACAACAAAGGTCTCCAAAGTGCGGCCCGGGGGCCATTTTGGCCCGACTTGGGACTCCATCAAACTACAGTGAGAGCCATTATCCACAAATGATGAAAACATGGAACAGTGGTGAACCTCCCCAGGAGTGGCCGGCCAACCAAAATGACCCCAAGAACACAGCAACGACTCATCCAAGAGGTCACAAAAGACCCAAAACAACATCAAAAGAACTGAATGGCGGAGTTCCAAGACAAAACCCACTGCTGAACAAAAAGAACATTTCTCAATTTTGCCAAAAAACATCTTAATGATCCCCACGACCTTTGGGAAAATACTCTGTGATCTGACGAGAGAAAAGTTAGAACTTTTTGGAAGGTGTGTGTCCCATTACATCTGGCGTAAAAGTAATGCCGCATTTCAGAAGAAGAACATCATACCAACAGTAAAATATGGTGGTGGTAGTGTGATTGTCTGGGGCTGTTTTGCTGCTTCAGGACCTGGAAGACTTGCTGTGATAAATGAAAGCATGAATTGTGCTGAAGGAGAATGTCCGGCCATCTGTTGGTGACCTCAAGCTGAAACCAACGTGGGTTCTGCAGCAGGACAATGATCCAAAACACACCAGCAAGTCCACCTCTGAATGGATGAAGACTTTGGAGTGGTCTAGTCCAAGTCCTGACCTGAATCCTATTGAGATGCTGTGGCATGACCTTAAAAAGGCGCTTCATGCTGGAAAAGCCTCCAATGTGGCTGAATGACAACAATTCTGCAAAGATGAGTGGGCCACAATTCCTCCCCAGTGCTGTAAGAGACTCATTGCAAGTTATCACAAACGCTTGATTGCAGTTGTTGCTGCTAAGGGGGGCCCAACCAGGTATTAGGTTTAGGGGGCAATCACTTTTTTGGAGGTTTGGATTTTTATTCTCCCTTAATAATAAAAAGCTTCATTTAAAAACTGCATTTTGTGTTCAGTTGCGTTGTCATTGACTAATATTTACATTTGTTTGATGATCTGAAACATTTAAGTGTGACAAACATGCAAAAAAATAAGAACTCAGGAAGGGGGCCACTTTTTCACACACCTTATCTGCGTGTTGCTTTACGAAATAGCAAAGTGGCCCTTGCATCCTCTCCTTTCTCAGTATGGGGCCCTCGCTGGAAAATGTTTGGACGCCCCTGCTCTAGATTTAAAAAAAAAAAAAAGACGTGTTAAGATGAAGGTTGACAATGTATTTGGAGCTGAGAATGTGAAGATGTAAGCAGTGTTTTTAGTATTAAAAATATTTGAATGATGACGTAAGTAATATGTGCTCTTGTCCTTTCTCTGTAGCGACAGTACCATTCCCAAATTGACTATCTCATTGAGGAGACGGTGAAGGAGATGATAACTCTGCTAGTAGCAAAGGTAACACACTCAATGAAACTACTGAGAACCTCCTCAAGATCCAACAGCGCAAAATGTAAATACTTGTACTTCAGATTTTGATCAGGAGTTATTTTTTAATTATTACCGACTTAAGGAGCATAAGATATGTTTTCTGCAGAAAAAAAAATAAAAAAATATATATTATATTTTTCAAAATCCACAAAGAATGTTAATTCTGATTTGTATAAAAATGCTGGCCGGAGTGCAAATGTTACGAGCTACGCGAAAGTTTGAGATCCGAGGTTGGACTGTGCATCAAACCCAATGAAAGCAGATTGTATTATTACACATAGACACATGGCACTGATCATAACGTGCTTTCTGCAACTCTCTTTCAGTTTGTGGTCATTCTGGAAAGTGTATTAGCGAAGCTCTCCAGATACGATGAAGGAACGCTCTTTTCCTCTTTTCTTTCTTTCACAGTAAGTTGATTTTTACACTTTGTAACTGGCATACATGGTGGAAAGTCTTGTAGTTTAGCAACATTAGTGTCCATTGTGTGACTCTTCAAACAATTTTGGATACAAAGTAGGGCTGAACGATATATATCGAAATAGTATTGTTGTGATATTGGCACGTGCGATATCCATAGCGAAAAGATGTGCGATAAGTTCTAACTCATTAGCCCTTTAAACGCCAAAGTCGTAAAATTGGGACAAGCAACCTTGCAGAATTTGAAAAGCCATTTCTGCAAATATGGTGCCTCATGTAGTTCATACTTGACACCAGGAGATGGCGCACTCTTGTGTGTGCTGCAGCGAGTCTGCTTGCCATGACAGTCCGCACGCAGCATACTTGAGCCGATGCTTTGCTAAGGTTAGCGGGAAATAGCGGCATACACGGTACGATCTGCGGGAGACTCCTTTGCAAAAATGACACTGGTATAATAGATAGATAGTTTATATCTATCCATGTAAAAATAGCAGTAATAAGAGCCGTTGAGGCAGCAGCGGTGTTCAAGATCCCGCTGTAAATGCTGCTGATGATGGCTGGGTTTGCTTAAGAGGTGAGCAAGAGCATCACACGTGGATCAGACATTTTGATGAGCCGGTATCGTGGAGACAGGGGTCTGACGATGCGTAAAGCTGAGCCGGAAGGCAAAGCTCTTAATTTACCGCTCGATCTACAGTATGTTCCCACCCTCACCTATGGTCATGAGCTTTGGGTCGTGACTAAAAGAACGAGATCGCGGATACAAGCGGCTGAAATGAGTTTCCTCCGTAGGGTGGCTGGACTCACCCTAAGAGATGGGGTGACAAGCTCAGTCATCCGGGAGGGGCTCGGAGTAGAGCCGCTGCTCCGTCACATAGAGAGGAGCCAGTTGAGGTGGCTCGGGCATCTAGTCTGGATGCCTCCCGAACGCCTCCGTGATGGGGTGGTCTAGCCGTGCCCATTCAGGAGGAGGCCCCGGGGCAGACCTAGGACACGCTGGAGGGATTATGTCTCACAGCTGGCCTGGGAACGCCTTGGTGTCTTGGGAACTGGAAGAGGTGGCCTTCCCTACTGAGTCTGCTGCCCCCGCAACCCGGTCCCGGATAAGAAAATGGATGAATGGATGAATAGACACCCATATCATATATGGCACTAATTTCCAATATCGTCCAGCCCTAATAAAAAGTATCACCCTATTTGATCGGATGTGCAAAGAATTGCTCATGAGAAGACACGCCGTATTAAATCATCTGTGTTGCTATCTGACTAACTGTCACGTAGAAACACATTCATCCTTTGCATATCTTTGATTGCTGATAAGTATCCAACCTCCCAAACTGTGATTCTAACAACCCTCCTGGGAGAGGACACCTCACTCTTGCTGGAATTCTCAAATGAACTACAGTGTTGCCTTCAAGTGTCAAATAGAGTGAGAACAGGATCGGATTGACTAATTATCTGAAATATTACTCTTCACTAGCGATCAGCACTCGTGTTCCACACATGAAATTATGCAGAAAGATTGCTATGAACTGTATGTGCTTGCTTGATGGCAGTTTGTGTGACAAAAAGTCAAGTTGTTTGCACCTGAAACCTTCACATGCAGTCTCGGCTAGCAGATGAACCAAAATGGATTCAACTGCAAGCTGGACGTAGCTGCGATATCATAGCTGGATACCTCACTGTTTGTTTCCCGTATCTCTCCCCTTTATGACAAGGTGAAAGCTGCCTCAAAATATGTGGACGTGCCTGTAAGTGGAAGTTCTGTCTTTGTATTTTGTATTTGTGTCACACTGCTTGTTTAATGCACGCTATGGAGCAAACAGCCCTCATTTGATCATTTTTATTATTCTCTTAACACAGTTGCATTGACACTGTCATTATCATTATAGTTGTTGTTGTACACTTGTTTTACAACCTTCTAAACACAGTTTTTAACATTATTAGAGCCCTCTCACATTCATATTACTCATATTACTATGGTAGACATAATAAGAGAAAATAAGACAAATTAGACAAATTAGAATAATATAGACGCGAGAGTTCCTTGTTGTTTTTTTACTTCCTGTTCTGGACAGTACTTCCAGCGGTGGCTATTGTCCCATCAAGGTAATACAAGTATTACTGGCACTAGTGACCAGTGTAGAATACTACATGTCATCGCGTCTTCTGAATGCCTAATATTTGTATTTTAGTTAATTCAGACATTTTTACGTGTAAAAATGCCGATTCTAGGCAAAAAAATATGTAAAATGTGCTTAAATATGCTTTTTTTTTGCTACAAATAGGCCACATTCAATTACGAAACACCTGTGATTTATGAATAACATTTTTGAAAAACCGTGATGAGTGAAGCCATGAAATTCGAAGCGCAAAGTGGTGAGGGATTACTGCCATCCGTTCCAGACACCCAATAATATGAACTAAAAATACATCATAATTCTCATTTTACATGCTGAAAACAGTGTGAAAAAATGATAAATTACGAATGGAATGGTGGAGTTGCGATGACATCTTTCTTGAATTCAATAGTGTTTATCACCATCTTTATCAAATTTGCTAGCCCTAGCAACTTTTTTCGGCCCCGTGCGGGGTTATTTTGCAGTCGCAGTCAATAAAACAATGCACGCTTAGGGTGCTGTGTTTGGACACTCAGAGAGTACAGGGCAAACGGACTAGTTTTTCTTCTCCAAAGTTTTCGACAACAAAGGAATCATACAAAAACTGTACTCTTAAATAAGGAGAAAGCGAGCAAAGTCCTACTTTGCAGCTGTGAGTGTCAGTTTTTCATTTAGCAGCTGTCACTAATAAAACTCGAAATGAGCGTTTGTTCCATTGTGGCACTTATTGTTGATGTCAGTGAATATTTGACCAGGCTTTCATTTGTAGAGTCATAATCCAGACGGTGTTGATACGTCCCCGTGTTTGTTGTTTCCCGTGTCCGTTTATATTCATGTGGCCAGACACTGACAGCCAGCCTGCCTCGTGCCTCGTGCCTCGTGCCTCGCTCCGTGCGGCGTGTACATTGTGAGCCCATGTTGTACGACACATTCCCATTCTGCTGTCAGGGTGGCAGTTGCGGTGGTGCGTGTTTGGGAGTGTGCCAATGGTGTGTGTGTGTGTGTGTGTGTGTGTGTGTGTGTGTGTGTGTGTGCATCCGAGCTTTATTAGCTGCCAACACATGACAAATTTCAAATGAATGCCTTGTCAGTGAATGTGACGAGGCATCGCTTATGCTGGCAGGGGTCGCACTTCCCAGTCCAGCATGCTAATTATGTTCCTCATGTACAAATCTGGAATTTCACTGGTAGAAAAAGGATTTTCATTTACACGTCGCAATCGCCATTGCAAGTGTGTTAATGGAGTTTAGAACCAGTATGTGGTTTGGGTTGGCTTTCTTGTCCTCTTGCATGGTTTTTGTTGGTGAAAATAAAGGTTTGGAAAGCTAAATATTTTGTCAAAGAAGGTTTGGTTGAAGTTTACTGTATCGTCCACAGTGAATATTTGAATATCTGAGATGTCAGAGTGTCAAGCCCCCTCACAATCTGCTGTCCCTGGTAAACCCGACCGAGTATCTGCAGAGGCCGAGTTCACTTTGCACATGGCCAGACTGCAAGAGTTGTTTGGCAGCCAAGCTCCAGTCTCTGAGCGAACACTCCAAGTCAATCAGACACGGGGCCTCCGATCATCATCTTCAACTACCCTCAATTCCTTGTGTATAATCTGCACCGGTATATAAGCCGCACCACTAAATTTAGAGGAAAAAACAGATTTGTACATATACAAGCCGCACCGGTGTGTAAGCCGAACATGTCCAGGTCATAAAATGGCATATTGTGACGTGCACGAGTCCGTGAGGACCAGGCACCTTTATATTTGACAGGAGCCAATTGCAGGAGGTCATTGCTCGATATAACAGTGTGACTCACGGTGTCATCTTACAAACAACACAAACTCATCACACAGCAACTTAACACTCAAAAGGTATACCTAATAAATATCCAAACAATGTGAGTACTAAATAAATGAAAAAAACATTTGAAAGTTTTTCCATAATGCATTTCATTTCCAGAGCCCAAGGGGAGGCTGACATCATTGCAGCGCCCCAATGAATGCAATGCATTACGGTAAAACTTTAAAAGCGGCTCTTCCCGCTGTACACTCTGGTTCTCCCGGTCACGATAGCCGTAGGTGCCGTAGGAAGTCAGTACGACCATCTTGCAATCGAACCCCCCCCCCCCCCCCCCCCCCCCCCCCCCCCCCCCCCCCCCCCCCCCCACGTGCTGCCCACGGCAAACAAATTTCCCAAAAATTGCAGAGCCCGTGTGTGTGGTAACACGTACGTCGGGATGTAAGGCCTGCTTATACTGTTATATATTATTACCTCCCGCGATTTCCAAGGGGTTGACAAGCTCTTTGTGAGTGCACTGATAGCTCGTGATTCGCTCCTGCCAAAGAAAGAGCTACCGTTTTGTCACTGACTTGCGAGCGGCACAGTATTAGTACGTGTAAGTCACAAGATTAGTATTTAGCCATATATTTAGATGTATTTTTGCTTTGTTTTCTGCATGTAAAAGTAGAATTATTCTCTTAAAAATTAGCTTTGTGTCAATATTTTTGGGTGTCTGGAATGGATTGATTGGATTAGCATTATTTGTTCGGGCGAAAAATGTATTTGTTTTTTGGATGTTTTCTGATGTTAATGACGCAAACCAAGATTCCACTGTGGCCATTGCGGGGGGGATGTTGAAGTATTTGTCCCATTTTCTATTTGGTAAATGCTACCTTATGTACGACGGCGTATTCGGGCCACATTGAAAAATAAATGAAAATCAGAGATTTCGAGAATTAAGTTGTAAATTTACAAGAAAAAAGTGTCCAAAATTTACAAGAAAAAAGTCTTAATATTACCTTCACCCAAGGCCAAAGGTCACATAAGTCCGCCCTTTCATAGCTGTCTCAGGTAATGCCTGTTACGACAGAGCATTCAAATAATAAAGTCGTAAGTGTACGAGAAAAAACTCGTATCTTTATGTTACAGGCACTTGCCTAAGACACCTATGAAAAGCGGGGACTTATGTTTGGGCATGTGGAGGTGGCGGGGTACGGAAGGCAGTGAGAAGGTGCTCATCTACTGTAAATGCTGTAAATAATGTACGACTTTATTCTCGAAACCTCAGATTTTTTTCCCCAATGTGGCCCTACTACTCCGTCGTACTTATGTGTCAAATTAGCATTATTGTTGCGTTAATACTGTTTCCTCATTCCTGCCCCTGTAGAAGCCCGGAATGGATGTAGCTGACGGTTACGTGACCTTTGTCCGTCACTCCCAGGACATGCTGCGGGAGAAGGTCAATGAGGAAGTGTACATTGAACGATTATTTGATGTAAGTAAACCACAGCTTTGCTTTCCATATGCTGGAGCTTACACAAAAGTGAATGTCATCATCTCCTTCATTTCTCTGCATTGAATGAATGATATGAATACAGATTGGCTAACGACAGCAAGTGTGGCTGCAGCACGCACAGAAAAACGTCTTCTGGATGCATCTTCCAAGTCATTTCGTGATCTTTACTGTACAACACTTGCGCTTCCTTCTTGCCGTTGATTACAAGTAAACAGCTCAAGCTTTAATGAACTTGCCGTTAAGTCACATGACACTGTTTGCCTTAAATACTTAAGCTGGGGTCAACTAACACCAAAACAGCGCATCACCGAATGGAGGAAGTCTCCCCCTAAATTGTATTTAACCAATCCCTGCAGCTCGATGAGTTGCAGCTCTCTGCATCTAATCTGCAGGCCTGTGGGATTATCTTGTTTTTCCGAGTGAGCAAACAACAGTTAAATGATGGAGGGGAAAAAGTGGTACAACAGATCACTTTGTAAGATGTCTTGGTATGATGTTTCCAGGCAGGATTGTGAATGTTTGCTTGCACATTTTCTTGTCGAATGGAACTACTGTATATCCCAGTGCTGCGACGCAACGGTGAAGTTCCTAAGGCATAATCGTCCCTCACTAACTCACGGTTCGAACATCGCTCCCAACATCAAGCACAAAAATGGCTCAATGCACTAAAATACAAATACAGTATAAGCCATTAAGACCACAACTTGAATGTAGTATCCTACATTGGTCACCAGGTGTCAGTCATTGTTCGGTGAGACCACCACCAAAGAACCAGACTGGAACAACCAGCTTTTATTGCAGCTTTAAATTATCTCACAACGGCCGCAATAATAATAACATAATAATGATCATAATGATCATAACAACATGGGTTACCTTGCAGCCATAGCCCACAACAAGCTAAAACTCAACTCTGAATCCCAGATGTCATTTCCGGTCCGCCATCGGTTCTGCTCCCCTACAAGGTAAACTGTCTTAAATGGCTCATTTTCTCTGATTATATCTACTATATTGGGTAATACCGATGTAAAGGTGACTCTGTGGGTGTTATTTCATGTCTAGATGGCTCTAATAAGGTTATACAACGTATTTAGAAGATTGCGAACACTTTTTCTATGCCATAACTATGAAAATTTAAAAATCAATTTATGAATAAGGAATCATACTTCACTGAAATTCATTTTTCGCATTTGGGTCTGGAACCAATTAACTGCGATAAACAAGGGATTACCGGATACAAATGGAAAATGCACTGTCAAAGCGACTTCTTTTGTTTAGCTTTTCGGCCTGGTTCTTTGGACCACATGGCTATCGGAGAAGTAGTCAATAACTGAATGTTAAAAATTGAGAGCCATATATTTGGTTGGACTCTAGCATTGACAAGGAAGATTGATGAAGAGCCCCGAATGATGGGTGCACAGAGCAGATAAAGCAGTTGCCGCACCCCTCTAGAAAGTGAAAGTTAAGTTTGTGTGAAAGTTAAAATTAAGCTTGAGCTAGAGAATGAGAACAATGCATCTTTTGTGTGTCTGCCTCTTCTCCCAGTATTTTTCCACAAGTCTTATGTAAGTGTAGCACAACTCTGATTGTGCTATGTGAGTATGCGTGTCAAGAAAGTCTTCCATTAGACTGAAAATGCACTGAGCTAATAGGTGTAATAACACTATCTGACCATACAATATAGTGCAAAATAGCAATGACCCATACAGTATATTTAGTGCAGTCGTCCCTCCTTTACAGCGGTTAATTGGTTCCAGACCCGACCACGATAAATGAATGTCCGCAATATAGAATTCAATGTTAATAAATGGAAACCTGTTTATAACTTTCTAAATATGATTTTTAACATTATTGGAGCTCTGTAGACATGAAATAACACCCGTATAGTCACCTTTAAACTCCTATTATTCATTGTTTACGTCATATGCTGCAGGGACTCGAGACTAGCTAGCAAGGTAACAAGCCAGCTAAGCAGTTCAAATTTATTTTTTCTAAATTGAAAAAGCCCTGCTTCTCACGTCCCCCTTGACACTTCACCGCCCCCCACCTCCCCGGGGGGGCCCATAACACCATTTGAAAAGCACTGCTTCAGGGAGTCGAACCAAAGGAATCAGCTCCCTTAACTCATTCAATACCAAAGACGTATTTATACGTTTTTATAAACCCGAACGCCCGATCCCAAAGATGTATTTTGATGTCTTTTACGTTTTTTTTGCGCAAGAGGCTAAAAGAGGTGATTATGCAACTGCACACGAATGGATGACACTGTTTAAGTGGTTTTATGACATGAAAACGACCACAAGGTGTCAGAAGTGCATTTGATAAGAGCTCAGCAGGGATCATTAGCATGTATTAACACACTCCACAGCAAGGAGGAAGTGGAAGAGCATGGAGGAGTGTAGTGTGCGGAAGGTTATGCATTGTAGGGAAATTTTAGCGCATGGACACGCACACGCATGCACGCATGCACACAGTTTAGTTCCAAATGTCAAAATTGTAAATAGTTCATGGTGTTATATTTCTAAATAAATTGTTATTTTGATGTAAAACAACCCTTTTTTGTTGTTTATGTTGTGGTATAGTTGTTTAGGTATTTGAGCTGTCAGAAAAGCTAAATAATTGTGAAAGTTATGCTTGAAATGTGTCTTTTCACACAAAGCTGTTTTTCTCCCTTTTCTAGTCAGGAACTGATATTTTCCTGAAACTAGCGTATGTTCTACTGATGATTAGTAAGAACGGAAAAAGGTAGAAACAAACTTTTTTTTCTGATGAAAGACGGGAGTCTAATCTTTCTTTTGGTAGGTTCCATGTTTATATAACCATAGAACACAACATTCTGTGTGCCTTGAAAAATCAGCCAAAATCGTCTAAAACGGCCGCTACCGAAGGGGTTGTCTTTCGAAAAATGGCTGGGATTGAATGAGTTAAAAAAGCCGACACTCCCATCACTTGGATGAAGTACCTCTGCGCCTGAAGGAACTTTATTTGACAGAACCTCAGCTGACACAATGAGTGAGAAACAGAACTACTGTATAATAATAAAATAATGAGTTGAAGTGATGAGTGAGTCTGGGCGCCTTAATAACCGGAAGAGATGATTTCTAAGCTGTTGACATTACCCCGATCCCTGGCCTTTTTCTTTCTCAACTGGAGCCAAGTTCTGTGCTGTAACTCTAAGCTGTGTTTGTTGTGATCCGAGAGGACTTCAAACTCACTGCTGCACACACTACAACCCCTTCACTACCCCACGCCAGAATCTGCCTCGCTGAAAGCCTCTGATAAATGACGTGTGTGTATGTGTGATTAATCTCTGATGGCAAACATTCCTTGACATCCCATTAAAGAAGATCACACAAACATGTTTGCGTCAACAAAGAGTCGTCGTCACAATTAAGTCCTTGCTCAACTTAGCAGGTGTTGAGAAAGTCCGCCATGTGTTTATCTCATGCTTATTTGCTTTATCCTAGCTCAGACAGACAACTCCTCTTTGGTTTTGTTAATCCAAATCAGCCCCACAAGCATGGTGTGTTTCTTTTTTCATTTGTTTGTCTATATCCTGTCGTGTTTGCCCAAGAACAACATAAGAACTGCAGTATAGCCCCTCTGTCAGCTGAAAACACACAATATTGACCACTAGGTGGGGCAAACATTATGGTGACGTACAGTCATCAGGTTCGCTCCCTCACTCTATCGTGCTTTTCGAAAATGAATGAATTATTGCCGTTTTGTGGTTGACTGTGACCTGTTATTAGTCCAAACATATTGAAAGACACGTCAAACAGTATGTAGTATTCTGGTCACAAGGGGCCAGTAAAGATGGCGCCCTCCGTGGCAGACGTCTCTGTGACACTCTCCCGTGTTTTTCTATTTTTTGCTATTTTATTGTTCATTTTGGACATTCAACACACTCACGCAGTACATTACAACAGGGAGACACTTTTGAACATCGGCAGGGTTCACCATGAACTTTCATTTAGCCTCTCAGACTTTGCCTTTCTTCTGCGCCGGGAGAACGCAGCAGCCTGCGGCCCCGGTGAGCTGAATACCCGGCGAGCAAAGCATCCGAGGCGTAAACGAGGCAAGCGAGCCGGCCTGCATGCTAGGCTAAAAGCTAGAGCGACTAGGCCACCGCTACCAAGCTTGCTGCTAGCCAACGTCCGCTCTCTTGAAAACAAGATGGACGAACTACGAGCAAGGATTACAGCTCAACGTGAGATCAGGGAATGCTGTGTCCTCACCTTCACAGAAACCTGGCTGACGGAGGATATACCGGACTCGGCGATCCAGTTGGAATCATTTGCTGCTTACCGGGGAGATCGGACTTTAGCGTCTGGTAAACACAGAGGTGGCGGCGTCTGTGTTTACGTAAACAAACGGTGGTGCACAGACGTACAGACGATGGAAAAGCACTGCTCGCAGGACATTGAGCTGCTGATGGTGAAATGCAGACCTTTTTATTTACCTCGTGAGTTTAGCGCTGTGTATTTAACTGCTGTTTACATCCCACCACGAGCTAACACTGCTAATGCACTAGGCCTCCTGCATGACATCATCGATAAACACGAGACCAAACACCCAGACGCTGTATTCATTATATCTGGCGATTTCAACCACTGTAACCTCAGGACTGTCCTCCCCAAATATCACCAGCATGTGAGCTTTCCCACAAGGGAAAATAACATCCTGGACCAAGTCTACTGCAACATGAAAGGTGCTTTGAAGGCTGTTCCAAGACCCCACTTTGGAAAGGCTGACCACATCTCTATATTCCTTTATCCAACGTACAGACAACTTCTCAAAAAAGCTCCCCCTGTAAGTACAGCAGTTAAAGTATGGAATGAAGAAACTGATCAAGTACTTCAGGACTGCTTTGGCTGCACAAACTGGGATGTGTTTAAAACTGCAGCGGGGAGGGAAGATTGTACTGTTGATTTGGATGAATATGCTTCTGCTGTTACTGGCTACATTAGCACATGCATAGAGACTGTTACCACCACCAAGTATTACAGAAAATACCCTAACCAAAAACAGTGGATGAACTGTGATGTAAGGGCTAAGCTACGTGCTCGTTCGACTGCATTTGTCATGGGCACCGCTGATGACTACAAAAAGGCCAGATATGACCTGAGGAGGTCCATACGAGAGGCCAAAAGACAGTACAGACAGAAGCTGGAGGGCTACTATTCCACCTCAGACCCTCGGCGCATGTGGGCGGGGCTCCAGCACATCACAGACTATCGACAGCGGAGTAGCGTAGCCACGTCCAGCCAAACCACACTTCCAGATGAGCTGAACGAGTTCTATGCCCGCTTTGACACCCAAACTTCTGATGAGCAGAGAGGGTGGCTGAACCTGGGGAGCACACAGGACGCACCTCTCATGGTGACATCAGCTGATGTGCGCAGGGTTCTAAACAAAACAAACCCACGAAAAGCAGCAGGCCCAGACAACATCTCAGGACGTGCACTTCGGGTTTGCTCATCAGAGCTAGCTGATGTGCTTGCTGACATATTTAACCTGTCGCTTGCACAAGCATCTGTACCGACCTGCTTTAAGTCCACCACCATAGTGCCCGTACCCAAGAAGAGCAACGTGACCTGCTTGAATGACTATCGCCCTATAGCACTCACTCCTATTGTTATGAAGTGCTTTGAAAGAATAGTCATGACCCACATCAAAAAGAGCATCCCGGTGGCAACTGTGGACCCTCTACAGTTTGCATATCGCCAGAACCGGTCCACGGATGATGCAGTCAACACTGCCATCCACACAGCCCTTTCTCACCTACAGGGCCAGGACACATACGTCAGAATGCTATTTATAGACTATAGCTCCGCTTTTAATACAGTCAGCCCCCACAAACTCACAAATAAGCTCCTCACACTTGGCCTGTCTCCCTCCCTCTGTAACTGGGTGTTTAACTTTCTCACAGGCAGACCCCAGTCAGTCAGAGTCCACAACCGCACATCCAGCTCAAGAATTGTGAGCACTGGGACCCCACAGGGGTGTGTGCTGAGTCCACTCCTCTACACGCTCTTCACCTACGATTGCGTGGCCTCCCAGAACAACACCAGCATCATTAAATTTGCGGATGACACTACAGTCATCGGACTGATCACTGGTGGTGTTGAAACATCATACAGAAGAGAGGTGGCGGACCTCATAGCTTGGTGTCGTGATAACAATCTCCTTCTCAATACAGATAAGACTAAAGAGATGATCATCGACCCAAGAACAAGGGAAAAGGAGCCACATAGACCCCTGTTTATTGGTGAGACTGAGGTGGAGAGGGTGAAAACCTTCAAGTTCCTTGGCACACACATCAGCGAGGACCTCACCTGGTCTCACAACACCCAACAAATTCTGAAGAAGTCCCAAAGGAGACTGTACTTCCTGAGAAGACTGAGGAAATTTGGCATGTCCACCACAATCCTGAGTTGCTTCTACAGATGCACCATCGAAAGTGTCCTTACCGCCTCCATCACTGTTTGGTACGGTAACTGTACAACACGTGATAGGAAGGCACTCCAGCGGGTGATCAAGACCTCACAGAACATTGTTGGGGCAGCCCTCCCCTCACTGCAAGACATTTATACATCTAGAGTCCTACGCAGAACACACAACCTCATCAAGGACAGCACACATCCACAACACTCATTATTCACACTCCTACCATCAGGCAGACGCTACAGGAGTTTGAAGTCCAGGACCACAAGGCTGGCAAACAGCTTTTACCCACAGGCCATCAGGCTTCTCAATGAAGCACTCAGACACGCCACACGCAACACACACTCATAGCACTTTATTTATTTATTTATTTATTTGTATTATTTACTTGCATTAATGTCTCTTCTGTTGTTGCTTAATTTCTTGGTATTTATGTTTATGTGTTTATGTTTCTTATGTTCTTATTCTTTCTTGTGTTTTTCTTTCTTTTCCTTGGGAGAATGAACAGAATAAGATTTTCATTGCATGGTATAACTGCTGTTTTACCATGCACATGACAATAAAACTCTCTTGAATCTTGAATCTTGAATCTAATGTTACATGGATGAGACATGAGCGTACCTGACCTTACCTTAACTTTCACGATGGAGTCATTGATGTGTGATGCGTGACAAAAAGTTATCCTCCCATTCCGTGTGGAAGTGGTACCTTTTTGACTTCTTACTTTGTCCTTCTCCCCCACTCAGTTTCAAACCCCTTCTTAAGTTTTGAATAAAGAAATTGGAGGCTAACTAGTTAGCTCAGTAGCTTGCTATACTTAAAGCAGTGGACGTCTCTTGTATCCCTGCTGTGATCCAGTAGCCTGTGTAACAGTTGTGACGTAAACAAAGATAGTCATGTTTTTGTTTTGTTTTTAAATGGGGATACACGGGGACTTGGTCTGTGGGGGCAGGTTCTGGGTGTTCCATATCTGCCACCCGGGCTTTCATCGGTGGGGCGGTGTTCAGATGCGATGTCTCCTTCGTCCCTGGGCGGGGCGGTCCTGTGTCGGGGGTCGAGCAAGGGAGCAGAAGTGCATCATGTAGATAGAAAAGTGTAGCGTGCAGAAGGTTACGCATTGTAGGGAAATTTTAACGTATGTACACACACGCACACGCGTGCACACACATGCACACACATACAGTAGTTCAGTTCCAAATGTGAAAATTGTAATTAGTTCATGGAGTTATATTTGTATATGTTGATGTAAAACAACCCCTTTTTGTGTTGTTTATTTTGGTACAGTTGTTTAGATATTTGAAAAAGCAAAAGTCACAAAAGCAAAATATATTTGTGTCAAAGTGAAAGTTAAGCTTGAAATGCATCTTTTCACAAAAAGCTGATTTTCTCCCGTTTCTAGTCAGGAACTGGTATTTTCCCAAAACCTATGTTACCTATGTTCTACTGCTGATTACTAAAGAACGGGAAAAAGTAGAAACAAACTTTTTTTTCTGATGAAAGACGAGAGTCTCGTCTGTCTTTTGGTAGGCTCTGTGTTTAGATAGCCTTGAAAGATCAGCCAAAAGATCAGCTAAAATGGCTGGTACGGAAGTAGTTGTCTTTTGAAAAATGGCTGGGATTGAAGGAGTTAATATTGAATCCTACTTCGTGGAAATTCACATATCGCAGTCAAGTCTGGAGCCAATTAACCACAATAAACGAGGGACAACCATAATGCTATTTATCATGTACTGTGTTGTGTAGAAAGCAAATGTAACCTGTCTGGTTCTGGTTCATCACTGCACACGCCCAGGGATCGAACGAGGGAGGGCCCACCATGTGACTGACTCAAGAGCGCTAGCCATCAAGCTAAAAAGCCCGAGCTGTCACAACTTGATGTCTATTGCAACTTTTAGGGCGCCAGGAAGTGAGGTTTTCAACGGCACAACATCAAATTTGTTCATCCTTCCGCTGATGTTTGGGAGAGGTCCACTGATGAACGTTGGGATTGCCACTTTATCAAGACTCTCAGATAGTTCATTGAAGTCTGTTTTTAAGGTTTCAGACTGTTGTTTTCTGGCATCCACTGCACCCACATGAACTGATCAGATGTTTCACACTTTGGTGTTTTGCCAGTTCCTCAGGTATCACTTTTGTGATGTCAGAGACAGTGGCCCTTGGATAGCTGGAAGTACAGTTGCTATTCTGTTTATGTTTATGTTTATGTTTATGTTTATGTTTATGTTTATGTTTATGTTAGACATGGCTCCGTTTCCAAGCACCAAGTATCTTTGACCTTGACACGTGGCAAGGTGTGTCTGCCACTTTGTGCTGACTTTGAGGTGATAGTTTTCTCACTGTTTACTGCCACATTTGGCTCTGACAGTGGTAAAAATCTGTTTGTTAGCTTTATTTCAGGTGATGATAAATCTCTTCGCACCAAGTCCATTATAAGTGTCTTTGCAGAGTCTTGGAAAAGACACAGCATCGTTTAGGTTGTTCGTAACAGGTTTGTCACCCTTTCCTTTGGCGGTAAATGTGGACATCTTGCCTTTGGATTCCACTGGGAGCGTTTCATGAAGTCCTTTTTCAGTTTCTAAGGCAAAAATCCTTGATTGGATCGCACACATTTCTTGCTGATATATCCAACAGCTTTCACAAGGAGACTTTGTTTGGATTACTCCTGCGGGTATGTTGACAAAGTTGTAGTCGGTGGCTCGTCAGATATGTTGGAAAAATGATTCTTGGTTCACTTACTGTAAAAGAAAATAAATTGAATCATTTCCAAGACTTTGGGAAAAAGTAGAATGATTTCAGAGCAAAAAAAGCAGTAAGCTGGAAGCAGCAATTACAACAGGGGCACTTTGATACATTTTGTACATTAAAGATGCAAAAACCAATCCAGTGTAAGTCAAAACATCTTGGCTGTGTGTTAGAGGTGACAAAGCAAATTAGTGTCATACAACATAACTAATTAATAATGAATTAATTCGATTTGTCCAGTATGCCGGGCCAATAAAAGTGCTTGTGTGATAAGTAGATAGCGTTTTGGTGTAAGGGTCACTGATTTTGATGACTGGTGACCAGTTCAGGGTATAGTGGGCTGGGATAGGCTCCAGCTCCACTATGCTGGTGTATATTTATGCAGGAAAATGCCAAAACCTACTTTTGAATAACTTGCAAGGATGCCATTTAGATATAAAATGATGACGCACCTGCCTCCCTTGTGCGTGTTCATCAGTGAGTGTGTGGGTATTGACTAGTGGAGACATCTATACGCTTGCATCTATCTGTCTGTGCCATTTTGTTAAAGGAGGCCTTGAGGTGCCAATCTGTCTCCTATACTCTTCCTCTCCGTTGGACCTGACAGAGGTGTCCAGTGCTGCATGTGTGCTGCTTGTTGCTGATTCTTGACCCATTGCTTTGACCTGTATCTGTTTTTCCTTCATGAGAGGTTTTCTGTCAGGATTAGTCTCACTACGACTTCTCTTTGTTGTCATGCTCGATTAGTTCCGCCGGCGGCATCACAGAGGCCGATGAAGGTGTCTCTGGCTGTCTCTCTGCTGCTTTGTTGTGCTTTTCCTGGTTTTATTTGACCCCAGTCTGCCTAAAAGTTTTGTAATGACGATGGATAATTGTCATGGCACCACAATGACCAGGATTCTTACTCCTTACTTTCTATACACCAGTCGACAAAACCATCCAAACGAGATGTCTATCAAACGATAATGTGGCTAAATTTAAGGAGGTTATCGGCCACAGATTTTATTTTATGTTCTTGAGCATCAATAATATTCGCCATGGTGTTGTCTTGTTTCGGTGGAGGAAGGCACCCGGTTTGAAAGCAAAAGTAAACAGGCGATGAAACATGACACCACCTTAGTAAGAACCTCGGTTAGCGTCTGACCTGCTTCGTGGGTTTTTCAGTTAAGGTAAAAAATTTACACCACAATTTTGCTTCGGTTTGCGTGCATTCTTGTTGTGTTGTTCATCCGTCTGTATTCTTAATGGGCTTTTTAAATCACAAAATGTCCTTCCTTGTTAGCATCCTATTAGCTAGCTATCTCGCCGCCGCATCGTGTCTTTGGGAACAGTCACGTCAGGGATCACGTCTTCAAAGAAGGTACAAGTAAACTTAAATGTTAATTTCCCTCTTTCATTCATCATGTATACGCATTTAGAGGCATTTCAAATGTTGTTTGCATGTCAAACTGTAATTGTACAACCATTAACATTTTGAGTTTTGTGGTTTTTGTGTTAATTGGAATTACATTATTTCTTATGGGAAAAATTGATTCGGTTAGCGTCCGTTTCGGTTAGACTCGGACGAATTAATGACGCTAGCCAAGGTTCCACTGTTTATTCAGCGTTATTAATTAGTTCCAAACATTGATGAAAATGAACATTTTTCCCATAGGAAATAATGCAAATCTAATTAAATATTTCAAATAATATCAAATATCAACAAAAATAAATTTTATAGAGAATAATTATAGTTTTATGTGCAGAAAACTATACTATAATCATACATGAGGATTGAAACGGAGGGCGAGGAGCGAAGATGTAGGTCGGGAGGGGACGCAGCTTTCTTTGGCCCCATGGCGGGTTATTTAACAGTCACACTGAATAACAAAAACACATGGACGGTGAGTCAGCAACGCGTTGGGTGCCTTGTTTGGCAACTCCATTCAGCACAGGGCAGACTGACTAGTTTGCTACGTTCAATATCGTACAAAAATCAAATACATGTCCCCTTTGTATTTACGGTCGATTAAAGTATGTTTGCTCTTTCCAGCTACGCTGTACATTTATGTGCTTTTTCACAACAAAACCAGAAAGACATGTTGTTATGTTTTTATGAGCTGTCCTTACATGTTTTTTCTAACTGTTGCCTGACAAGATTAACTTTTTAAACTCTTTCGGCAGGCATTAGTTTTGACTGCAATGCTATCAAAGTGTCCCAATCTATCACTAAAGAGATTCCATTTCAAATCACATCAAGACATCCAAGTGTAATTCCCAGCACTCGGTAATCGGAAGATGAACAGCAAAGTCTCTTCTTGCTCCAGTTGGGTCATTTTATAGTTGTCTGGCAATAATGTCCTACACTATAATGTATAATAATGTCGTTTTAGCAAGCATTTTTCAATTGAATTTCATTCTAATTGGGTATTTGACACGCCTTCGACTCTTCTATTGCCAGGAGCAAGATGATTTAACTAGGGACTCTTCATTTCAGAATATGTGTCAACACTCATAATTTCATGTGTACATGACATATGTGGTCTAATACAGCTAAGGTTAAATAAGCAACGACGTCTTAAGAAATTAAACATAATCTCAGATTAACTCTGTTAACAAGCGCTAACACATATAATCTGTCGTACACTAGTGGAGCAAGACATTTGGAACTGATATTTGGCCCATTTCTCCCGAAAGCGTTCAAATTTGGGATTTGATTTTTCAATTTCCCAACCAAACACCCAGCAATCCCATCATGATGCTTCTATCATTTTATTTTGGTGGTGAAAATGCACTGCAAGCAGGTGTGGCACGATGATTATGCTGAGCAGAGACTACTTCTTTGGAAGAAATGGAACAAAGTCATGATCAGAAGCACAAATACAATGTGAAAGACATTTTCATTTAAAGGAAAACTGCACTTTTTGGGGAACTTTGTCCATCATCCATAATCCGTCTGTGAGACATGAACACACGTCTTTCTCTTTCCTGTGTGTTTCCGTGCTAAAGATATAAAAGCAGATGAAAAGGGGCAGCTAAGATTGCATGTGCCAATAAAGCCTTCTGAAAAAACACAACACAACACTCCATTTGCCAAATTCCAAAAGAAGTATGTAAGGCTCTTGTCCAAGCATCGATATTAGGGATGTCCCGATCCAATCTTCAGTATTGGGATCGACCGCCGGATATGATCGGCTTCCGCCACGACATCGGGCCGATCCGGTTGCCGTATAACGTTCGTAACTCCGCGCCACACTCCAACATGCTAGGTTGCGGTAATGCGCCTCAAAGCTGGTGGCCCCTTGACTTCCGCCACAAAAGCCAAAGATATTTGTGTCAAAGTGAAAGTTATGCTTGAAATGTATCTTTTCACTAAAAGCTGGTTTCCTTTTCTAGTCAGGAGCTGATATTTTCCTGAAACTTGCCAATGTTCTACCGCTGATTACTCAAGAAC
Organism: Dunckerocampus dactyliophorus; assembly: GCF_027744805.1. NCBI lineage: Eukaryota > Metazoa > Chordata > Actinopteri > Syngnathiformes > Syngnathidae > Dunckerocampus > Dunckerocampus dactyliophorus. Next base: position 2,246,455 of record NC_072826.1, read on the forward strand.
GGAAAAAGCTAGAATCTAACTTTTTTTTTCTGATGAAAGACGGGGGTCTGGTCTTTCTTTTGGTGGGTTCCATGTTAGTATAGCCATAGAACACAATATTGTGTGTGCCTTGAAAGATGAGTCAAAATGGTCTAAAATGGCCGCTACTGAAGGGGTTGTCTTTTGAAAAATGGCTGGGATTGAATGAGTTCATTGTCATCCATCCCCATTCAAAGTATGGCATTTATTTCCAAAATAGTTTACCCTGCAGAGATGGGGGGTTTGTGTACGCCTTTGCAATGTTGGAAAAGGGTAAAGATTGCTTCTCTGCTTGTGTTTATTCCAGTTTGTCCCACATCGCAACTGTGATGCGTGTTTATGTCTTATAAGAATAGGGAAAAATTAATTTAGTCCCTCTGCACCCTTTGCCCCCTCCCTTGCTCGGTTTAGTTCTTGAAAGAGTGGCCCAGATTAAAACAGATGTGCTTAAATGATACTGGAGAGGGGACTTAGCACGAGGCAGCCAGGGATTATTGATTAAAAAAAGCCATGTCTTTATCTTGAGACAAATCCAGTGCCGCACTGATATGCCACATTTTCCTGCCACAGCACTTCCCTCGCACCCGCACCCGCGCCAGGCCAGCGACGTGGAAGGCGGGCTCGGAGGAAGAGGGGAAATGGGGTTAAGGAAGAAGAGGGCTGAGCCGGCGCTGTACAACTTGAGCGTCTTAAAGCCGACCCCTCCTTTCTCCGAGCCTCCCCCCGAGGCTAGAGTTGCAGATACAGGGATTACACAGGTCAATTATATACTTAATCTGCCTTTGCCCAGAGGGGATTAGGAGAACGGCTCATTGATTGATTTGAAGTATTTCCGTTGACCTTGGATGGTTATCAGCTTCACAAGCGTGGCGAAATTGCACTTCTGTGTGACGAACTTTAAACCGCTTTTTAATCTGAGCTGTGCTCGCCAACTGCTGAATGGCTGTGGCGGAGCGGGGAGAGGGCAGGGGTCAGATTGAGCTGCAGATTGAGGGCTTTGAGATTGTTGTCGTCGCCACCGCTGTACTTTGCTCACAGTGGGTGATGGGGGTGTGGATGTTTGTGTGTGGCAGTGGGCAATGGGGGAGCGCTTAAATTGGAGTGGTAAAAGGGAAACAAACAAGCGGGCGATGGAACGGCTGTCATACCACTTGACGGTCCGGGGATGTTTCACCTCCTAGATCCGGTCACCAACTGCCGGGCCGACAGCCACGCCAAGTGAACAATTCAATCAACACTGAGATTAAGCAACATGCAAACTTCACTCAGCCTTGTCAAGCACTCCAGTATTCATCCGCCACAAATACGACATTTTCTCCGAACCGGCTGACTGAAAACCTCACGAGGGAGTCCGAATTGGAAGTTGAGGTGCATTCGCACCTTGATTATCTTTCACCACATGATGAAAAACATGTAAAAAGATAACTATACGACGTTCATGATAAACAGTGGCAAATAAAGCCTTGCAGCCAAATATGTCAGCGATAACAATCGCGATGATTGGACACCACACGATTTGTAGATGCTGCATATACGTAATACACGCTTATTCACGTGGAGTCATTTGGCCCCATAAGCTTCGAGGGCTCCACCAATATGCATTCATTGGGGCCGGTGACGATTCCAATATTAGGGGGAATTAAAAAAAAACAATAGCCGATTACATTTTTCTAGTTTTACATTTTTCCATTTAAAAAAAGACATAAGGCTTCATATGTTCCAAACATTTTTTTTACAAAGATAAAAATGTGACGATTTTCAGATCTTTTATTATCAGAAGTTGTGTGGAAAAAGCAGCATCTGAACAATTTGAACATAAAGTAAATCATAATATGATGTGCAAAAGGGCAGTAAAGTAAAGTAAAGTGTATACAGTAAATGAAGACATGCTGCGTCAGTTCTCACTTCTTCTTCTTCTTCTTGTCATTCTAAAAGAGAGAGGCTACAGTGCATAAAGATTTTTAGTCAACATCTACTGTCTATAATCAGTGTAGTAAGGCCCTGTCATTCATTTAAAAAAAAAACAACTACAGCTTTCAAATGATTACAAATTGTAATCAAATTAATCAGTTTTCAAATTAATTCATCATGATTAATCACCATTTGCCACTATGTATGAAATATGCCCATTTTTTCTGTATGTTATGAACAGAAAGATGAATGTCAGGGCAGGATTACATACTATATTACTATATTACTATATTACTATACTATATTTGTACATATTAGCAGCTCACATTAACTGAAAATTGAAATTAAGCTAAAAGGTAGCACATGTGTCTGAACATGTGTTTGCCTAACGCTAGCCTCTCTAGTAGCAGCAGAACAATTGAATCACGCTTTGACCATGTTATGATGCGTTGCGTTCAAAGACACCACGCAACTCAAGTGGAATTCCCACGTTTTGAGTGTAGATGTTTTTTCTGGTGTTTCCAAATGCAGCCAATTGTACATTGAGAGATGAGAATCTCCACTTACTGTTTTTCTTTGTCGTTGTGTTTATTTAGACCACACATACGCCCATAACAAAGACGTTGTTGTGATTTTCGGAGTGTCAGTGAATGCACCTCGCTGTCGTCTCGTGGGGGTGAGTGTTGGTCCCAGGACGAGCTGACGAGAAGCGTGTGTGTGAGGTGGAGATACACACACGGCGTTGGAATTGCACTGCTGTCGCTGTGTTCAGGTCAGAATAAAGTCGTCAAAGAGCAGCAGACTCCGCGTGACTCTGCGGGGGGGCTGTTGTGGCTGCATCTGCCGTCATAAAAGTGAGATGCGGCTTGACATGATGCGCCTGTGTGAATGACGCAAACAATGTTAACGTAATTAATTCAGTAAATTAGTTACCATCGTTAATTAATTTTTGACAGCCCTAAGAGCAACATATAAAATAAGTGTTAACATCGGCGTCAGTCAGACAGCTTTTGGCCAATTACCGATTATTCTCTAATGTCTGTCATCGGCCGGTTAAATCGACTGGCTGATTGACCGGCTGGGTCCTGGTTAGAAGCAAAGCAGAAGGCGTTCAAGGTGCTTCGTGTGATGGTGGAGGACACAAAAGGTAACGATCGTTAGCGGATTTCCAAAGTTCCTGTACGGTGTCGATATTATCTGCATAGCAGGAATTGTGTGCGTATTTTGTTGGAACCAATGAACTGCGCTAAACGAGGGCCGATTGCATTTCAGCGTTAATAAAAACACACAGTGAGCTTCTGCATCAACAAACATGAAAAGTATGGAATTTGGTTTCCGGAGCCTTGCAAAAGAATCACTGTTGAATATTGCAGTATCCTGGAAGTCAGTCGCTACGGCACTGACGTTTTCTGCTTTTCGAGGCTATTCCGTCAACTCTTGTAGGTTAAAGCAAAGAAAGTGTAAAAGGATTAGAAGGGAAATAATAGTGGCGGTTTGCAGCGATCATAAAAAAAGCCCAGCCGAGCGGTGTGGGTTAGATTGACTGTGTGTGACTATTCCAACAAAAAGTTTTCCCTTCTGTTTAATGAAGTCTGTAAGCAGCTTATCGTCTTCATCATTACAGAGGGGGAGCATTTTGTTTCCTCCTTTCATTCCTTTGGGTCTCCAAATCCTGGCTGAAGATTCCCAGCTCCGTGTTGCTGGGAGGAAACAGCTAAGACCGCTAAAGCCATGATCATCCCGAGAGGGGGTGGAAATACAAGTTTAATGGAGACTTCTCCTTTATCAGGTCCCGCTGGTTCATTGATGAGGTCTGGCGGGGTGAATTGATCAAGGACCCACATGTTATCTCTGGGGTGTCTATCACCTTTTCACAGCCCCCCTTTCACCCTCTTTGCGTTGTAAAAAGGGAGGTACGGTGGCATTTGTTTGATTAACTTGCCTGACAAAAGTGACAGCTGCTCACGGGCGTATGTGGATGAGTGGCCCAGCGCCGCTCCCTCTTTGTTCATCTGTCAGAGTCGGAGCAGGCCGAGTGGGGTGAAAAGAGACAAATTGGACCCAAAAAGAAGGCCATTCACCTTTGCCAGACCCCCCTCTGGCACTCCACCCCTCTGTCCCATTCAGGTGCTCGGCGGGACCCTCAAGTGCTTGCTGGCTTATTCCATTTTCGCTCCCTCTATAGAGTTCCCTGAGCCCACAAGTGTTTTAGCCCTCTTTTCGCTTCCCTCAATCCACCCTAAGCGGCTCTTTGTGAGGAGAATGGCTTACTTTTCTCAGGGCCTGGAGCTGGCGGCTTTTTTTCTTCTTTTATTGTCCACCACATAGCTTTTCTGTTGCTCATTGTGTGATTACTCAATGACACGTCGCTGACCGTAATTCCAACTGTTTAGTTCTTCACAACATATTCCCCCCCCCAACCGTCTCCTTTCACAATCACAAATATGCGCCTAACTCTTCTAAACAATTACTTCTTTTTTTTTAAGTCTATTGACTACATTCGGGGGACACAAATCCCGTTCAGATTTTGTATAAATATTGAACTTAGTGGTTGGTTGCTAACTCTTCACTGTCCCATTCTGCTTTCTTAACCGGCCGGCTAAAAGGAGCCCATTATGTCGCCATGCCAGCAGTGGTCATACTACGCTCAATGGTCAGCAGCGCTTCGCCTTTTGTGTCTCCAACTCTTGGCTTGTTGAGGGAAAACTTTAGTCGTACTGCTTTAGTCCCGTTGCGTCTTCCCCCTCCTCGAGCAAAGCGCTCGCTTGAATGGACGGCGAGTCCGAGGATGACAACATCGAAGAAGAGATGCTGGGCTCCCATGAAAAGCCTCTTTGTGGACATGGCCGCACCAAGACGGATACATGTCCACGTGCGAAGCTACGCTTCACGCTTTTAACCTCAGTTAGCTCGCCAGTCAAAGGAATTCTATGTTTACGTGACTAAAAAGTAAACATGTCCGATACTGGCATGAAAAGGAGATATCGGTTGATGTATTGTTTTTTTTCTGCCAATAATGACATGAGGGATGATGTGCTCCACATAACATCGAGCTCAGTACGGGATGGTCTCTATGTTTTGCCTTTGCACCGTTCACTAATCCAATAGGGAAAAAATGACCTGAGTGATGGAGCAGGACACCGTAAGATTTAGCTTCTTCCTGCTCCTTTAGTTTGTATCATTTTTTCCATATAACTTTTTTGGTTTTAGTCAGGCTGTCAAAAGGCTCGTTAACAGCAGTTACAAATTTATTTCATTAATGACGTTTTTTTTAGCGTAGTTAACGTATACGCATCACGGCAAGCCACGGCTCTCTGTTATGACGACAGACGGCGGCACGGTGAAGCTCCCCACAGAGTCGCCCAGAGTTTGCTGCTCTTTTATAACCTCATTCTGACCTGAACACATCAGCAGCAGTGCAATTCCAACACCGTATATCATCTCTGGTCCATTCATCATTGCAGCGACACTTCCTCATTGTCACTGGGCAGAGCGCGAGATGCATTCACGGACACTCCGAACAACGTCTTGATTATGCGTGCATGTGTGGTCTAAATAAGCATAAATGCAAAGAAAAGCAATACGTGGATATTCTTGGTACTCACTTTGTAACTCTTAATGCGGAAGTACAATTTGCCGCATTTAAGTGTGCTCGGAAATCCCAGAAAATTCACTCAAAACATGTGAATCCAACTTAAATGACGTGGCGTCTTTGAACGCAACTCCTCATTGCTCGTCATAGCACAGTTGAAGTCTGATTCAAATGTTCCGCTATTAAAGAAATCAGTGTTAGGCAAATAGATTTGTGCCATCTCTTAACTTGATTTCAATTTTCAGTTCATTTGGAGCTTTTAATACATACAAATATATAGAATCCTGCCCTGCCATTCATATTTCTTTCAATAAAATACAGTAAAAATGGGCATATTTCAGACATAGTGTGACATGGTGACTAATCAGATTAATTAATTTGAAAACCGTGATTAATCTGATTATAAATTTTAATCATTTGACAGCACTAGTTTTTAGTCCTGCTATTTTGTTAGAAAATGCTCTTGATAGGGACGTTTTTATACTATCATTGTCGTGTTTGAAAAACATTTGTACAGTTGTCCCTCGCAATATCGCGTTTCGAATATCGCTCCCTCGCTATATCGAGTTTTTTCAAAAAATGATTAATTAATAAATGATTGCTGTTTAGTGGTTGGCTATGGCCTATTATCAGTCAAAATAGTAGTACTGTGGTCACGAGACATGACGTTAGATCACATGACCTTTCACACTGCATGGAGACTGACTACTGAGCCAGCAGAGGCGAGCCGACATGCCATGGCTGAGATCAAGTGAAAAAAAGGCTCTCCTCTCATTTCTTGTGGAAGTGGTCGGTTTTTGGCTTTGTCTTTCTTCCCTACTTTGTTTGAAACACTTTCTTTAGTTTACTTTCTTTTCTTTAGTTTAGAATAAGCACATTGGAGAGGCTAACTAGTTAGCTTGCTATGCTAGCAGCGGCCGTCTGTTATGTTCCCTCCAGATAGCCAATGTGGTGTAAACAAAGAATAATAGGAGTGTAAAAGTGACTATAGGGGTGTTATTTCATGTCTACAGGGCTCTAATAATGTTAAAAAACGTATTTAGAAAGTCATAAACAGGTGTTTTATGATCTAACTATGAAGCTATTCTGTTTATTAGTATTGAATCCTACTTTGTGGAAATTCACTTAGGCGGTCAGGTCTGGAACCAGTTAACCACGATGAACAAGGGATTACTGGACAGTAATAATAGTAACTGCCTGGACCGGAACTTCCACTTCCCTTTTTGTTTTGCTGATTCTATTTTTTCGGCGTGCCAACTGCAATGCCAGTGTCAGCTATAGTGTTCTCGTGAATTGCACCAGCTGGAGTTGATGAAACTGCATGAGGCAATCCGCCAGGTTACAGAAAAGCCAGCACGTGTTTTCTTTGTCACTCAATTGCAGTCGTGTGACAACAAGAGTAGCTCAAATGAAAATATCCTGACGCATAAAACTCACTGAGTTCAAGGCAGAGTGTCGGTTACCGTGTGTGCAGGCCGACTGCGGGACAAGACGATTGGGACTTTAACGCCAGGCTTGAGTGCTGCAGAAGTCTTACTCTAGAAAGTGCATAGCAGTCAGGATGACAGGTGAAGTGGGCCAATGTGAGCACATCGCCTGAGGGATGACGTCATCCGGTGCCTTTGTGTGAAAAGCTGCATTTGCTCTCTGGGGGTCAGCCTTAGACCTGCTGTTGGGTGACGAGCATGCAGCTGGCCGGGTGGAGAAACTGTGGAGCTGGTGCTCATAATGGGATTGGAAGGGAGGGTTCCTACCTACTGTGTGAGTTACTATGGTAATTGAGTGTCTTCATCAATGGGCCCACTCTGCTGCGCTGGTGAGCCGGACTAGAATAGGCCAGCGGTAGGCTCTGAAAAGCAGACCAGCTAGAATTAGACAAGCCCATTGTTCAAAGTGCATTATGTCTTGCAGTCAGATTTAGAGCTTCCACTCCTTCCAAGCTTATCCACGCCATTGTCTGTCTGCGTGTGTGTGTGTGTATGTGTGTGTGCCTACAAAGTTTATGTGTGTATCGGTGCTAGCATGTGTGTTTGAAAGAAAAAGTAGTGTTGCTTTTGGGATTCCGCAACCTTTCCTCTCCCTCGCAAGGAAACATGTCACTCGACATCAGTGTTGCTGCACCCACAATCATCATTCCATGCCTTCTGCTAATTGCAGACACAGCTGGGTCTCAGCAGGACATTCTCTCTCTCTCTCTGTCTTTCTCACACACACACACTTTACACCCATGACATAATAAACTAGAAAAGCACTCGGAGAGCGCAGACCTAAGCCAAACGGCGTAGTTCCCCCCATATTGTGATTTACACCATAAATGTTAGTCCTACATTTATTTTATCAACATATTTAGATTCCTTGACCATGAAAAAAACACCATTAGCAATTGGATTCATAATGATATCAATATTAGTTCAGTAGTTATTAAAAAAAAATCACATTTTCCGTAATGGCGCTTTTCTTCTGGATCTCGCTGCATAGCTTTTGAAGATACAACAAATCTGTTGGCACGCTGTTTGTTGCATGTTTACAGCTTCATTTGTTGTCTTCCTATGATGAAAACTCCAAAGGTCCCCTGTTTTTTTTTTTCATATTCCGGAATTATTCCATTATCTGGATCATTCTTTGATATTTTGTAGAACCTGTTGGAAACTTGTCCTGTATTTTTTTTTCCAAGCGCTCTGACCATTTTTTGTGGAGTTATTCGTGTTTGGTTGAACGTTGGCGTAGCCTACAACTTGCTTAAACAGAAGCTAAAAGAAAAAAGGGTAAGGTAATTTTCTCACGCTTTGAACCTTGCGGCTTAAACTGTCATGCAGCTAAACTATGGCTGGAAAAGAACTACATTTCCCATGATGCTTAGAGTGCAGCTTCAGGAAGTAGTGAACTGGATGAGTGAAGTGGACGCTAATATCACGTTTTGAAGTCTTGGTAGGTGTAAGCGTACATTCTGGGAGCGCATGATAGGGTACTTGGAGCTCTTTAGGATATCCTGGTGCCTGACCGCGTAGTGCTTTATATGTAAGAAGGAGAATTTTAAGGTGAAATATCTCTTCTTCTGGTTCCTGTTAAGACTGGTGCGGCGATATTTTGGACCCCTGTTTCGAAACCCGCTGGCGGTAGTTAGACCTGTCACAATAACAAATGTTGCTGGTCGATAATTGTCGTAGAAATTATTGTTGATAATCGATGTTATTGACAGGATTTTTGGAGACCAATTTTTCATTAATTATATGGCATAACAATGAGAGTACATCGTATCAAAAGCGCTAAACTAATTTCTGAAGAGTATGTAACGTTGTAATTGAAATGTCAAGACCTTTTAAATAAATTAAACAAAATAATACGTTAATGAAAATAAAATGGACTCTGTCTCTGATAAGAAAAAAACACACACACACGTATTGGTAAACTTATGTAGGGGGTGATAATTGAGCTGGCCCACATATCTATGGTGGCAGAGTAAGGAGGAAGGAAAGGAAGGAAGGAAAATGGTCAACGTCTTTTTTTTAATGATTTGATTAATCAATTTATCGATTATCGTGACAGGCCTAGTGGTAGTCCCTTCACTTTATTTTTACATTGTAACATCCCCAACAATCCTGAAATATTACTACTCTATCTTATTTGGGACAGATTTATAATTGATGCTCTAAATTGTGAATTTGCTGACCTGGACGTCTTTAACCTTTCATTGAGGCCCCCTGGTATAGGTGGTCTTACACAGCCTTAAACATGCATGAATGCCCACAGGAGCAGCAACAGAGGCAGAAAGAGGCAGAGGCCCGGTAGCTTGTAATCCCTGTGTACCCCCTGTGGTGAGGCCCCTCATCAGCTCCAACATTCATGCTTCTCAGCAGCACAAAAGCTCCTAAGCAGCCCCTCCGAGGAGGGTCACCGACCTTACAAATCGTTAGGCTTTTCATGGGTTTTGTGTCTGTCTGTGTACAGCTGCATTTCTTACCCCCTCCACTCATATTCCAGTTTGTGTACAAGTTTGAAGTTACCACTAATTTGATGGACTGGGGAACCTTTGGAATCAAAGAAACAACTTCTAGGGATTTTCAAATTCAGTAATCCCTCATTTATCGCAGTTAACTGGTTCCAGACCCGACCGTGAATTTCCGCAAAGTAGGATTCCTTATTTATAAATCAAGTATTTTCATAGTTGGAACGTAGAGGCCTTCTAAATATGTTTTATAACGTTATTAGAGCCCTCTAGACTTGAGCTAACACCCCAATAGTCACCTTCACACTCGTATTACCCAATATAATAGACATAATGAGAGTAAATAAGCCATTTAGGACTGAAATAAGACGGTGCTCGTGTGCGATACTATGAATGTGCGGGCCGTGTGGCAGGCAGACAGGAAGTGACATTGGGGGTTAAGGGTTGAGTTTTAGCCTGGCGTGGGTTCTGGCCGCAACAATAGTGTTTCTATTAGGGATTATCGTGCCTTTTGTGATATAATTCAAACTTGCAACAAGAGCCCATCTCACCGAACATTACAGTAACATTACTGACACCTGGTGACCGGTGTAGAATACTACATATCATTCATAGCATTTTTCAGTGCGTCTTCTGAATGCCTTGTATTTGTATTTAAGTTCATTTAGCCATTTTTATGCTTGAAAATTATGAATATAAGCAAAAAATATGTAAAACTTGCTTCAATATGCATGTTTTTTAACACGCTACTTAACCACGAAACAGCATGATTTGTTAATGAAAAAATGTGATTGAGTGAAGCCATGAAATTCGAAACACAGAGTGGAGAGGGACGATTACAGTAGAACCTTGGTTTTCATTATTAATCCATTCCCAAAGGTCAGATGAACTGAAACGTGTCAACGTGCTTTGAGTGCCTTGGAGGTGGAAAAGTGCTATACAAGTGAAAGACCCTTTACCCTTTACAGTGCACTCGAAGGCCTCATCAGCACAGAGCTTTAAAGGAGGAGAAAGGAGACAGAAACAGAGTTGTTCATTGATCTGCGCGTATTTTATGTACAAATAAGACAAAGAGACTGTATGACTGATAAAAGGGCTCACTCCTTTCATGCCGTTGTTCTATGGTACAAACACGGCAAGGTGCTGAAACCAATGCACAGAGTGAACCTTCTTCCTGCCTGTTTGGAGGCAAGAGATGAGGAAAACAGGACACGCATGCACATGGCAATATATTGAGACCGGCAAAATGATCAAGTTCATTTTCATGTATTGTGTGATTAATTCATTCATTTATTATCATCCCAGGCCTAGCGCACACCGGACACTTTTCTTCCGAACGAGAGATCTTGTCACTTTTTAATCTTGCAAGATCTGGTGACACGAGATCCTGTGACACCCCTAGTCCATAGTGTCCCAACTCCAAAATAGGAGTCACCAACATGTGGATTCATTGTTTGGACACTGGTTGGTCGTGTGATAACCAAGGCATATTTTTTGGCAGTAATTTTTGCCAGAAACTGAATCCTACGAAAACCGCGGCGTGCAAAAACCGAGGTTCCGCTGTAACAGTTTATGCCATCGCCATTTTTTGGTATTTGTTAAGGTTTTTGCACCGAACCCAGTTTCCTGTCACTGCCAGGTAGCAAGGAAACAGAAATCTAAACACAACGAAAATCATCTTCGGTAAGATGATTGGAATAAGATGCTCAGGTGCCTCACATGAGGCCCTGGCAGATGTACGATACCTTGCCAGGGTTGCCCCACCGCGAGGGACGGAAGTTAGACAACCATAGCAGGGTTAGGCTTAGCATTTTGGACGTGACATCAGTGGCGAAAGGGCGTTTTTCTTTCTTTTTGAAAGACGTATTCTTTGAATCCTGCCAAATTCTAACGCAATTAGGTGCATTTTTTGGTTTATGTGACGTTATCTGTTGACAACTTGGGCTGGTGTCAAACTTGTCATTTGACCCGCACCACACGGCAAAAAAGTCATGGATGAGAAGATGATGTGTGCCATTTTTTAAATCATATCCTGCTGGTGGCAGCCCCCCACCCCCACCCACCCACCAAGTGGCATGTTAAGCCTTGGGTGTGAACGCTGGCTTCCAGGCAAGGTTGTGTGTGGCAGTGGGCGGAGGTTCTCAGAGGGATGGGTGAGTTGGTGTCAGATGGGGGCAGGAGGTCGCGCTGTCTCCCAGCTCTCCGTGTGCATGTGTGAGCGCGCGTGTGCGGTGTTGTGTGTGGCGTGCTTGTCGCCTGTGTATAGGTAGGGGTTCATCAGCGTGTCACGAGGTGACGAAACTCGCTAATGTATGTATGCACACACACACACACACACACACTCGCATGGCATTATTATTCAGAGCTACATTGCGCTTGTTTTGGCTGTCGTTAAACGCGAGCCCCCTGCAGATCCCGCGCGGCCTTAAAAAGATGAATTCATCTGTTCATAGCATTTTTCTTTTGTTCAATCCTGCCAAAAGGAGTAAAGCAAGCGGAGCAATCACTGTTCACTTTACAAGCTCTTCAAGTGTCAATTGGCTTTCATCTTTTTAACATGTGGACAGCAAAACATCTTAATCATGCCCCCAAGGAGTATCACACTGTCCAGGACATGAAAGCTGTGTGGAAGGAGGCTGTGCTATTCTCGGTTTGGTTCTGGAGATGGCGGAAGGACTTCCATTTGGCGTAACCAATAAAGTCAGAGCCTTTTTATACACACTCCTGATTGAAAAATTGCTAGAATGTACATTTTGCACAGTTTGATCTGAAAGGAAAACTGCACTTTTTGGGGAATTTTGCCCATCATCCATAATCCTTAGGAGTGACTTGAACATACATGTCTTTGTCTTTTCCGTGAGTTCTAAAGATATAAAAACAGCTAAAAAGAGGCAGCTAAGAATGCATGTAATGGGACGCACCTGTTCCAGCTATAGAGCCTTCTGAAGCAACCTCCAAAAGCCGCCAGCAGCGCCCATTTACACGATGTGACGTGCACATTAGCCAAGCTGCAGCGACAATGTTGTTATTGTTATTAACATTGTACGCCCAACAACTACGTTACTGGCGTAGTGACACCTCGCCACACCACACACTCGCCCTCACAACGCGTCAGGATTGGAGATGCCGCCACTCCTGCTGTGTTTTTGTTTTTGAGTTTGGAAAAGTTAACGCTAAGTGTAGCGTTGGTTTCTATGTTGACCAAAGTACTGTAAGTATGACGTGATCATGAATGTGCCTCTTACTACATGGTTACATGTGCCGTGTGATGGTTATTGGACCCCACTCGGCACCAGTAACCTTCATTTGGGCCGAGGATCGTCCCGTGTCTTGACGGACAGCCAGTCGGATCCTCCGGCTCATTTTTTTGGGTGTACCATTTGACTTTTTTTGTTTCGTAGGAGGAGCAGATCTGTTAACGTGCTGAAGGACACTGTCGCGAGCTGGCAGTCATGCATAGCGTTAAAGGAGTTCTGTCATTTCCGAGTCGTTACTGGGATTTGATTTGTCGTGGTTCGGCCCGCAGTTTGTTTTTACTGTCCGTCTGTAATTGTAGAAATAAAATGAATTCACTACAACTCAACTATATAGATAGGTTCCTGGCTGTTTTTTAAGTTTCGTTGTGGAAATCATCAAAGCTACGCAGCTTTACAGTATGTTTAGCATTTTGTTCCCTGACAGTTCCTGAAATGAACTCAACCGTGACCTTAAAACTCAGGTACATACATTGTGAAGTGTAACCATAGCAACATTTTATTGTAAATAAAAATTGTTTTGTTGTTTTTTTTTTGTTCAGTTTAGAACATCTTGTTAAAAGATCCAAAATAAAACTTTGATGGCGAAAAACGCTAATGTGAAAACGTCATTCAAAGTCAGGAGATGCTCTGCTTTCATTTGGTTCCCTTTTGTCAAATGGCGAAACTGGTAGAACATTCACGTTGGCATTCAAAAGACCTAAAAGTTGATGAAAATCACAGACATGATGTCTCGACAAGTTATCCTTGACAGACCTCCCAAATGCCATGGCGGCAAGAAAACTTGTGACATAACTGTCAAGCTTCTTTTTGACATAAAACGAGGAGGAGTAAAGCCCAACAGGACACAAAATGGCTGCTGTGACAAATGTCTATAGATGGGAGCTGTGTGGCGTGGTGTCTAAAGAGTCGAAAGAACAAGGCGACGCCAAGAAGGGGTGGATGATGCAAAGAGGGAGAGCAGCCAGTCAGTGGATCAGTCACTCCAAGCCTGGCCTCTCGGTGGGGGGTTGTGCTTGGGGCGAGATCACAGGCCTGCTGCCACGCTGAAGCCTTCACAGGCACACAGCGACAGATACCATGCTGCTGGCACCAGGTCGCCACTGATTCATCCTCTCCTCACCCATGTTCCTTTCCGTGACCCGATCGCTTCATTTCCGACCGTCACGCCATTTGAGCATGGTAGTTGGGGCTGTTATGCAAACCATGTCCTAAAAAGGATCTTCACACGAGTCACTTGTAGAAGGCAACCCAAAGATAGCGGAATGCTGCTGACTACTTTAAAAGTGGAGTTTGCTGAAAAGATCTCGTGTCACAAGGTCTCGCAAGATTAGAAAGTGACAAGATTTCTCATTCGTAAAAAATATCATGAGCACTCGACTTGGGACAATTTTGACTGATCTTTCAAGGCACACAGAATATTGTGTTCGACGGCTAAACAAACACGGAACCTACCAAAAGAAAGATTAGACTCCCGTCTTTCATCAGAAAAAAAGTTAGTTTCTACCTTTTTCCGTTCTTTAGTAATCAGCAGGAGGACATAGGTAGGTTTCAGGAAAATATCAGTTCCTGACTAAAAAAGGGAGAAACCTTTTTGTGAAAAGACACATTTCAAGCATAACTTTCACTTTGACACAAATATTTTTTGCTTTTGTGGCAGCTCAAATATCTAAACAACTATACCAACATAAGCAACGCAAAAAAGAGGTGTTTTACGTCAAAATAACAATTTATTTACAGAAATAACGCCATGAGCTATTTACAGTTTTTACATCTGGAACTAAACAATGTGCGTTCATGTGTGCACACGCGTGTTCGCATGCGTGCGCGCATGTGCGTGCGTGTGCATGCGTTAAAATTTCCTGCCAGGTGTGATTCTTCCACTCGCATGATCCCTGCCGAGCGCTCATCAAATGCACTTATGCCACCTTGTGGCCGTTTTTATGGCTTAAAATTGCTCTGAAGCGAAATGCGTTAGTGGAGAGTTGCGTCATCACCTCTTTTTGCCTCTCACGCAAAAAAGGCGTATAAATACGTTGTTGGGATCGGGCGTTCAGGTTTCTAAAAACGTATAACGATGTCTTCGGTATTGAATGGCAGCGAACCACAAAATCGTCTAAAATGGCCGGTACTGATGTGGTTATCTTTTGAAAAATGGCTGGGATTGAATGAGTTAGGGGCACCTTAACGGCACTCAGGAAGCAGGCAAGCATCTCTCCAAAGTCCAGTTACAATTTACTTTTGTCCACTGCAGCAATCAAACCGTCATCCTCGTGGTTTCCGAAGCCCAAGTCTGTATCAATTTCCCATTTATCAAAAGGTGGATATGATGTCCTTCTTTTTCAAAGAAGAGCTAAAGCATCTGAATGTGTGGCCTCCACAAACTGCTTATCTATCTTTACAGCAGCCAACATTGGGCTTTATTGGGCTTTCTGCTGACACCACAGGCAGAAATATCAGCTGCAACAGATGACCTGACAGCAGACGCATCACTGCTCATTATTTAGTACAGCCATGCCATCTTTCTTAGTAACTACCTCTTGGCATCTGACCCCTTTTCACCCAGCCCAAATTCTTCAAAGTCATCTCCAGACTCCCGACTCGCATCCGTTCTTCTGTTACCCTGACTGCTGAACGTCAGTCGGCTTCTGTTAGCATCAGCCTGTGCTCATCATTATCCATCAATTAGACAACAGCCGGGTTCCACTGAGGAACATCTGAAGCCTTTCGGCTCCCTTGCCCACTGTGCCTCCTAGATAATGTTGCTGCTCTAAATAAATGTGCAGCACAACATAATGGCCATGATCGTATGAGGGGAAGGCTGAGGGAGAAGCCAGAAGGAGCTGACAAAACAAATTCTTGTTTTCACAGAAGGCTGTTGTAATGCACTTCAACAACACCTACCGTACACTTATATACGTACACGCACACGCACACACACACACATACATATACACATATACAGTGGTGTGAAAAAGTGTTTGCCCCCTTCATGAGTTCTTATTTTTTGCATGTTTGTCACACTTAAATGTTTCAGATGATCAAACAAATGTAAATATTAGCCAATGACAACACAACTCAACACAAAATGCAGTTTTTAAATGAAACTTTTTATGGCTAAGGGTGAAAAAGTGATTGCCTCCACGTTAAAACATAACTTAACTGAGATTGACTGAGATCTGTCAGTGTGGAAAAGGTTATAAAACCATTTCTAAAGTTTTGGGACTCCAGCCAACCACAGTGAGAGCCATTATCCACAAATGGCAAAAACATGGAAAAGTTGTGAACCTTCCCGTAGTGGCCTTCGAATCAGAATGACCCCAAGGGCGCAGCGATGACTCATGCAAGAGGTCACAAAAGACCCCACAACAACATCCAAACAACTGTAGACCTCATTTGGAAAACTCGGAGGACATGGGGGGGACGACAACCTCCACCTGTAAATGTAAGCATTGTATCGGCGTTGGTCTTCACAAGCTTTGATTTGTCCTGGTCTGTTTCAGCAATGGTACACCAGCACGATGAACCTTCTCGGCACGTGGCTCACTGACCGCATGGACCTGCAACTGCATGTCTATCAGCTGAAGATTCTCATCAGAGTTGTCAAGGTGACGATTTCATTTCCATCTTTCACCAGGAGGCGTGCATTCCATCCGTTCTATGATGCGGGTTCGTTTCTTTGTAGCAAATAGGTGACCTACAGTCGGGTGATGAGTAACTGACCTAGCGTGTGATTTACCCCACCCGTCCTGGTACGTTTTCTCCAGAAACGGTGCCAAGATTGCAGGAAGACGGCTGCTACATGAGTGGCATGTGTTTGCTGAAATGTATTGACAGCGAGCTGACAGACCTCAACACTGTTTTATTAACGAAGCGGCCGTGTGACCTAGAATCTCATGGAATGGTTCTATCCTCGCAAAAGCAGGGTGCTTTGTTTGGCCACTGGATTCAGTGCAGGCCTAGAGGACAGGGCAATATTGCACAATGGCCGAGGCAAAATTTGGGCAAAGATTTGTAACTGAATGATAAGAAAATGGGGACATTTGAAAAGCGAGGTTTGACTGTTGCATTCCAAACGGTCACTGTTCATGGAAATGAGAGTAATCTCTTGAAAGGGTGTACGTGTTGAAAAGAAGCGGTGGTTGAATCCTTTCGACTGCGCGTCCACAGAAGAACACCTGATCTCATTAAGAAGTGTGTGCTGTCAACCACGCCTCTCGTTTCTCACACCGTTGTTTTGATCTGTAGAAAAAGTACCGTGACTTCCGCCTCCAAGGCGTCCTGGACTCCACGTTAAACAGCAAGATGTACGAGACCGTCAGAAATCGGCTGACCTTGGAAGAAGCGACTGCCTCGGTGAGAGAGGGCGGGATGCAAGGCATTTCCATGAAGGACAGTGATGAAGAGAGCAATGATAACTAAAGTGAGTTCAGCGATGTGCTGCCTGGCAAACACTTTGTCAGCTGTTTGTTCTCCGTCCGTGTGAGAGTTCCTTGTTTATTTCTGTGGTCAAGGGTACTGAAATATTGTGTCAGTGTCAGACATGAAATAACACTTGGATTTCTATTGTGCTGGTTTAACATCAAGCCTGCAGAAGATGTTATGTTATGTTTTTATCCGTGTGTAATTAAACTTCCAAATGTTCTCATGCAATACGGTTGACATTTTTTGCCCACTTGTGGAACTAAGACTATACTGACTGAGCAGCTACTGCATGTTGTATTTTTTTAAGCAGGGAGGGGTGTGGGGGTCTTATGTTGCTTGGGATCCTCGTCACCTTTCATTGAAACTTTGAAAGTGTCATCAAAGCGGACATGTGTTCATCGATGCTTGTAAGTGAAGACAGTCTAGGCCCACGCAGCAGAAGTAAGGCCAACACGGATGTTTTCAAAAAGGCACATTCCCTTCCATTCATGTGCGCAAAAAACACATTCACCGGATGTCAGGCGCATTTTGGCCAATCAGAAGCCTGAAAAAGCAACTACAGTTGCCTCTGTTCATCGATTTAGTGAGATATTAGATGTACAATGACGTGTACATTATCTTTAAAATGAGCACAAACTCACACAAAGCCCTGGAAACAAAAGCGATTTTTTTCTTTTAATCACCCGTGCGTGTTATCAGGTGCCCGCAAGTCGCTAACGTCATGTTCTGTTGTTAAATCAGGTTTAAAAACATGCGACCATGTTGCACTTTTATGATGACACAACCCAGAGGTGGGAGCAAGTCAGTGTTCTGCACGTCTCCAGCAAGTCACGAGTCTTTAATCCCAAATCTCAAGTCAAGACCAAACAGGTCGAGGCAAGTCCGAAGTCATAGCTTGAAATTTTCAAATCCTTACCAGTCATAAGCAGCAAGTGTTTACTAGGGATGTCCGATAATATCGGCCACGATATTGCCATAAAAATGTGATATGGGTTGATATCGGTATCGTGTTTTTCCCTATAATGAAAACCGATAATAAAACACTGCTGTATATACTGTACAGGCCTACGGGCTCCCGTACTTGCCGTCATCGAGGCATCCAGCGGCGCCAATCGATGGAAATACTTCGTCACGTCCTGTGTTATTCCTCGCAGTCGGAACTGGGCTTGATATGTTGAAACCACGAGCATGGGTGTGCCGCAGATAACACCGACGTTAGCTAACTCGTTAGCTTGTAGCGGCGCCGGCCCGGTCTCGTTGTCTCTGTTGTCAATCAACATTTTTACCCATGTCGAGGGTCACCAAATGTGGAGATGCGATTCACGAGACAGGAGTCGAGGTAGGTGGCACCAATCAGTTTACTCTCAACTCGGCAACAAGCAACGACTCTTTAGCAATAGCTAAGTGGCTACAACAACCTCATGACCTGCAAACGGAAGTACACTTGTTCATTCCGTGAGTGATATGTGATGTTACACACATCGGTGTCGGTTGATATCGGATTCGGAAATTGAGAGTTGGGCAATATCGGCATATCGGTTATCAGGAAAAACGCCAATATCGGACATCCCTAGTGTTTACCAAATAAAATACTATGACCTCGTAGTTTACGAATGCAAATTAAATTCCACTCGCATCATGACACGTCACGGTGTTAATCGCTGCCCCTCTCTAGCAGTCAGGCGTTCACAGAAATGTAAGCCACACCCTTGTTGGTTGTTCTTAAACCTGATTGGATGGCGTGTGGAAAAATGAGCTTTTGACCATGATGGACAGCAGTTTGTCCAGTGTCCTCCTGTCTCTCACTGTTACAAACGCCTCCAACTGAGCGCCGATAACTTGTTCGGCTTTCCGGACGAGTTTGTCCATCTGGTTTGTGTCCTTTTTGCTGGTGCTGCTCCCCCAGCAAACCACAGCAAAGTGCAGGCCACTGGCTGCCACAGACTGGTAGAAAAGACATGATCAATCGATCAATCGTTGTTAATTGTCATGGTGGACAACAAACGGAGCCCCAATTTTTGTTCCTAGAAATACGGCATTGAAATAAATCAATACTGCAAAGCATACAGAGATTGTCGATAGTTTTAATGTGTGTTCCTTCAAATTCTCACCAGCTTGTACGAATGGCAACGCAAACTGCCTAGAACGTCTCTATGGTCACTTATCTAACAGAGAGTAAGATAGTTTGCGTTTATAATGTCAACATTTTGTCCATGTGTTCCATTTCAAACCAAATGTTTTGTTGTGGTCAAATATCCTGTCAGTTAGTTTGTGTTTCTTGATTTCCAACTTCATGTACCGTTCCTTCCAGAAGGATGGAATGACGGAATGGTTTGTGTTTTTGACTGGATAGCAGGAATGGTGTTTGTACTGTTTTGGGGTCAGTGTTTACCTCCTGTAAAAGTGCTGCATGTCCTCGGTATTCACTTTCCAAGTGTTCTTGCCCCGTCATGTGACGTTACGGATTTGGGCTGGTCGTGCTTCCGAGTCCCGGCAGAACCCACCGCGACCAAGAGCATCTGAATAAACGTGAAAGAATGGACAGAATTTCTTGCCTCGGTTCTTGTGTTTCTTCCGTGTGTGTGTGTAAAAAGTGGACTTGAAGTGTAAAGTTGTGTAACGGCGTAATTACAAATTTGATTCGACAGGGGAAGTAGACTGCAAAAAATACATTTTTACTAATCCGCCACGCTGCCCTCGCCTCCACCACGGAGCAGCATTTTCTTAAGAAAAATGAGAGATTAGTGCGGATTAAAGCATCGTTCATCTTGAGAGTTGATATTACCGTCCAGAAGGAGATTGAAAGAATTGCCGGAGATCAAATCAACAATGACCAAAATCAAATCAAGGGCTCAAGATGGAAGCTAAAACCAGAGTAAGGTGGGATTAGTTATAATATAGTCCCAAATTAAAAGAAGACAGGATTTTTCTTCTATGATTTAATTCACAGTGGGGGTGGGGAGACCGTCCTCGTTCCAAACACAAGATTTTGGACAAATGAAGATGTTAAATGTGAATGCACTTACTTCCTTGACTTGCCATTTTATGGGATTTATTACACCAGGGATATTGATATTGGCTTAAAAATGGCATATCAGTTCAGACTGATATCGTTTTTTCTGCCGATAATGATATCGGCTCCACAACAGCAAGAGGCTAGCTAGCTAGCTCAGTATGTTCGCGGCCTGGAATTTTTTTGTTTTCGAGTTGTAAATATGCAATTTGCAATGACTGTAAAGGCCAGTTTATCATTTCAAGGACTAAATAAATAAATAAAAGTAAAGGATAAATTCAGCAAAAAGAATCATTAAAATGTTAAAAATGAAGACACAATAACATAAAAATGTCATAAAAGTAACAAAATAGGAATAACTTGTATTTTTATGTTCGAATATAGTTATAAAAATAGAAATAGAACAACATTTTTTTAAAAAAGGAGGCATTATTATTGTTCGGTCTTTTGTAAGCAGCCTTAGCAATCAGCTCCAGCCGAAAATGTCAGTGAACAACCAAAACTCAATCATGAGCTTTAAATTGCACTTTAAATTCAAGAAAAAAAGATTTGGTGGAGACGTCGACGGTGACAGGACGTACAAAAAAGTCTCAAGAACCGTCGGTCGTTTTGGTTTCCAGCCGCAATTTTGGAGTTGTATTTCAACAAACTGGTCACGGGCACTTTGACCAAATGAGCCCACATGAAAATAAAAAATGGCCCTGGGCCGCACTTTGGACACCTCTGTCTTAAAAGCTAGGCTAGATCCTGGAGGTAAAAGGGTGCATTATCGTTGTTGGGTCCTTAGGTCACAACCGGGCACAGTATTTTTGACATTCCTCAAATTGCCGTGTTTCTTTTTTCGTGAAGAGAACGTAGTTGCGGTGCCCATGAAGGAGCAAGATCTCCACACGCATGGAGCACGTACCAAACATCTGAACGTGCGTTGGCTGCATTAATTATATATTTGTGGGCTGCACGTGTGGCACACTACACACATACCAGCACGCAAGTGCGACGTACGCAAAAATTTACATTTGGACACCGAAAAAACGTACGAAAGACACACGTCGGCCGCACGGATGACACACCGAGACGTCAGGAAGTGCCTAAGTTTGTCTTGCAACCTGAATGAAAGGTAAGCACCCTTCGAGTTTGTTTGACATGACGAAGAACCTCTAAATGATCGCTGTTTCGTGGAAGACTGGTCTATTATTAGTCAAAACATTTGGAAATATGAGTGATATGTAGTATTTCTGGTCACTAGGTGGCAGTAATGACACAAAACATTGTCCTGTGGTCAGCCATGGCATGTCTGACATGACAGAGTGGGGGAAAAAAGTTCTCCTCCCATTCCGTGTGGAAGTGGTAAGTTTTGGGCTTTTTAAGTTTAGAAGAAATAAATTTGAGGCTAACTAGCGGCTCTCTCGAGTCCCTGCAGCATAAGAGTTGTGTAAACACTCAACAATGAATAATAGGAGTGTACAGGTGACTATACAGGCCCGTAACCAGAATTTTTTTGGGGGGGTGCAAAAATCACAGTGAACGGACCTTTTGGATGGAAGCGGGGGGGGGGGGGGGGGGGGGGGGCTGTACGTCCCAACGTATTCTGAATACGTGACGTCCGTGATGAGGCGCAGGCTGTACACATTTAGAGATAGCCCCCACGCCTTACGGGATGTGATAAAATATAGTTACTAATTGTAATTATAAAATATACCTTTGTGGCCCGCTGGGGGGTTCGTTCAAACCCCCCGCAACCCCCCTGGTTAAGGCCTGCTATAGGGGTGTTATTTCATGTCTAGAGGGCTCTAATAATGTTCAAAGCCGTAATGAGAAAGTCATAAACAGGTTTTCTATGCTTTAACTACAAAAATATTCCATTTATTATCCTGTAATCCTGTATTCTGCAGATTCATTTATTGCGGTGTGGAACCATTTAACCGCTATAAACGAGGGACGACTGTACAGGCGCGTAAAGTAGAACAAAAACAGGAGCTGGTCCTTTCAGTTAATGTAAAGTAAGCTCATGTCATTTTCCACACTCTTTGCCAGTGAGGATAATGAACAGCAAGCGTCCCGCAAATGTTCCCATCAGACCGCCGGCGAGCACGAGTTGCTGCGGAATACCATTTCTTTAATATCCCCATGAATATCCACACAAGATTGGGCAATTGTGTGCGAGGGGCGACACCGGGGTGGATTAATGAGCTCACAGATTTATGCCAGCGCAAGGCTGAGCTGCTTTTCCGTTTAAGGTCCAATCATGCGGGGGGAATGGGAAACGATAACTTTATGAAAATAAAAACATCTCCAACTGACCGGCGTCGCGAGACATCATCACATGGTCGCAGAGTCCCGCTGTACGATGGATGTGCAAACAAGCTGTTACAGCAAATTGACATCATCAGTGGGTCTCCTGCCTGATAGGGTCCATAATGACAACACACAAATGAAAAGAGCCCATGTGCAGACTAAATAAATTGGCCTTCCCGAGACGTATTTTATTCACTGTGTCCTCGAAGGTAAACAATACGGAGACGAGGTTTTTATTTTTGGGACGCAGCTTTGTGCGTGTGCGTGTGCGTGTGCGCCAGAAGTGTCAAAAATCGCCAACCATTTGAGAGGGCAGGTAGATGTCAGATCCTTTTAATAAAAGCCATGCCCAAAGCCTCTTATGCTGCAATGCACCAAAACCTTCTTATAAGAGCCGACAACAAGCCCACTGATTAATTTTAGATCTTTTCCATGAAAAGAGTAGCTTATAGTTCCAAGCAATCGCTCACAATATTCCAGCAAGACATCAGAGCAGATTGGGCTGAATGACACGGGACTGTTTGTCCAGGCAGAGCCCATATGGGGATCAACATTATCACAGTTTTAGTGAGGCTGCTGTTATTAGACGGATGTCAAAGGTTAATCCCCCGTCACCTGCTGGCACACTTCAGTGTTCACACCTCTTCTTCTTTCACGTGCGTGTTTTTTGTTATTTATTGTGGCACTGTTTGTGCAGCATTAAGGAAAAGGAATAAATAAAACAACTAAAAAAACTAAAGGATAAATTAAGCAAAAGGAAGAAATAAAAATGCTAAAAGGAAAGCTGCCCTTTTTTTTTTTTTGCCCATCATGCGCAATCACAATGTGAAAGACACCCATCCATTTTCTATGCTGCTTGTCTTCATTAGGGTCGTGGGGGCATGCTGGAGCCTATCCCAGCTGACTTCGGGCGGCAGGCGGGGTACACCCTGGACTCGTGGCCAGCCAATGGCAGGGCACATATAGACAAACAAGCATTCACACTCACATTCATACCTATGGACAATTTAGAGTCTCCAATGAAGCTAACATGCGTGTTTTTGGGAATGTGGGAGGAAACCGGAGTACCCGGAGAAAACGCACGCACGCATGGGGAGAACATGCAAACTCCACACAGAAATGCCCAACGGAGAATCAAACCCAGACTGCGACTGCGTGGCCAACATGCTAACCACTAGACCACCGTGCGGCCCTTTCTAAAGACGTAAAAACAGTTAAAAAGAGGAGAATGAGAGAGAACGCACATAATGGGACGCAGCTATTCCGCCTATAAAGCCCTCGGAAAGAAACGTCAACAACGCTGCATTTACATAATGTGACCTGCATGTTAACTCATTCAATCCCAGCCATTTTCAAAAAGACAACCCCTTCAGGACAGGCCATTTTTTGATAGATTCTTGACCGATCTTTCAAGGCGCACAGAATATTGTGTTGTATGGCTAGATGCTGTAAACAAAAGAAAGATTAGACTCCTGTCTTTCATCTGGAAAAAAAATTAGTTTCTACCTTTTCCTGTTCTTTAGTAATCAGCAGTAGAACACAGGTAAGTTTCAGGAAAATATCAGTTCCTGACTAAAAAAGGGAGAAAACCAGCTTTTTGTGAAAAGCATAACTTTCACTTGCACACAAATATTTGTTGCTTTTGCGACAGCTCAAATATCTAAACAACTATACCAACACAAACAGCCAACTAGTCGTAGTCACTTTGACCACATGAGCCCAAATAAAAATGACTAGACCGATGGGAAATGTTATGTTCCATAACATGTGGGCGGGGCTTGGCAACACACTTTGATGATCCGACAATTAGCCACTAAACTGTCGTCATTAATAACCACCAGGTCATCTCTTCATCATAATTGGTACGTATAATGAAGACGATGCCTGGAAGTTGTACGTAGATCACTTCCTGAATTCGTCTCAGCGCCGCCCAGCGGCAACAGGAAATGGAATGCGCACGTGCCCGCCGACTTACGTGAACCCTGAGTTGCTTGCAGCTTTAATTTTTTTAAACATTTTGCATTCCGATGGTCTGCAATGTGAGTGATGTAATATCGACAAGCATGCAACGTTTGCAGGATCTTTGCCAAATACGTGATGCTTCTATCTCCTTTTTGTTTTGTTAGATTTTTTTTTCTTTTTGATTTGGTTTCTCTGCACCCAAAAGCTTCTTGTCTACACTTGACTCACCGCAGGGCCAGAGGCTACTGGACACACACACACACACACACACACACACACACACACACACCTGTTGTGATTGATTAGCATCGCAAGTGAAGAAAATGACTCACTTCTGTCTTGTCTGAAGTCATGCAGAAAGCAAAGAAAATGTGTCATGGTCATAAACATTCAACAAAATGGCTCTTGGCAGCCATATTTCATATTTTATGGTCAAATACAAGCAACCATTGAGACAACTTGTGCTTTTAACCTATGGAACGGTACGGTATGGTTCGTTTCATGAAGGAGCCTCATGTGGTTACACTTGCAGTATTCAACATGTCTGAAAGGGCGGAGGAAGAAGACATTTTATTTAATCCTACCCCTTCTTCATGTCTTTTACTGATAAATCATTCACACCGAATCTCTGACATGTTGACGCTGACCATATTTCACTCGCTTGCATTTTCTCATTTCAATTTTATTTACCTCCTGTGTGGAAAAGAAGGAGGGTGTTTGTACAGTCTGAAGGAAATTGAAGAAACAAAAATGTTTCATATAAAGATAAAATAAGACTTCAATAAGGAATAGCAACACAAATTTCATCAAATATAAAATAATAATGTATAAATAATGAAATTAAAAAAGAATTAAACAAAAGTAATAAAGTAGGAATACGTTTTTGTTGTCATGTTCATTAAATAAATAGAAAATAAGTTCCCCCTGCTTCCTGAAGTCACGCGCTTCCTTGGCGATGCCGGCCTTGCATTTTGTCAGATGCTCATTTATGTTGACATTTGTTGCTTTCATTCAGCGCCTCTGCCTCAGCAATGCCACCTTGGGGTTTTTTGTTGGTGTCGGCGCCCACAAGGTATGCTGGGTAACTTCCTGTGGGCTTCCCAGCATACCTTGCGGGTTCCAATTTTGTGTAAAATTGTATTGTCTTGCATATTAGTGTCTAAATGTCTATTTGGAGACCCACTTAGCCCGTTACATTGTGTGTTCCACACGTGTGACTTGTTGTGTTGCACTGCGAGTCAGGGAGGCGTGTCGGTTGAAGAGCTCAGGTGGTCTGCGATGTGCGAGTAAGGGTGGAAATATCAAGCTGATTCACTGCATGTGAAGAACACCAGTGATGTGCGATGCCACTGGTTTCATTTCCGATCCGATGCTGAGTAAAATTCAGGCTGCTATCAGCGATACCGATATGATACCGATACTTTGCAAATTCACCAAATGTGTCTGATCAGTTACAAAAAAGTAGTGCATTTCATATCACAGCATAAAGAATAGCAGACATTTCATTCATTTGCGTGATGCCGCCGGGGTGGATCTCGCCATTTTACAGCAGGATCTAAAACGTAAATCTTAATCGAAATTAAATCTTTCAATACCAAAGACGTATTTAAGTTTTTATAATCCCGAACATCCAATCCCAACAACGTATTTATACGTCTGTTATGTTTTTTGTGCGAGACAAAAAGAGGTGATGATGCACTTCTGCACTAATGCATTAAAATTTCAGATAAATTTTAAGCCACAAAAGCGCTCAACAGGGATCATTTCAATGGAAGAATCACACGTGACAGGAAGGAGGAAGCGAGAGAGTGTGGAGGAGTGTAGCGTGCAGAAGGTTACGCATTGTAAGGAAATTTTAACGCATGCACACGCACACACAGGCACACGCACGCGTGCACACACATAGTTCAATTCCAAATGCGAAAATTGTAAATAGTTCCTGGTGTTATATTTGTAAATAAATTATTTTGATGTAAAACAACCCCTTTTTTGTGTTGTTTATGTTGGTATAGTTGTTTAGATATTTGAGCTGTCACAGAAGCAAAAAATATTTGTGAGTGAAAGTTATTCTTGAAATGTGTCTTTTCACAAAAAGCTGTTTTTCTCCCTTTTTTAGTCGGGAACTGATATTTTCCTGAAACGTACCTGTGTTCTACTGCTGATTACTAAAGAGCGGAAAAAGGTAGAAACTAACTTTTCTTTCTGATGAAAGACAGGAGTCTAATCCTTCCTTTGGTAGGTTCCGTGTTTCGCCATAGAACACAAAATTCTGTGTGCCTTGAAAGATGAGTCAAAATCGTCTAGAATGGGCGGTACTGAAGGGGTTGTCTTTTGAAAAAATGGCTGGGATTGGATGAGTCCAATTACTACTCATTACACTCAAGCCTCATTCGGACTCACTCACTTACCTGTCATTGTGTCACAACGTGTGATGGAAGAACGTTGCGTGATAAATGAAGCACGTAGTCCTAGCATAGGCGAGTCCGGATGGAATTGTTACGCTGTGTAGACTTTGAGGGGCGCTGGCCGAGATAAAATATTAAAGTTATTTTATTTTGATGAAGTGATGGCCAATTTTAAATGAACAAACCAAGAATCGTGTTTATTTGTAGATCTAAACGTTGTTTTTGCTCACTTTTTGGTCCTACGAGGTTATGCTTTTTTCCTACAGCGTTTGTTACAACATAATATGCAAATGAGTCAATGATGTCATCTTGCTACGTCTAGGACAGCCAGTATTTGCTTTACTTACTGAGGTGCTCCTCAAGCAAGTTGAAGCTTCCCTCTGACTACTTTCAGTGCAACTCAAGCTTTACCAGAAACCCGCAAATATGTGTGAAACGCTGAATCGTGAATATGCGTGGATCCGCTGCACACCGGGAAGCTCAGGTTGAGTGTTGAATGGAAGATAAATAAGAAGTGACGAGCCCCCCAAAAAAAACATCACAGGAGGAGATTTAAGAAAAAAAATACGAATCAAGATGGAAACTCAGGCTGACAGAAAAATGCAGCCAAGCAGTTAGTTCTGCTGTTCCCGACACAAAGATGTCACATCACACGTTTTTGCTTCTTGCAAACATCTCTCACAGCAGCGGTTGAATGGATGTTATCATTCAGTCAGAGAAGCACACGGCGACAGGCGGGAGATCTGACAGCAGCACGGCCACAGAAAATCATCAATCTATGTCTCCGTGTAAGATTCAATAGCTTATTCACAAGGCCCGCTTTAATATAAAAAAATATTGTCTTCAATATATATAGGAGGATGTCTTCAGCTCACGTTGGTAGTCCTTTCTTTCAATTGTCGCTGCTCGTTGAGGGGATGGTGGAGCTGACGAGGGCTGTCCTATCTAGTGGTTGAGCATGAACTGATGCTCGGATGACTAAAGACGACCTGAACAGCGTGATCGATCGCTTCAGTGCCCTGAGAATACAATACAATGACCTGGATGAATGAGAACACTGACGGGCATGTTCTTGTGAGTAACTTCTCTTCTCACATCTCATTTCCTCAGGTTTAACGTCAGTGAAAGTTGTCACCATGGCTGCAAAGTGTGAGGACAACTGTCTGTGATTTCCTGTGATGAGAAGCGTGGGCCACACACGTTATTCTTATCAGCTTGATGTTGAAGCAGCAGTACTGAACAGCAGTTCTTCCAGAAGAAACATTTAGTGTTTCATACAGTAACACCGCTGCTTTGTATGATTTGGATTTTTGACAAAAATGTTGACCAAAAATGCATTGCATGCATTGGCTCATCCATTTTATATACACAGTGGTGTGAAAAAGTGTTTGCCCCCTTCCTGATTTCTGGGCCATTTTTGCCCAGTGTCTTTCTTATGGTGAAGTCATGAACTCTGACCTTAACTGAGGCAAGTGAGGCCTGCAGTTCTTTGGATGTTATTGTGGGGTCTTTTGTGACCCCTTTGATGAGTCGTCGCTGCACTCTTTGGGTCATTTTGGTTGGCCGGCCACTTTTGGGAAGGTTCACCACTGTTTCATGTTTTGGCCATTTGTGGATAATGGCTCTCACTGTGGTTCGCTGGAGTCCCAAAGCTTTAGAAATGCCGTTCTAACCTTTTCCACACTGATAAGATCAATTACTTCCTTTCTGGGGACGAAGACACGAGGGCGATCACTTTTTCACACCGGGATGGGATGTGGGTGACAGGCTGAAACTCTAAAATGCTTTGCCGTTTTGACCTGAAAACCTTTCCATGGGGATACCCCTTTTTAATAATAAAATGTTTCATTTAAAAACTGCATTTTGTGGTCAGTTGTGTCAATATTTGAATTTGTTTGATGAGCTGAAACATTTTAGGGTGACAAACATGCAAAGAAATAAGAAATGAGGAAGGAGGCAAACACTTTTTCTCACCACCGTATTTCAGTGATGCTGCTCAAACACCTGGAATCCCACGCAATGTCAATGTCAAGGTGAAACCTGGAAGTCACAAATATATTTAGCAACTTTCACACTAGTTACAAAATGAGTCGTTTGTGCACCAAATGAGTGTCTATGAGTGAAAAAAAGTTGGAATAACAGGTTTCATCTATTTGCATGTCTCATTTGCAATATTGTGTGTGTACAGTATATTGTGTGTGTTTGATAACACACAACGCATGTTGCTTGCATGCCTGCAGGCGAGAAGCAAGGGTCCCCTTAAATCAATGCTTGAGCTAATTGCTGTTGGAGCTGAATAGAGGGCCTGGGTTAAAGCAAGAGGATCAATGTTTATTGTGTGCCTGAATAAACTCAAATTAGAGTATTTTTCATCCATTTACATATGAGCAGCACCGAGACAACAGGCATTCATTCTTCCATGCTGAGCCGCAGCTTAAAACAAAACACAGCCGGGACGTATTTTAAGGTTATTAAGAGGAAAAAAAGCAGTGTAGGAGGACAGCAGCATGCTGTGTTAAGTACGGCATTAAGCCTATACAGCCCTGGTCCATCGTCACCTTCCCTCACCGCTTCGGTCGTTGGGAAAACATGAAACATTTTAATGTACGAGAGTTTGACAGATGAGAACTCTACAGACAACTCGAACCCCGACTTGGGAGAAAAGATTTCTATTTATTGTATCCAACATATTTGGGCAGGAATGTGCTGATTTTTCATGCTTTACAGAAGCTATACTGCTCATACCTGTCAACCCTCCCGTTTTCACCGGGAAACTCCCGTATTTTGCCCTTCTTTCTCCCGTTTTAATCGTTTCCTGACGTTTTTCAAGTATTTGAAGCACAGCTTCCGGTCAACTGGGCATAACTTGGGCAACATCCACGTAACACATCCTGCAGGAGCTAAAATCCAGCCGACAAAACAAAAAAACAAAAGAAAACGGCAGTATAGGATTCCACAGCCGCACCGCAGTAGGCAGGATGGGAGCGTCATGCTGGGGGGGTTTCTTATCAAGTACACGATATGACAAAGTTACGAGAAAAGAAATATAGCATGTAAAAAAGGGTCATAAAAAATAAATATATGTGAAAAAAGTTATGAGAAAAGAAATATATATATAAATATATAATTATAAAAATAAAATAAAAAAATATTATATACACAAGTTACTGCAAAATGTGTGAAAATAAATGAAATATATCATGTGAAAAAGCTACTATAAAATAAACATATAATCATTACTACAAATGAAATCATGTGGAAAAATATATTATAGAATAAATGCAATATGTAACGTAAAAACTTACTATGAATACATTTTATGTGAAAAAGCTGCTCAAATAAATATATAAATGTATATAAAATAAATATATTACGTTTAGTTACTGTAAATAAATATATAATGTGGCGAAAGTGACCACACTAAAATACTTCAATATAGAATGCAAAAATAGCTACTAGAACGTGTATATATTAGGTGAAAAAGGTTACTAGAAAATACATAAAAGTTACTAGAAAATAAATATAAAATGTGGGGAAAAGTTACGATAAATTACATAGAAAATGTAATGTGCAAAACAAGTAAAGTGTAAAAGTTGCTATAAAATAAATAAAAAGTATATATATATGTGTATATAATATGTAAATAGGACTATAAAATATATAATGTGAAAGTTACTATAAATTAAATATATAATATATAAATATATAAAATGTTAACCCATGACCCAAGTAATATATATTATATATATATATATATATATATATATATATATATATATATATATATATATATATATATATATATATATATATATATATATATATATTTTTTTTTTTTTAATATATATATTTGTGGTTTCTGGACAAGCTGCTGTACATCCTGTGCCGCTGCCCCAAAATAAAATAGCAAATAAATCTAAATAACTCTAAACTGTGAAAAAAGCCTCTACATAGAAATGTGTAACGTATAAAATGAACATACTGTGTAATGTGAAATGTACTTCTTTGCTGCTCAGCTTCATGTTCTCAAATGGCCTTCAAACACATGAATGGACCTCCTCATTGTTAGTGGATTCTTTTCATGTTCCTTGTATACTACTGGCCAAGCCAAGTCTTTTCTTTCCTGCCTGTCCTTCTTTAATCCGTCCACTATTTGTGCAGGGGGGGAAAAAAAAGCACACAAGCAGGTTCACGCAGTGCTTTAGTGGCTAAACGTGAAAGAAGGTTGTGTGTTTTTCTCTACACCAGCTTTGGAAATTGCTTCTTTTCAACGGAGAAGGATCCAAAGGGAGTCTGAGCTCTTGAACAGGTGGACACTGGACGTCCTGGAATGTCCACAAATAGCGGGGGGAGGAGAAATAAGACAGTTTAACGGTGCGGAAACAAGGGAGAAGGTAGAAATGATGACATAGTGACGATGCAAGTTTACTTTCTGTTGCTTCTGAGCAGGTTGATGAGATCCAGTGTGAGCAGGGGCGGTGCTCACGCCAACATGACACGCACAGCTTTTTTTTTTGTCCACACCCATGTGAAGCATTAAAGATGCAAAGTCCTTCCAACTTCAAGCTTTCACCACAAGACGTTTGCAACATTTAGTCTTGGTCGTCTGCGCGTCCTGGTCCCGGTCCTGCTTAATGGCCATTAATTAAGAATTAATCCTCCACCCTGGATGCCATTGTTGCAGCGCACTGTCCTTTTTCAATGCAAATGCGTGAGAGAGGCAGCGAGGTTCTTATTAAACTGATGTGTCCTCCCGTCTGTCCTGCTGGGACCACAAGAGACTGAAAAGACAACTGGAAGGAGCAAGTCTGACATCTTTTGGGTTTTGCTGCGAAAACAAACAAATGTCACGTTCTGGAGCTCTGGAGACGGTGATGTCCTGCGGTAGAACCGGACCCTCCGCGGCTGCCAAGACCCTCGCCTTCTCTATAGACCGGATCATGTCCAAGGGCTCGGAGGGCGGCGCCGAGGAGCGGTCGGAGGGAAAGAAGCTGCTCGGGTTCTGCTCTCCGATTCCCTGCATGATCCCGCTGCAGCCCTTCGGCTATGACTTCCAGGCCAAGGCCCTGATGAACTACTCGGATCTGTGGAGGTCCAGTCTCAGGGGGAGCGCGCCGTGCAAGGCGAACTGCTGCGTGTGCGCCAAAGTGGACTCCGGGCTGAAGCAGCCCGTGTTGGCGCCTGGGAGTCGGCTGGTAAAGCCGCAGGTGATCCACCAGGCTCTGGCCGTGCCGAGCGGTTCTTTCTACTATCTCAACTACCTGGACCCTGCCTTCCCCCAGTCGGACTTGCTGGCGGGACACTGGTTGTCCAGCCAGCAGACTCAGGCGTCCATCTCAGCCCAGCACAGACTTTTACTCCTGGACAATGGCAAGGTGCCGGGCGGCCTGGGGGGCGACAAGGCGCCCACACCCCAGTACCCTCACAAGGAGCATCTTCCCGGGCAGCTGGACCAGATAGTGAAGGACAATCACGCCGAGAAGAACTCCTTCAAGACGCACAACAAACTTTGCAGCAACGGCGGCGCTGGAGAAGGAAAACCCAAAAACTTCACATGTGAAGTCTGTGGAAAGGTAAAATACATATACACATATATAATACTGTACATATATATTATATATATACAGTATATATGATCCCTAATACACGTGGAATACCACGTTTTATTGCAACATACACGTAGGCCTAATTCAAAACACGCATGTAATAAACAGCATGGAAATTGAAGTGAAGTGGTTAAAAACTAAAAGTTGTGATTTTTTTTGTTGTTGTTGCAATTGTTCAGGTTTTTAATGCTCACTACAATCTGACCAGACACATGCCGGTGCACACCGGAGCACGGCCGTTCGTGTGCAAAGTGTGCGGGAAAGGCTTCCGGCAGGCCAGCACTTTGTGCAGACACAAGATCATCCACACACAGGTAACACTACTACACGTGCACGCACTGTTTATGTTATGCGCGATTTAAAGCGTGCATGCGTGCGCTATTTGTCTGGTTATATATTGAAAAAGGTGTATTGTGCCTTGAAGGAAAAGCCTCACAAATGCAACCAGTGTGGAAAAGCCTTCAACAGAAGCTCGACCCTCAACACGCACGTTCGCATCCACGCGGGATACAAACCTTTTGTCTGTGAATTCTGCGGAAAAGGATTTCACCAGAAAGGTAAGGATGACTGTTTTCTCTTTTATACTTTTTAAAAATGGTTTAAGTCAGCCCGTTTTGTTTTTTTAAACAAATTCAACACTTGGCTTCCAAAACAGCAGAACAAACATAAATGAACATTTTGGGAAATTATATGAAATTATATGACAATTCTATAACACATAAACATTTGTGAGGAAATATTACGTAAAATAACAATTTTATGACGGCATTTGGGGGAAATTATATGAAATTACTAAAAAGCTGTATAACATAAATGAACATTTTGGAAAATCTATATATATATATATATATATATATATATATATATATATACATACTTTAAAATGACATAACAATTCAATAACATAAATGAACATTTTAGAAAAGGTATATAAAATGATATAACAATTATATGACAAATGAACAAAAGTGACATATAAATCATTTACAACCGAAATGACAAATTAGTTTGAAAGAAAACGATATAAATACCTTTTTATAACAATAAACATTTTGGGGAAAATGATATTACAGGATTTAACAACTATGTAGCATAAATGAAAAATAAAAAATAAAACATTTATGTAGCAATTATATAACATACATGAATGATGATTTTGGACAATTTTCGAACATAAACGGCAATTTGTGGGAGGGGGGAATGATATCAAATGATCCAACACTTTTGTAACAATCAACATTTTGGGAAAATGATATTACATGATTGTATAGCAGAAATGAAAAATGTGAAAGCAGCCGTTATTATGTAATATCAATGAGTTTGTTTGCTTCAGAGTTTGTCGTTCAACTTTTGCTTGAAAATCGTAGATTTATGATTATAGTTTCGTGTCAAATGTGACGTCTGTGCTCTGCTTCCTACATTTTGATATCTCAATTGAAACGTCATCACAATCTCGTTTATCTTGCAAGCGAACGCGTGCTTTGTTTTTATTTGCACAGATGCTGAGAATGCGTTTGCTGTTTGCTCCCAAAATGCGTTTGCTGTTTGCTCCCTGTGTCCAAACGCTGCTGCTGCTGCTCAGTTAGCTGTGGGGGGGGGCGTGGGGGAGTAAGAAAGGAGAAATAATTGCGTGGAATTAGGACATGTCACTTTACACTCGTTCATTTCCTTCAACACAATTTGCTGTGGGTCAGCTGCCAGACCCCTGCAAAAGTTTTTTCTCTCTCTCTCCGTTTGATTTTGACAAAGTTTGACAACTTGTTGACTTCAACACACAAATACCAGATGAATGTCGTCTGGGGCACAATGAACGTTGCCCTCGGCGGGGCGAGAAAACACAAGAAAATGCTGACTTTTTCCTACAAGAGAAAAGCCTCAGTTTCACCTTTTCAGATTTGTTTTAATCATTAAGGAAGGTTTGCTTATATGGGCTTCAGTATATGCTTTGAATTGTTATTGTTGTGTGAATGCGTTCGCACAAATATGTGTGAATGCGTGCAACACGTACGAAATTCTCCGCCATTTCTTTCTTTACTCTTATTCTGCCTTTTTTTTGCCCTTTTACTTTTCCTTCATTTTTCAACCGATTCACACCACTCACGCATCGAATCGTTCGGCTCGTTCGGGAATAGTGTGCGACCATTTCGGGTTTTTCCCCAAAAAATCCCAGATGTTCCAAAACCTTGAAAATTCCCCGGCATTTTTCAAACTTCTGCCATTTGCACATTTCTCAGATGATTCAAGCCATCCCATCATGAAAACATTCCACACACTCAGGGCTTCAAACTAACAATTTTCCACATGCCTTTTCCAGGCATTCCCACTTTTCCTTTGATCTTCATTTCTGGAATTTCCTTTGAAATTTTTCAACCAATTCTAACAATTCCAACACCAAATCGTTCAGCACGATCCAGACATTAAGGCTACCCATTTTTCACATGTAATTTTTTTTTCTTCAAAAAATTCCAACTTTTCCAGAAAACTAACGATCTCCGAAGGAATGCTGCTACTTCCACATTTCTCGACTGATTCACGTCATTCCAACATTCAACCATTCAATAATCCACATCCACATCACAACAATTGCCGCTTTCCAGACATTCCTGTTTTTCCACAATGCTGATGTAGTTGCTGAATGCCTTTGATCTAATTAGATCAAAGGCATTCAGCAACTACTTCCACATTTCTCAACCGATCCAACCATTCCAAAATCAACATGGACACCTTCCTGCTCATTTTTGTTTTGTTTCCCCCCTCATCAGGCTCATGCATTCACACGCCATGTCTCCAGACTGCAATCATCTAGTTGTTATATTTTCTTTTACCATTATAGAGCCATATAATTAAGTGGATAATAAAGAGGTGTGTGTTATTGTGGCCAGTTTTGGTGCAAACTGAAACAAATGCAAATGCAAAAACAACATGCACAGTATAATAAATAAATCTATCTATTGGGACCAGTAGATCAGAAGACTAAAGGTAATCTAAGAAGTAATCCAACACCTCCTTCCTTGTCAGGCAACTACAAGAACCACAAGTTGACCCACAGCGGCGAGAAGCAGTACAAGTGCTCCATCTGCAACAAGGCCTTCCATCAGATCTACAACTTGACCTTCCACATGCACACGCACAACGACAAGAAGCCCTTCACCTGTGCCACCTGCGGAAAAGGCTTCTGCCGCAACTTTGACCTGAAGAAGCACATCCGGAAGCTGCACGACAACAGCTTCTCCTCCGCCGCGAGCCGCGCCGAGACGTGCTGAGACGTCTGCTTGTCAGCCGCACGAGCGAGTTCAAGGTAACGCCCGCTTAACGTCCACGTGATAACACGAATCCGTCATCCCTTTGTTGCCTGGCGCGTGTGAGCGCAACACAGCAGGAGGAATGATTGAAATGTACATAATGCAAAGAAATGTTATTTAAGATAAGATGCCAGCCGTTTCTTTATTCCACCGAATTGCTTTTCATGTCAATGAAAGTTATAACTTATAAAAATGATGATGAATGTTTGAGCCACATTGTTTCTATATTCAAATGTTTGAAAATAAAACATGTCTTTCTATATTTTGGTTGCAGTTTGTGAATACACAGAAAACACAACAGATTTCCACAGAAACATTTCAGTAATGGGGATGGGGGCTACCAAAAAAATCTATAAAATAAACATACCTGCATCATGTGCATCGTTCTCAAACTATTTATTTCAATGTTTGTATTTATTTCATTGATTTATACCCTCGTGATATTAAAATAGGCGTACAGTGAACGTGAAGTGGGCTTATATTATACTATTTGTATTATTTCTGCATTGTCCTCAGCAAGTATTGACAGACACGCTCTCACTAATACCACATTTACACTTGACTCGGCCGTAATGTCGCAAATGATGAGAAATAACACGCAGACCCTCGAAAAGGAATTACATTAAGCGGCTAAACGGCCTCTGGAGATGCTGAGGGAAGGTGGGGAGTCTCATCATCATCATCATCTCCACTGGAGATAATGGAGCACTCAGGCCGCAGCTCCTCATCTGGGCCTCCAAGTTAATAGAAGACCAGTTATTCTCCGCACGCCCCCTGGAACAATATTATCTCTGCACACATTGTGTCCAGTGCGTGCTGCATGCGTGCTCCCTAATGGAGCTCCTTCTATTAACACCACTGTTAATCGCACCAGCGCCTATACCTGCACACACCTGTTGAAAAGCCATGCATTCATGCGCGAAAGAAAACAAACATCCCAAAGGTGAGTCATAATTATGGGATGCAAAGTCGAAATGACGAGATAAAAAGTCACATTCATGAGACAGCAAAGTCGAAATGATGAGATAAGAAAGTCATAATTATGATATAAGAAAGTCTAAGACTAAAAAGAGATAGGAAAGTCAAAATGATGAGATAAAAAGTCCATATTATGAGATAAGAAAGCCATAACTATGAGATAAAAAGTCAAAATGAAAAGTAAAAAGTAAAAACAAAAGTCCAAATGTCGAGATAAGTCGTAATTATGAGATAAAAAGGTCAAAATTACGAGATAAAAAGTCCTAATTATGAGATGAAAAATCCTAATTACGACATAAGAAAGTCATCATTACGAGATAAGTCAAAAGTCATTACGGTTGTATCTCATAATTATGACTTTTCTACATGTCATAGTTTTGACTTTTTATCTCCTAATTTCGATTTTTATATCATAATTAGGATTTTTTTTAACATTTCGTGATGTAATTTTTTTATCTCATAATTGTGACTTTTTATCTCATGATTATGATTTTTTAAAATCTCATTTCAATGTTTTAACATAATTATGACTTTCTTATCTCAACGTTATGACTTTCTCATCTCCTAATTTCGACCTCTTATCTCATGATTGTTGGTCACCATTGGGAAATTTGTTGTCTTCAGTGGCAGAAACGGGCTTCCGTAACCTGGCTGTCGGTGAGAATGAAAATAAACATGCATCACATTTAAAACGTTACAAGGGAGGAAAAGCTTGGTGAATGTTAATCAATAAATCTTTGGGAAAAACACTGGAAATTACTATTTACATTATAATATAACATTAAAATACAATATAACAGTTATTAAATATAGAAATGATATTGTTATAATATCAAATATAATATATGATTATTATACATTAAGAAAAATAGACTTGGCTTTGGGAATATGAGAATCCCTGCAGATAATAAAATACAAAATATATGATTTTGTGGTGTCACGCATCAACATGCAGTAAACATTTAGATATATACATTTATAGGTATGCACAAGTATACCATTGGGGGTTAGAATATTAATTAATAATAATAATTAATTTTTAACAGCACGTACAATATTGCAGTAATATCGCAGGTCTTGTCAAATGATGGCTCGCATTGTGATGACAACTTGCAGGAGGCTTTCACTTTTATTCAAAGTAGACGTGACAAAACGTACACACACGCGCGCACACACACAGTTTAGGTGTGCAGGAGGCCAAAGCCTGCAGGCTGCGCGCTATGAACAAAGGAGCAGTAAACAACATGAAGGTTGCGGGTTGTCCTTTTCACTTTTCACCGCAGCATCGCTGCGGCGTCTGAGCAACAGCCTCAGCATCACAGGCACGTCGCCGAGCCACTGGCCCTTTAATGAGTGCGCGCGCGCGCGCGCAGCGCAGTGGCGAGGGCGAGCGCGCGTTAATCAGCTGTCAACAACATGAGGACATCTTTGTGAAGGATCTCCGGGATCTCCAGGGATTGAAGCAATTTAAGGCGCACAAAGGAGCTCGTTTGAGACAGGAAGGGAGAGAGAGAAAGAGATTGAATTGATTGTAAATGAGAGATTAGCTTCAACAATAAGTGGGGGTTGAGAAAAGGAGCAATTAAGTCTACCAAATGTTAGCTTACATCACTTTCACTTTAGCCCACATGAAATTCCAATTAAAGTCTTCTAAAGCCGTCATTGTTTTGCAGGTGGGGGGGGGGGGGGCACTTGTGTCACCACACATTACTACACAAAGACTCACAACGCATCTGCCATTGGTCATTAGGATAAAAAAACACTTTTATTTCACTTTTATATCAATAACCACAATTCCTCATTTTAACACTTTTACATCTTGTCACTTTTTCATAAATAAACAACTTTCAAGTCTTTTCTGAGGTTTGATAGATCGTGTCTATTGCATCATTTGTATTGGTTGATAAGTTGCTAACTTTGCATCCTGTATTGATGAAACCGTGACTGACTGGCACAGTGGCCATACTGAATTAAACATGATTTGTCATTTAGTGAATGTGTGTATTTAAATGCTAAAAACAAGTGTCGGACGCTGCCTAAAGGTCTTGTCTGTCCCAAACGTTCCCTCCTTGGGTCCCGGCCCCTTTGCACAATGAGACTCCGGGAGTCTTTGGATGTTTTATTAATGAGAAGACGCTTCACTCCTTGGCTCTATTAGTGCTTTAAATGACAAGCGGTTGAAAGAAGCTCAGTTGGAACGTTTAAAAACGTTACGTCGGACATGGACATACATTTGTGTATGTGTGTGATAAACAAAATAAGGCTGCTTAACTTAAACCAAATTCCTGACATCTTGAACACTGAGGACTCCCGAGTGTGTCGTTGAAATGGGCCAATCAAGAAGCTGCTGCACACACAGATGAACAAATTAATTGAGTCACTTGTTAGTGGGTGGCAGGTCGTCCAGAAACTGGACCCAGCTTTGTCTATCCCAGTCACTGCTGTTGCGTCCTTTGGCAAGACACTGCAGCCACCCTACACCGCAGCCCACATGGGTGTGTAAGTACCAGTGAATGGTTGGTGGCTGGTGGAGAGGCCGTTGCTGCAAATTGGCAGCCATGTTTTTGTCGTCAGTCTACCCCAGGGTAGCTGTAGATACAAATTATCGGGAAAAAACAAGACAAGAAGAGTAACCACTGTGTCAAAGTTGGCACAAGAGAGTAGGTCATGTCTTGTTTACATAATGTCTTCCAAACAGTGTTCCATGATAGCGACAAGGCTGCAAAGCATTATA
This sequence comes from Dunckerocampus dactyliophorus, assembly GCF_027744805.1. Lineage (NCBI taxonomy): Eukaryota > Metazoa > Chordata > Actinopteri > Syngnathiformes > Syngnathidae > Dunckerocampus > Dunckerocampus dactyliophorus. The sequence continues at coordinate 2,285,896 of NC_072826.1, forward strand.
CATGTTATAGCAACATTTTTGACAGCAATATGTTTACTGTGGTGGGCGGGGCTGGCGGCGGCGAACATTCATGGTCGACGTGCAGCCACATGTACAATCAAACAGGTTATAAAAACCCTTTTACTCTCATTAAGAAGTCCGATTTACAACAGTAATTGAAGCATAAGCAACTCCAGAGTAATTTACGTTTACCATTCTGTGTTTTGAAGGCGACCAATCTTCATCTCCATGTCTTAAGGCTCAAGTCCATGTTCTGCAAGTTCTCTATTTCATCTCCAAATGTTTCTTCCTCCTCGAAAACTACTGACACATAGCTCAAATCTTCGCTATCATCATCGTAAACATCCTCTGTCTTGTAGACCACCATGTTTCTTTACCTGAGTGATAGTACCCCAATGGCGTCGCCTCCGGAAGTGAGACTGAACTGCGAGAGCTACTTCGTCGTGGGTGGCGCCATGAACTATAAATGTAGTTTTTCACTTTCAAGACTTGAACAACGTAGAAGGTCACTACAAACAATATATAACATATTTAAGCAGGGACCCTTTAATCTCTGATATGGTGTCAGACTCCACTTTTTCATCTTCATTAGTCTCCCAGTCTGACATACATTTACAATAAGTGTGACAAACATGCAAAACAACCTTTTTCACACCACTGCATGATACGGGATACTCAGTAGACCATCACAAGTGTTGAGTGAGGAATGCTGCCGATGCTGCAGATAGACCCAGCCAATCACAACACGGTCTCTTCAGAATGGCATCCTTTGCCCCAGCTAATTACACACAATTAAATTAAGATGTTCTGCTGCTGCAAACCAGGGAGCCATCTTCTCAACTGTGCAGCTAGCAGCATGAAGCATTGTGTCATTGTTTGGGAGGATCAGTTGATTTGGGGATGTCCGGTACCACAGCTAATCCTTTTGACCCGACCAGACTCTGTTGGGAAATGTCCTCTGCTTCCTTACTCATTAATTGCAAACCTTTCTTCTTGTTCACGTCATTAAAACACCCCTTAGTCTGAATGAAACTTAACATGTATGTCGTTCATTGTGTAAAAATGCAATGAAACAAAGTATTGCAAAGAGAAGACCCTGGTGTCACCAGAACAGCATTCTAAGTGTGTTTCATTAAAACGGTAATTGTTTGATGACAAATTTTATTTGGAAACTTTCATTTTACTTGTTTATGTCTTTATGCTTGGTCAAGTGCTTGGTCAATTTTGTACGCTGTTCGGGAGTCCTTGAACGCACCATAGTTGCTGTGAGACACAATAGTGCAGTTTATTTATACACCAGTGGTTCTCAAATAGTGTGGCGAAAATAAGAATAAATCAAATAAATAAATAAAAAAAGAAATAGGAAAAAAACGTCAACAACAAGCTGGTAGGAGGGTTTGAAGCTCTGTGTCAAAAGTAGCCATTTTTATGGCTGTATTAATCACCTGTGGTTTTTCGTAATTTCCGAGTGGCCCTTGAACGTAACCCCCGCAAAAGTGGCCATCTAATGTATATGGATAAAATAAAGATTGGTCACACTTTACAATAAGGTAGACAAAAATACAGTACTTACTGAAGAACTAATGAAGAACTAATGACTAAGGCACATCAAATTAGACTCGTTACTGTGGAACTAATGAAGAACTAATGAGGAACTAATGACTAAGGCACATGAATTTAGACTCGTTACTGAGGAACTAATGAAGAACTAATGAGGAACTAATGAGGAACTAATGACTAAGGCACATGAATTTAGACTTGTTACTGAGGAACTAATGAAGAACTAATGAAGAACTAATGAGGAACTAATGACTAAGGCACATCAATTTAGACTCGTTACTGAGGAACTAATGAAGAACTAATGAGGAACTAATGACTAAGGCACATCAATTTAGACTTGTTACTGAGGAACTAATGACTAAGGCACATCAATTTAGACTCGTTACTGAGGAACTAATGGAGAACTAATGAGGAACTAATTACTAAGGCACATAAATTTTGACTCGTTACTGAGGAACTAATGAAGAACTAATGAGGAACTAATGAGTAAAGTAGTCACTAAGGAATTAAGGCACCTAAATTTTGAGTAGTTACTGAGGAACTAATGAAGAACTAATGAGTAACTAATGAGTAGTGGTTAGGGTTAGTTAGCTTCGTTCGTCATTAACTACTGTTATTTTGTGTACCTTTTTGTCAAGTGTTACCTAAAAATCTGTTTAAAATGTGCCAGAATATTCTAGATGTGATATCATTTTTAGTATGTGACGTGACGCAGCAAAGCAGACAACAACAACAATGGCGCTACGTAACATAACTTGTATAGTGTATGTCTTCTTCAAATTTTGCGGCTTCACTCTATCATGGTTTTTCCAAATATATTAATGAACAAATCAGGCTGGTTTGTTGTTGAATGCTAATTATTATTAGTCAAAGAATATGCATAGTTAAGCAATTTAAGCATAAAAATGCCTAAATGAACAAAAATACAAATACAAGGCATTCAGAAGACGCATTCAAAGCTGTTGTGACGATATGTAGCATTCTATACTATCACTAGGTGTCAGTAATGTTACTGTAATGTTTGGTGAGACACACAAGCACCAGACTTGATCGACAGAGCAACAGGCTTTCATTGCAGGTTTGAATTATCTCACAATAATCCCTAACATGGGCTACTGTTGCAGCGGTAACCCACGCCAAACTAAAACTCAATTCTGAACCTCCCAACGTCACTTCCTGCCAGCCTCCCACTCAGCTCCCTGGACACGGAAAGACATTTACAACACACACAAGCACAAGTGTCTTAAATGGCTAATTGTCTGTTACTATAATGGGTAATATGAGTGTGAAGGTGTTATTTTCATGTCTAGAGGACTCTAATAATGTTAAAAACCGTATTTAGAATGTCGTAAACAGGTTTTCTATGCTATAAAAACATTCTACTTATAAATAAGGGATCTTACGTCGCCAAAATTCACTTTCACGGTCGGGTCTGGAACTGATTAAACTGACTGTGATAAACAAGGGATTACTGTACGACAATTTAGACGTCATTGACGTGTAATCTATGAATTAGAAATAATTCACTGTGTAGCAGCACTGTGTATTTTGGTTTTAAATATTCAATCCATCACAATCTATTTAACCCACTCTTTCCATTTACATTTACTTTACTTGGTAGTTTAAAACAGTAGAAAAGTGTTGCACACACTACAGGAGTAGTCGGTGACTTTGTTTCTATGTTTTTGAGGAACCGCATAACCACAAGATGTGGTTATGGGCACACGTAAAACATGTAGAAAGTTATGTCATCCATTTGACCACACAGCTTTGTAATGGCTATTACTTCTCTTTAGCCGCATGGTTCATTGGATCACATTGCTATTGGAGAAGACGTAAAAAACCACAGAACTGAAAAGGTTTTCAGCTTGTATTAAAAAATCAAAGCAATACATTTGGTCACAGTCCTGGACTCTATCATCAATGAGGAAGGTCAGCAAAGGAGCCCAGAATGAAAGTACACAGAGTCTACATACCACTTGCCGAACCCCTCAAAAAAGTGAAACCTGAGCTTGTGTGCCTGGAAAGTGAAAGTTAAGTTTGTGTGAGAGAGGCTAGTTCTAACTAGTTGTAAGCATGCTGGTCTGTTTGCTATCTTCTCCTCTCAGTACTTTTCCATGGGTTATCTGTGAGTGTTGTGCAACTCTACAGTCGTGACCAACAGTTTTGACACCCTTCTTGACACCAGGCCTTCTTCCAAAAGCCTCACTGTCTGAGCAGATGCACTCACACCTGCCAGCTACCATTCCTGAGCAAGAGCTACACTGGCGGTACCCCGATCGCCCAGCTAAATCAACTTTCGGAAACAGTCCAGATGCAGGCGCCCTGGAGCTTTCTTCACAACAATTGAACCGCTCTCCTTGAAGTTCTTAATGATCTGATAAATGTTTGGTTCAGGTGCAGCCTTACTAGCAACCATATCCTGGCCTGTGAAGCCCTTTTTGTGAAAAGCAGTGATGACTGCACGTGATTCCTTGCAGGTAACCATGGTTAACAGGGGAAACACAAAGATTTCAAGTACCACCCCTCTTTTAAAAGCTTGCAGTCTGTTATTCTCTCTCAGTCAGAATGACAGTCATCTCCAGCCTTTGTCCTTGTCAACACTATCACCCATATTAACCAGAGAACCACTAACATGATGTCAGCTGGTCCTTTTGTGGCAGGGATGAAATAAAGTGTAAATGGTTTTGGGGGATTAAGCTTGTCTTCATGCCAACTTTGCAATGAACTGCCATTCATCACTTTTCATAACATTCTGGAGAATATGCAAAATTGCTATCATAAAAATTGGGGCAGCAGTCTTGGTGAAAATTAATAATTGTGTCATTCTCCAAACTTGTGGCCATGACTGTAGTTGTGCTGTGTGAGGAAGGTCAGGAAGGTCTCGTATGAGAAGCTATTAGACTGAAAATGCACTGAGCTAATAGACTAATAATAATATCTAGAGCTATAATAATAATAATATCAGCGCATGTATTTAGCGCATGAAAACTTTTTAAAATTGTATTTGTCTGAATTTTGTTGTTCATTCAGACATAATGTTCTCGGAATAAAGCAGTGGATGTTTGAAATACAAGGACATGGGCCTTGAACGTGTTCTGAAGGACAGCCACGAGTGCATGTTTTAGCCATAAGGATGAGGACGGGGATTGTGTTTGTATTTAATAGTTGGATATGGATATGGACGGACGCACGGTGGTCTAGTGGTTAGCACGTTGGCCAACACAGTAACAGCTTGGAGATCGGGAAGATTCTCCCCTGGGCATTTCTGTGTGGAGTTTGCATGTTCTCCCCGTCTGCGCGTGGGTTTTCTCCGGGTACTCCGGCTTCCTCCCACATACCAAAAACATGCAGGTGAGGTTAATTGGCGACTCTAAATTGCCCATAGGTATGAATGTGAGTGTGAATGGTTGTTTGTCTATATGTGCCCTGCCATTGGCTGGCGACCAGTCCAGGGTGTACCCCGCCTGTCGCCCGAAGTCAGCTGGGATAGGCTCCAGCATGCCCCCACGACCCTAATGAGGAAGAAGCGGTATAGAAAATGGATGGATGGATACGGATATGAGTTAATAGATATGAGTTAATACATGGATATGAGGCAGGAGAGAATCAATATCAACAAAACACAAACACAGAATATCCACCTAATCCATCGATCAATATCAATAGTTGATCAACACTCTGAATGAAGCAGGTGACAACATAAAGCAATACCACCATCAATATGTATCGTCGTTTACTTCAAATCTTCTGTACATAAATAAAGCGTCTGTCGTGGGGAAAAAAAGTCTTTTTCTTTGGTGGGGGGTAGACAAGAGCAGAGAGGTATGTAATTACAGTGGCACAAGCTCTTTAAAGCAAGTGTTCCACTTGAGTGTGTGTAGTGTACCTTAAGGCCAGTGTTGCTTCCTCTTAGCGTATGACGTGAAGCCTTGTATTTAATGTGAAACAACATGACAACAGTCAAGGTCTCTGTGGAGGGAAAGACAAAGCTGGCAGCGCGGGCTCCTAAGTGGAGGTGACATGCCATGATCACAGACTCTGGACTTCCAAGCTCACACAGGAGCGCACACACACAAAAAAGCCCCAAACAGTGCCACCAGGCATGATGTTCAGCTGCCGCTCTGATCTGTGAACTTTCCAATGCTTCAACTGAGAAAGACAAGCAAAAATAAAGACTTGTCAACAATAACATAATGTCATTTGCAATTGAAATGCAAATCTGCAGATCTGACATCCAAACATTAGCAACAGATTTTGTGTGGGAAATAACAGGCGGCAAAAATGCGACGTGCCAAAATATTTTCCCTCTTCCATTCTTCCACTCCCTTCCACTTGCCCCCGCTACCCCACAGCATATCACTGAATGAAATGCAGCGTGCAATTAGCCATTATCCAATCAACTACAAGCCACACTTAAGCATTTAGAAGGCTGTGTGCTCAGCCAATTATCTGTGCGGCTTCTCAGTGGACTCTCATGAGACAAAGCGCATTGTGTTGTGTTCATGCACTGACTTGAGCCATAGAGGAGGGCTGAAGGACAGTGGTGGGGCTGTGTGGGGTCTCTGTGGGATGTGGTTTGGTCTGAGAGAGCAGAGACTCCGCCTCCGGCACCCCGACCCCCCCGTGATGAGCTCGTCATTTGGAAGGGCTCCAGATCGTGCTCTTCAAAACGTTTTTTTGATCATTTGCTACATTGCATCTTCTTTCCTTTTCACCCTCCCACAACCTAATTCTGTCACCCATTTGCCTCCTTAAATCCTGCCTTGACCTCACAGCACTTGGTCCTTATCGTGCTCCCTCGCCAAAGCAGCACCCTGCCGCCCAGCCCCTATCAGTCCAGACTGGTCCAGTCAGTCATGGCCAGAGGCTAGTTGACCCGAAGGGGCCTGCAGCATTGGGGCCCCAGCTGAGGAGCTGGGGCAGCTGCCAAGCACCAGCCACTTCAACCCGGGCTGTCCGGATGATTGCATTTGTCAAGCCGCCACTACGCGTCAGCCCGTCACAAGCCTGATCACCGCCAATTAGCGGTTAAAGCAAGAGAAGGGGGCATTCTGCTTCTGGACTGATGAGGTACAACATGATAGGAGTCGAGTGCTTATTAATCGAATTTGGCAGTAAAGAAACACTTAGCATGTTTTTTGCATCTGGTGGCAAATTGGCAGGATGTTCTTCTCATTTCACCCCCGTCACTGACCCGGCACAAGCACTGGCATACACATGCACCGTGTCATAATCGGGTTCTTCAGTGCCCAACTTCCATATTCTTCCTTACAAATACTGCTTATTTCCAATTATTTATCTTTTTATAAACTGAAAAACATTTGTGGTCTTACCTTTTTATTTGTATATGAAGTACATTTACCCTCTCCAGGAAAAGTTCATTGTTGTAAAAGTCTGATCAGTCTGATCAGCGTCTGATGCGCTTGGATATGCTGTATAATCCTCCATCTTGACAGTCAAATTAATTCATTTATGCAGCAGAAATGTACTTAATGCATGCGACTTGCTGCTCTCCAGCTGGTGCTGCTGACTTTCTCACTCTATGGAAGGGCGGCAGTGACAAGCACTCATCAGCTCAGGGACACCCCCGCTCCTTCAGGATGAGGCGAGTACTGCAACGCCTCCACGTACGACATTTCTTCTTATTATGTTCAGAGGCCATTCTAGAGTCGTTTGGGGCCCTAGGCACAAATTCACAGAACAGAACCCGCGTTCATCAGCATTATGGTAATCATGTCAGCCCTCACAGGGCAGTTGCCTGCCTTGCCCGGTGGTAAGCAGCGCCCATGGAGGCAGGTGAGGCAGGGCCTCATAAAGATTTTTTTTTTTAAACAATAATAACATAAAATAAATATAAATATTTGTCAATTTGCCCAACTGTGTTAGAAATGTATTTTCTGGATGGTTCCAATTGTTTTAACATTTTCTTAAGTAAAAATCACAGAATTTGCACTTTTCCTAATCAAACACAGAGCAGAAAGCTGAGATCTCTCTTTTTATATTTAAGTGTGCGAGCTTGAGGCTACCATCTGAGTGCACTGGATGGCGGATGGCGCGTTGCTAATCATCATGCCACCAATAATATAATGTTGCAGAAACATTGATTATACAGCATGACCGTTTAATGTCTTCAATGAGGATAATCAGACAGTCAAATACAGAAAAATGACAAATGCTGCAATAACAACTGAAGACAAATGAAGGGGTGGTGGCGTGGCTTCTGTCCTTCCATAGAGAGGCTGGAGGCAACACCAGCTAGAGCTAGATTTGGGAACAAGTCAAATGCATTACAGATATTTTTAGGAATGAATGAATATGATTGCTAAGATGGAAAATTCCATGAAAATGGAAAAAATAAATGACAACTATTTGAAAAAACTTTTTTTTTACAAATTGAATTATTGTCTTGTTTTTCTGCTTTTCTTGTTTTCCTCTTAATGAGAACCCTGTATTATTTTGAAAAATTCCAGAGGCACCAGTGTCTCACCAGCCATGAACCTCACCGCACGTCACGGGTCAACCAATGGCTACTGACATTGACATTGTATTGACATGCAAAATGGTAGCAATACAAAAAATATACTGAATAATATGCTGTAGTAAGATGATGAAGTAAAACATTAATACTGTACAACGAGACAAAAGCCATGACAGTAATACAGTAAACTAAGATAAGCATGACCAGGTTATAGGATTTTTTTTATTTCACAACCAAGTGCTTCAGTGTCAATGCAGCACTTGTTAATGTAAATAAGTAATAATCTCAGATAGTAAGACAATTCTGTCTTGTAGTCATACGTTTCCTGTCTTTTGACTTCATTTTTGAGTTACTGTCTCCCTCTAGTGGTTTAATACACCCCTACATATGTAGCAGCACTGTTAGGGGGACAATGTCAGAGATCATATTTCCTCTATAAAATACATCACATCATAATTATTATTATTATTGTTATTATTATTGATTTTACAGATCATTGGGGTCAGGACCAGCTGGTCTCTGGCACAAACCAGTGGTCATTGCCACTAGGGGCGCTCAAGACACTGTGGTGTTTCCTGTCATGTTCAAGCACGCACAAGCTACTAGTGTGTGCTCACACGACTTTATTCTTACTGTGTGGTTCCAATCATCTCAAAGAGCCAGACTGTTATGGATTTGAGAAACAAAAAATGATGATCGTTGATATTATCCAGCTAACAGTGCTGTCGAAATGTCTATTGTTACATCCGGGCTGGGGGAAAACACCCGACTCTTGAGTCCCAAACGCCACGAGAGATCAATGAAAACCAGCAGGATTTAACCTAAAGAGTCCATCAGTCCAAAAATCCAGCATGTCCAATAAATACGAAGTGTGGCCCTGTGGGAGGGAAGAGTGATGGGAGCTGCTCTTCAACCTACTTGTGACGTTCACGAACGAACCGATTCTTTTGAACGGCTCGTTAGGGTGAACGATAGAAACTGAGTCGCAGCTGGGAATCGTTATTTTTTTTCTTTTTTTCCCCCCACTGCCTTCACGTGAGTGCGCCAATTTAAATAAAACAACAACATATGAAGACGTGAATGGCGCGTGCCTCGGAGAGCGGCAGCAGCAGCGAGCAGTAAATGAAGAGGAGAGTCAGTCCGTCGACGATAAAATGAGCCAATTAAGGAAATGAAGCAGCATTTAGATGCACTTTTCTCTCGTGGCAGACATTAAAAGGCTAAAACGTTCTGTATTACAAATAAATGTTCTTGTTCTTGTCCTGGCACCGTTAGATTGTAGCGTTCTTGTATCCTTGTTAAAACATATTCCTCCTTGTCACCCTCCATGAACCAAAGATGAATAAATTTACGGTATTCCAGGAGTCCTACAGCCGCGTAACTTCATTCAGCATGTATGATCACAGGAAACAGGCAGTCCTGCATGAAGGAGATTGATTGACAATGGTTTACAGTCAATCAGAACGCAGAACACAATGGGCGGGTTGTCCCTTAGCCAATCAGGACTGTTGTGGCTCTAAATTTACTGAGACAACTGGACACATCTGGACACGTCTTCAACTCTGACATGAGTATACAGCACCCTCTTCTGGTAGCAGTAGTAAATACAATAACAGACACTAATACACAAGGACACAAAACACAATGCACGTTCATACGCTGTTAAAAAAAAATCTGCAAAATTGTACTTTAAAAAATCCGCAAAAGAGCGACTCCGCGAAAGCTGAACCGCAATGTAGCGAGGAAACACTGTATACGAGTTCAAGTCATGGTTTACACACATACACGGAATTTGTACAAAGGGTAATTCAAAATAGTGACGTCACTGTCAAAGCAGAGTGATATGGCGCCACCTTGTGGTATACTTACAATGAATCCATATCAGACTTTAAAATGTAATCCACAGATGTCAAACAAGGTTATAATGAATATTTCAGATTAATTCAAATACATGTTGGTGGGTGTTAGAAAGACAATAATTTACCATGTTTTGTGTTGTTTATGCTTCACTGGTAATGTTTAGATTTGGGCGTTTTTATGTCCCACTGTGTTCGGCCGTCAGTGAACGCACCGCAGTAGTGTGACGTTGCGTCAGTAGAAACGTCTTTTTTATTACTTCTCCGACGCTGTACAGGCACCACATCCTAGTTTTCCTAAGTTAATGCTGTGCGTGAATGCATAAAGGTGAGGTTTTAATTCTGTTGTTAGATCTGTGTGAGCTCTATTGTACACTTTTGTTCAGTGTAACTCTTGTGTTCATTAATGCTAACATTAGCATTCAAGCTAACTGTATAGTGATTTATTATATTAATAAGCATCATATTGTCTTAATTTTCTTATTGAATTCTGTATTTGATGTGCCTTTGGCTAATCATTATGTTTATGTGTAATATTGGTTACATTAATTTACTGTTTATTTATTCAGTCACATTTTTGTATTCTTTGTATATTGTTACAGTACCACAGCACAATAGCCTTATAAAGACCACAGTTTACCAGTGCTTGCTGCCGCTTATTGACCAAAGCCACCAAACAGAGGACAACCTGCCGTGTTCTTTGACTTGAACACACATCTATACCTTTGACCGCTCCAAACCAGTGCATCCTTGGAGACATCTCAACTCCCTAAGAACCCTCTCCGTTTCAGTGGGATATCTAAATTCATTCCTCCCAGTGATTAGTTAGGCTGGGTTGGCTTATTAAAACTTAACAAATATAAAAATGAGCCAAATGAGACGGCTCACCAAGATCCGACTCCCCTCAAAGAGCCATAAATCCCATCTCTACTTCAATTTCCAGGTGTCTCCAGCCAAGCCAGGAAGTCAGAGTCCTCCAAAACAGGAAAAAAAACACACAACATTTGCACTCAAGAAAAAAACAAACAAAACATTACGACAACAGTTGAAACTCCGGAAAAGGAAGAAAATACTAAAACCGCTTCGCCCACAAGCTGGTCATGACCACCGTGCCACCGGTCAGTTTTTAGCGCCCCTAGCGGTAGAAACCACTGGTTAGTGCCTTGGATAGACCACTGTATCGGCTACAACCCCATTCACGACGGTTCATGGATTGTGGCCATGACAATGTCATTTTTCTACCCATTTGTTAAAGTGTTGGGGATGCATTCATTTCCTACCTTTTGTCATAGTCAGGCTGACAAGAGGACAAGACAAACACAAGCCAAACATGTAGTGCAGTATTAGAAATTCATTTACAGACCCTTCAAAAAACCCAGTGTTCCTGAAAGCACCAATGACGTAACAAAATTAGACTGCAGAGACGTGAGCGTGGCCACGCTAACAGAAGCCCGCCCTCGTCCACTCAAAATGACTGCTGCTGCTGCTGCTGATGATGATGGTGATGATGGCGGTTGATTCGCTGTCTTCCCGGGCGCTTCGATGAAAGAGCTTGTTATCGTTGGAGAAATACTCGCATTGAAACGACTGGCTTTCGACTTTATTTGACTTTTTGTCTATGTTTTACTTGGAGGACAATACACTGAAGGGACGTTTACGTTCATTCATTAGTTACAACAACAATGGCAGCTCACGACTTTAATTTCTTGCTAGCAACGGATTCCTACAAGGTAAGTGTAAAGGAGTTACTTTGCTATCCTTCTGGATTATGTTACGTTGCAGTACAAGTTTAATAAGTGGATGGGTGTGTTTTGCGCTACAGCAGTGTTAATGATTCAATGGAAAAGTGTACTTGTAACAACAACGTATGTTTTGACTTTGATCAAACCGGGACAATTGTGTGTGGTTTTCAAAGGATTAAATCGATTTGTTTAGTTACCTGATTCAACCCCTTAGTATTAGCAAGCTAAAAGGCCTAAATAGCCAAAATAAATGTATATTTCGCACAAGACCTTTAATTTCATACCTTTTAGTGTGATCTTATGCTGTTGTTCCCTATCTTACAATTGACTCAAGAGTGCACATGCCATCAAGGAATGTTGAAAAAGCAATACAAAAATAAAGGTATTCACTTAATGAAAGTTTTTTGTCATACCGCTTTCATTTGCTTGTAAACAATAATAAAATACAAGTGAAACGAAGTTGTGATTGTCAAACACCCCCTAGCGAGTTTCAGAACCGCCGCCATCTTGCCTGTGACGTCACGCTGAGAACACTTTTTGGCAACCAGACTCATCAAAACACTGCCATGGACGCACAGCGAAAAAGAGAAGTATTCACAACAATAACACAATACACTGTTCCCTCGTTCTATCGCGGTTCACGTTGCGCGGATTTGCTGTTTCGTAGATTTTTTAGTACTTTTTAAAAAAAAATATAGCAATGAACGCAGTTACAAGCCGAACCTAATGCGCAGGCTACGGGATCGCTGCAGGGACACAAGGGATGGCCACGGACTTAAGTATAGCATGCTAGTGAGCTAACTAGTTAGCCTCCATTTTGTGTATTCTAAACTTAAGAAAGGGTTTCAAATAGAGTGGGGAAGATGAACACAAAGAAGCCAAAAACCTTACCACTTCCACACAGAATGGGAGGAGAACTTCTTCATGCAATGTTAAGGTAATGTAATGGCAGGCCTCATGAATGTTTTGTGTCATTACTGACCCCTAGTGACCAGAATAATACATTTGACTTGTCTTTGAATATTTTTTTACTAATAATTTGCCAAGAAACAGTGAACATTTATTAATTAGTTAATGTTTGAAAAACTGCGATAGAGTTAAGGAGCGATATTCGAACCGTGGTGTAGTGAGGGATGACTATACATACATTTAACACATTCATTTTTCAACATTTTTACCGAAACACTGTTGGCTGGCGCTGTATCAGTTTCAGAAGCCAGAGCTGCTGCCGCTTGTTCTTTGAGCATGTGATACAACACGCAAAAAAAAAAAAAACAACCACAACAAGTATGTTGTTCAACCGGCAGTGATTGACACTGACAGATCCATGCAGAGACTGCAAAATACAAGACGAGTGAGCAGTGGTCCCTGTTTAGCTAGCTTTGAAATTTGGTGTGAAAACCGATGTTATTATTCTAAGATTTGTAGAAAATACAGTATCTGGCAGAAAAATGTAGACTTACTTGCTTACTGACACTGACAGATTGACTGCAAGAGCCAAGACAAGTGACCAGCGATCACTGTTTAGCTAGCTTTGACATTTGGCATGAAAACCCGTATTATTATTTAAGATTCGCATAATATACCGCAGGGCCGCACGAGTGTTTGGCATCTTGGCCACACAGTCAGGAAATCGGGAAGACCTTGGTTGTGTGGAGTTTGCATGTTCTGCCCATGCATGCGTGTGTTTTTTCCGGGTACTCCAGTTTCCTCCCACATTCCAAAAACATGCATGTTAGGTTAATTGGCGACCATAGGTATGAATGTGAGCGTGACTGATTGTTTGTCTATATGTGCCCTGCCATTGGCTGGTGACCAGTCCAGGGTGTACCCTGCCTCTGGCCCGAAGTCAGCTGGGATAGGCTCCAGCATATCCCTGTGACCCTAGTGGACATTTTGATTTCGCAGAAGTGTGATTGACTTGTTACATTGTGTTGTTTAAGTGTTCCCTTTATTTTGTTGAGCAGCGTATAGCAAGTAGAAACAAATGTGGATTTACTTAGGCCCTGTTCACACGGAAACGTTCCTGAGATTTTTATTTTTTTCTTGGCGGGTTGAAAAAGACTTTCATTTGCACTGTGTCGATTTTATTAAATAGTCGCATCCAAACGAGAACGGACCGGTGAAAACAATGTAATACATAAGGTACACTTACCCGTGGCGCTGTAAACAAGACACACACACAGAACGTGGCGCCAAAACTATAGAAGAAGAAAGAATGCGTGCGCATAAAGTCCGTCGTCTTCCGCTTGGCCGGCTTGTCTAGACTTGCGACGAGGTGGAAATACTTCTGCGACTCATTTTGCTCACACAAAATACAGTATCAGGAGAACTTTGACAAGTGTGGGTCATGTCAGTGGAAATATCCAGTTATTATGTTTGGTTTGGTGGCAATACTCACTTCTGGTCACGTGACAGCGACAGGGTGGCGAAGGGACAGTGATGTCATCGTTTTCATAAAGTGGTTGTTTGCTCGTCTACACGGAAATGACACGGCAAAATTGACAGATTTTTCCCCTTTGGAAGCTGAAAAAAATACTGTTTCAGGGCATCCAGAAGGCCGTTTCCATGTGGATGATAAAATACTTTGGCGTTTCTACCTGGAAACGTTTCCATGTGGACAGCCCCTTAGTGCACGCTTTCCCCACACTCGGAAACGTTTTCCAGCTTTTTGACGTCTACTTCTATTTGTGTCAGTGGTTGTGTTTCGTCTGGTCTGGGTCAACGAACGGATAAGTCAGGACAGCTGATATTAGAAGCACCCTCTCATAATACACATTCAGCCCCAAACTTACGTTTTATCTGGGGCACATTATCAAAACTGTACTTGAAATGTGCCGAGCATAATATCAAAGAATCTGACTCAGCAAATTCCATCTTTTGGAAATGTGAACAGGCTTACTCTGTCTCCTCAAGTGTTCGAGGAAAATCCTGGCACATAACGAGCGGGCCTAAGATAAGAAAACAAAAAATGCACCACAACAATATGAAAACACTGTACAATCGCCCCTCACTACATTGCGGTTCGAATGTCGCTCCCTCAATCTATCACGATTTTTCAAAAATGTATTAATAAAAAATGAGCACTGTTTTTTGGTTGAATATTAGTAGTCAAAACATATGCACGTATAAGCAAATTGTACGTATTTTTGGCCCAAATTAGGCATTTCTAATGACAAAAATGTGTAAACTAACGAAAATACGGCAATAAGGCATTTAGAAGATGTTATGTGTACTGTAATATCTGTAATGTTGTGTACGTTTTTAAGAGGCGGGGCCTCAGATGGGACGTGTGTGACGGCAGCTAGCTACTGTAGAGTTGTTGAGTCTTAGCTTGGTTAGCAGCGTGGAGAGTGCCAGTAACCGGCGTTGTGGCTGACAGCAGCTCCTGTGTGAATGTTCACTGCGCCATTGGAGTAGTATTCTACTACATTGGCCACTAGGTGTCTGGAACATTACATTGATGAGACAAAAGCCACCAAGTATGCTGTCAATGCTAACACATGAGTCTATGTATTGTATTATGTCAACTATATTGGGTAATACAAGTGCAAAAGTGACTATAGGAGTGTTATTTCATGTATAGAGGGCTCTAATAATGCTAAAAACACATTTAGAGGGTCTTAAACAGGTTTTCTGTGCTCCAAGTATCAAATATTCCATTTATAAATAAGGAATCCTACTTTTTTGTTTGAACAGGATGAATTTTTCCTTTACTTTTTGACCACTCTGCGAGTGCTATGATGCACTGTAGGTCTGCATGTAAATGTGGGGGGGGAGTACTCATAGAATTTCTTCAAGCTTGAGTGGTCTGTAATATGATTACAAAGTGATGAATGAACACTGTGTGCAACTGTATTGCAGCATTTTAAAATGTGTCTTAA
Organism: Dunckerocampus dactyliophorus; assembly: GCF_027744805.1. Classification (NCBI taxonomy): domain Eukaryota; kingdom Metazoa; phylum Chordata; class Actinopteri; order Syngnathiformes; family Syngnathidae; genus Dunckerocampus; species Dunckerocampus dactyliophorus. The sequence continues at coordinate 2,301,419 of NC_072826.1, forward strand.
GACAATGCTCACCATGGTATGTGTTTGCTTTTTGCTCAGGTCACCCACTACAAACAGTACCCCCCCAACATCAGCAAAATCTACTCCTACTTCGAATGTCGTCATAAGAAAGGCTCCCAGTTTAATGAAGTGGTGTTTTTTGGTCTCCAGTATCTGCTGAAGAAGTATCTCACCGGTATGTTTACATCCAAAAACACGCTGTCTTAAGTTTGTACGATTGACGTGTCAAGCATGTGCAGTGAAGATCGTCCATTGTGGACGTCAACATGTTCTCATCTGACTTGGCTTCCGGTAATTGGTTGCTTTTCTACAGGCCAAGTGATCACAGAGGAGAAGATTCAGGAAGCAAAGCTGTTTTACCAGTTACACTTTAAACAAGCTGTGTTTGATGAAGAAGGTTGGAGAAAAGTTCTTGAGGTATTTACAAAAAGTTATGTTTTTGCGGGACAAAATAAAACATGAAAAGCTTCATGTACTGGATCATATTTATTTTTCTTATCAAATAAGGTCTTTTTCTTACACTCTATTAAAGCGTGCAATTCAAACTTTTTTCTGATTTGGGGAAGGTTCATGTTAAATGAGCTACTATCTCTGTGTCAGAAACACAATGGCCGACTTCCTATCCGGATAAAAGCCGTGCCTGAAGGCAAGATCATACCCAGAGGCAACGTCCTCTTCACTGTGGAAAATACAGACCCAAGCTTCTACTGGCTCACTAACTACATTGAGGTAAATGACGGTTCTGAACAAGGAATGTTGACCACAAACCTGATCCACAGCATCAGAATCATCTAAAAAAAAAAAAAATTAATAAATAAATTAAAAAAGACTTTTTGAAGAACAAAACACTTATGGTCACATTAAACTAGCATCAATTGTATTTGCATCCATTAAGGGGTTTAATTGCCTAGCCTCGTCTGCTTGAAATTGTCCTGCAGCTGTTCTGTTTATGACCACACACTCTTTTTGTTGGCTCTAGACCATGTTGGTTCAGATGTGGTACCCCATCACAGTATCTACAGTATCCAGAGAGTTTAAGAAGATCCTGGCCAAGCACCTAAAGGCGACTTCCGGGAGCCTCGAAGGTCTGGACCTGAAGCTTCATGACTTTGGCTATAGAGGCGTCTCCTCACAGGAGGTCAGAAAGTCTTTCTGTAGTCAACCATTTGTAAGAGAAAGGTGTTTATATATAAAGACTTGCAACACTTAAGTCAAGTTTTTATTGATGGAGGGTACGAACATCTTCTAGCACATCTGTGCTCTTTGTAGCACAGGTGACAGGGTCACATTCCGCCCAATTGTGCACACGCCGAAAGGAATGCTATTTGCTTGTGCATGCATTAACGTTAAGATCACATACGGTATTAGTGGAAGCTATCAATGAATGTAAACTGGTGCTATGTTAGTCATGAAAGATTCTGGTGTAAGTAGAGGCTGCAAGGGAGGATCATGGGAAATGGAGTCCCGTCACTAGGCAGCACAGTTGTCCATTGTTGAACACTGTCGTATCACTGCCAGATGTTTTTGGTTGGTTCTATAACTCTGTTGGGTTTCTGGCTTCCTTTCACTGTGCAAGAACCGGTATGTTAGGGTAAGTGAAGATTTAAGATGGAAGTTGTAGTGGCCTGGTCCTCTTGTTGTCTAGCAGTGGGGCACTCAACTGTGGTCGCACCTTCTCTATTGCAAATGTGCTGGCACCGTAATTACATTAACACAAACACACCACCACACGCATCCACACACCACAAAGGCTGTAAGGGACCGGGGAGACAGTGGGGGGTTGGGCTGCTTCGTATGTTCTCCTTCTGTCCTCCACCCTCCTGGGGTGTGGCCTCTGTGCTCCGCTGCAGGCTTCTGTGTGGGCTGTCTTTGAGGCAGGTAGTACTGTGTCCAATCTGGTTTTAGGGGCTGAATTTAGGTCTATGTCTGGATCTGCTTAATCCATGGGTGCATACAGGTGGTGGTGTTGTGTCGCCTCAATGATAACTACGAACCACGTTCAGCCCACTGTTCATTTGAGACAGGTTCAAAATGTACTGTGCACCACAACCCTGGGACTGTGAACAACAAAAGAGGTATAGGAATGTCAAGAATAGCGCTCAAATATAAGAAACAGCCATTATCCACCACAGCCACCATTATTCCTAAAACCCTATCTTATTTTTGTTCTAAAGTATTACTATTCTAACTTCTTCCTCTGTCCAGTCTGCGGCTCTAGGTGGAGCGGCTCATCTCGTGAATTTCTGCAGCACTGACACAGTAGCAGGCCTTCTCATGGCTCAGCGATACTATGGATGCCCAATGGCCGGTTTTTCCATTCCAGCTGCTGAGCATAGGTACAAAACACAGCCGCTGGATGATTCTACACTCTAATGTTGGTAGCTCATCATAATATGGACACCCGCTGCTAGATGTGTGGTGACAACCCAGTTTGTTTGTTTTATCAGGTTAACATTTTGCTATGTACAGTGCATTAAGTAAATATCCACACCCCCAATATTTTCTCCACGATCATCACAGCTGGAAGAGGTGGGCCTGGGCACGGTGGAGGTGTCATATTAGCAATAGGTTTGTTTCTTCGCTCCAGTTCAAATCATATCGGGCACCTTGCATAATAACTCTTGATCATCTTGGAGTTTGGAGTGTAGGCCTACATACAGTATGTTGAATTCAGTCGGTGTAGAAAAGCGTGCGTCTGTGTTTATAAGGCCTCAGGGCTGACAAAGCATATCACAGCAAAAACAAAGCCATGGGGAAAGGAACTGCCTGACTGGTGAGAGAGAGGCTGCAAAGTTGTTAATGTGAACAAATTGAAAAGGTTCTGAAAACTGTACACATCTATGTTTTTAAATAATTCCACCTTGCTTTCTTCTCATGCCAACTTTAAATGTTGTCACTGAGCTGGGAAAAATGGTTTCATATTGGATAAAATGTGACCTGTTCTTTCTTCTCTGTCTTCAGTACTATCATCTCCTGGGGCAAAAGTAGGGAGAAAGAAGCATTTGAGCGCGTGTTGGATGAGTTCTCTTCTGGGCCAGTCTCTGTGGTCAGCGACAGCTATGACATCTTCAATGCATGCAAACATATCTGGGGACACAAGCTGAAGGAGCGCGTCATGGAGCGTGGACAGGACTCCTGTCTCGTTATCCGCCCTGATTCTGGAGACCCTGCAGAGACTCTTATTGAGGTGAAGTATGGTATCGACATCTACAACCACACTGAATGACGAGTATTTATTCGTTTTTTAAAAAAAAAAATTGGTAACATGTCTGATGCACTGGCAGTGGAATACAGCAGTCCCTCGTTTATTGCGGTTCCAGACCCAACCGCAGTAAGGGAATTTCCGCAACATGAGAGATTCAGTTTAATTTCAGCTGGAGTACGGCCGCAACAGCAGACCATGTTATTATTATGACGATGATGATCATTATTATAATGTCATTGTTGTGCCTATTGTGTGATAAATAATTATAAAATAATAAAAGCCAGTCATTGGCACCCAGTCTGGTGCGTGTTGCTAGTGACACCTAGTGGCCAGTGTAGACTACACTTCATAAATGTCTTGTATTGCCTTGATGGGATAGTTACATTAAGTTGTATGACATCTCCATCAGCAGTGTAGCGTTCTAAATATTGAAAAACTGCTAGCAAGAGGCAGCTAACAATGCAGGTAATGGGATTCACTTATTCCGCCTACAAAGCTCTCTTATTAAAATACCTCCAAAACCTCCCAACAATGTTTCATCCTTTTGTATGCAAGCTGTGACCATGTAGTAACAGACACATTCATGATAACATGTAATACTTACTGTATTTTTGCCGTATTTTGGTCATTGAAGGCATTATCGGAGCTTCCTTCCTGGGCACATTGATTTCACAGCAGCAGCGTAGAGAAAGCATTTGCTATCACTAATCATGGCAGAGGGAGCCGCCAACTACTACTACTTTTTACTTCTGCCCCCCCTCCCAACCCCACTAGTTCCTACTACGCTACTTCTCGATAGTGGTGCTGTGAGCGAGGTGCTGTGTCACTACGCCAGAAAATTACTTCTTCCATGCAAGGTCGCCGTAATATGCAGGTTATGTTTTTAAATGGAACGTTGATGGTGTTTTTTTTTGGGGGGGGGAGCTTTGTAGTGGAAATAGGTGAAATACATGAATCCCATTACATGTATTGTTCGCTGCCTTGTGCCAGCTGTTTTTCTCTCTTTAGAACGCACAGAAAAGGGAAAGATGTGTGTTAAACACTCTCAAAGTTCAAATTTCGTTTGAATTTTAATGATCAACCTACTCAGTTGGACATAAGAAATTATCAAGTGACTCGTGTATTTCACACCTCTGACTGCATCTTTATCCTGGCTACAACTGTTCCACTGTACCGTTTTTGTATCCTTGCTCCACATATTGCTCCTGTTTGTGTATTTTCCTCCTCGTCCTACATGAACCGAAGAGTCATATATCCTGAAATGGCGCCTAAAGCCGCAACTTGTATCTTCCTTCAGCATGTCCAGAAGGCAACTTTTTGTGCAATGGCTGGCTTCCGCGAAAACTTGCAAACAAACCGCAAGCAGCTCACACGGTTAGCTTAGTTTGCTCGTGATGACCACAACAAGAGACTGCTTGTGGAGATTGACAATGTTCTATGCTAACTTTTGGTTCTGATTTTAGAAAACATTCAGAAATCAGCATTGCAGAATGCATATGAATGATATTAAACAGGAAATTGTGTGTCTTCTAGGTCATCAAGATCTTGGAGGAGTGTTTTGGAAGTTCTCTGAACTCTGTGGGATACAAGGTGCTGCCTTCATGTCTACGAATAATCCAGGGGGATGGCATTGACCTCAGTTCAGTGGATCAGGTAGTGATACAGTAATGCAAGAACATTAGGAGTATGACACTCTTCCTCCTGCGTAATCGGTACTTTTTTCAAGTTGTGGAGTGTGGGGTACTCAAAATGTTTCCAAGGTTCACGGATCTGATATTGTACTGACAGCATAAGCATGTAAAGTCACCTCAGTATGTGCCTGGGTGTCTGTTTACTTCAGATTCTTCAGAAGCTGAATGATGAAGGCTGGAGTGCAGAGAACGTTTTCTTTGGTTGTGGCAGTTCTTTGCTTCAGAAGCTCAACAGAGATACGCTCAGTTGTGCCTTCAAGTGCAGCTATGTGGAGGCTAATGGAAAGGGGGTGAGTAGAACCGAGTGCAGTGTTGCAGCTTCGTAAAATGTAATTACACCTATAAGAGACAAATAAAGGTCGGGTTATTTTATTAGTACCCGAAGGCCATATCAGGACATCATTGGCGTACAGGAAAAAACACAATTACACCATAAAAAGACCTGCCATACCACCCATCCATCCAGCTTCTATGCCGCTTAGGGTCACGGGTATTCTGGAGCCTATCCCAGCTGACTTCTGGCTAGAGGCGGGTTACACCCTGGACTGGTCGCCAGTCAATCACAGGGCACATATAGACAAACAACCATTCACACTCACATTCATACCTATGGACAATTTAGAGTCTCCAATTACCCTAACCTGGCATACCACAATTAATTTAAAAAAAAAGACAATTTGATAAGATTATGTATGTACTCAAAGCTCCCCCAAACAAGGAAAAAAATATAATATAGTAGTAATAATAATAATATCAAAATTAGACAATGTTGGAGCGATCCAGAATAAACTACAACAAATGAATAGAAGGATAAATTATACAAATAAATAAATACATTTCTTCAAAATGTGACTGTAGCTTGTTCAGTTCTGTTATTGCAGTTAAGACAAAGCTGCACCTGCAGACCTGCATGTACGCATACACGACACACATTTTGACCGAACAGGCTCGTATAACAATAAATCTTCTCCCATCTACTGCATCCTTCTTGACATGTCTTTGGGTGAGGGTGCCCCACACAGCCTGAAAAGTGATTCCACAGGTTCAGAATCAAAGAGCCTTGACACACCTTTGCAACTGGTCAATCAGGACGAGCAACGTGAGTGTCAGACAATTTCCAATCATCATTAGGACAACTTGTATCTGTTGCTTCACTGAACTCAGGAGGGAAGTACATTGCTTTTAGCTATTTCATGTCTTCATGCAACACACCATGCACACTCACACAATGGAGCAAATCATTTCAACGACATACACCGTTATTCTCTTTAATCTGCCAAACAAAGATACCATGTGTGTATGTGGTCGTACTCACTGTTTGACCCTGATCGGATCACAGGAAGTGACAGACTGCCTCTAGGTCACATGGTTGCAAGCCAACAATATGCCACTCTGCCTATAACAGTTGGGCTAATATTTTACTGCTGTTTTTTTAAGACTCAAAATAATTACTTTGCAAGTGTAAAATTTGGGTAGCACAGTGGCCTAGTGGTTAGCACATCTGCCGCACAGTCTGAAGGTCCAGTTTCAATCTGTTAGAACATCTCTGCGTGGAGTATGCAGGTTCACCCTGTGCTTGCGTGGGTCTTCTCCGGGTTCGCTAACTTCCTCCCACATCCCCAAAACATACGTGTTTGGCAAACTGAAGCATGTCAGGCTCATTGAGAGTCTAAATTGTCCATAGGTATGAATGGTTGTTTGTATGTATGCACCCTGTGATTGACTGGTGACCTGTCCAGGCAGACAAAGGTTTTCTCTCAAGAGTATCTGCTGCATTCTTCCAGATGGATGTATATAAGCAACCGGTGACAGACCCATCTAAGGGCTCAAAGAGGGGTCGTCTTTCACTGAGAAGGAACTCCGATGGACTTCTGGAGACTATTGAGAGAGGAGCTGGCAAACCTGAGGAGGTGGGACCTACTACTATATTTTATTATTATTATTATTATTATTATTATTATTATTATTATTATTACAGTATTTGATTATATGTTGCTAAATTCTTGATACCTGAGCTCACAAAGCTAGATAGGATGCCAATTAAGTGCAGTGTGGGAATAGGGCACCAATCAAGTGTTTTATGGCAAAGGAGGTAAACCGTGGTAAAATGTCCACTCCTCAGATGTTAATCTTTGTGCTGGATTCGTAAAACATCTAAAATCCACTTTATTACACACTCAGACAGCATTTGTGGTTGAAAAGTTGTAATGCTGATGTGTCCTGTTTAACAGACTGCATCTTTTTGTGTGTGTTTCTGATCTCTGCATCCAGGATCTGCTGGTGACCGTGTTTGACAACGGCTACCTTGTGCAAGATTACTCCTTGGAGGAAATCCGCAAAAATGCGCGACTGCGGGATGAGGAGGTGACACCTACCATGCACAACCACCAGGAGGAGCTGCTGCACAACCACATACTCAATGGAATTCATTAGCTCAGCCACTAAACCTCTCCCTTGTGAACCTCAGTGTAGAATTAGGTACCCCGGGAAGAGTATACACTTTGTTAAACAGTTTGTTTTTTTAGGCTGAGAGACACCAAGTACTGCACATTGGAAATGAAGCGCACAATAACAGTACTGTCTCTTGACCATTGAGACTAGTTCACGTGTTGGGAGATTCAACTGAAGACTAAAGCCTTGTGCCCGGGACCGTATTTTACTACACTTGCAGTATCATGACATCTATATGCTTTTTACATTTACTTATTACTCTTAGGAAGTAGAAGCAGCATTTTAAACCAAAAAATATGAAAATATTGAATATCAATTGACTTGTATCAACCAATTACAGGAGTAGTAGTTGTAGTCTTAGCAGTAGTAGTGGTGCTACTTCAATCAGTGGGTGGCATACTGTATATATTTTTTAAAGTGCAACAAGTTTATTTGCAGACCAACTGTCTTCAGCAGGTCACATTTCATCCACATGAATAGAGAGAGCATCAAGTGCCTCCCTGGATCCACCTCTCCACGTTTTATGAAGATTTTAAAATTGGTAGTTTGATATGATTTGAAATGAAAAAAAATCTCTGAACATTGTGATCACATGATGGGTAGATCTTACATCTTGTTATCCTGTTACATTGACATCATGATAGCACATAGAGAGGTACTCACTATATGGAAGCAACCTGTTTAAACGCTCAATGCTGTGAATATAATGGCAAGCTTGCTGTTTATTTGAAGCACATCGCCTGCTTAATAGTCGATATTCTTCCTGAAATCTGTCACCAAGCACAAGATGAGACAGTTGTCCAAATGAAATGTGTTCCTGTGTCAGTTGTTTAACTTCTACTTCCCACGGAACAATTTTATTTATTTTTTCGTCCTTGTATAAGTAGTGAGACATCATAGCTTAACTCCAGATATGCAGTCCTACAAGCACAGCCAGCCCTACCCAATGTGGCGCCCGAGGTGAGATTTAATACCAAATAAATCAGATTAATGGGCCTCATTCACGAAACGTTCTTACGCACAAATGTGTTCTTAAAACCTTCTTACGAAGATTTTTGGCATTCACGAAACGTGTTCTTAACTCACAGTTCTGACATCTAAGAACAAATTCTACGGACGCTCAGGAGGACTCTTACGCACAAGCAAAGCTTGCACTTTCAATACGCAATCGCCCTCATGATGGATTTTGGAACCCGATCCCCAAAAATGTAGTGCAAATAAAATATCCCAACAATTATTTATCACCCAAACAACTAAAATATACTCCATGGATAAATATATATTCAAATCCCAATTCATCAAAAAAGTAGCTGGCTGGACGTGCGCTGCGCAGAGAGAGAATGTAAAGGGACCATTAGATTTATTTGCTGAAAGCCACGAATAATTGATGTCCCGCTTCAGGCTTCAGGCTTCCCTCTCTGTTCTTGCAGGTGTTCAGGATCATCAGAATAACATCGCAATGAAACGTGGTGTGCCTATTGTGCACGGAGCACCCCCAGATAACGACATGCGCCCCCAGCCACGTCTTGAGCCAGAGCACGGGGCTGCTGTATTAATTAGGCAGCGTCTAATCAAATGTAACCACAGAAAAAAATACATTGCCACACACAAACTCTGTATTTTGACTTTATTTTTCCATCATGATTGTGTAAAATATTTTGTAGAGTTTCCAAAATGGTTTAGTTTCTGATTCATGGCCCACCTCCCGTTTCCTCCAGATCCCTCCGGTGCAGTCCAATCTTTTTTTTGAGTCTATTTTAAGTCAAACCACTTCTTTTTAACCTCTGCGGTGGTGCGTTTCTCCGTGCGTTTCTCCGTTATGTTTCCTGCAATGGTGCTCCATGCCGACTCTTTTTGGATGGCCTGTATCCGGTGGATACACTTGAAAATAAGGTGGTCTTATGTTCGGTCACTCCTTGTAAAAGCACCTCTATTTCAGTAGAATTGAAGTTTTTCTTTCGTTTGTTGTCCAGCTGCTCCTCAGTCTTGCCCTTGCACGTTGCCATCTCCGCCTCCAGCTGCCTGTTGCGCACCGCACATTTTTGACCTTATATAGGAAATAATAGGGGGTGACCTATGCAAATGAGGCCTTACATGCAGTTGGCATTCATCAACCTAAGAACACCGGTGCGAGCGATTATCCCTACTTATGAACGTGTCGTGAATGTGGCGCAGTTTCCAACCCGCGCCGTCTTAAGTACACTTCTTAAGAAGACTTAAGAAGATGTTCGTGAATGAGGCCCAATGAAACCCGACTCCTGCACACTAAAAAAAACAAAAACCTTTTAACCTCAAGTAACTTGAAATATTGAACATAATGAATTGGTTAATTAATTTGATAGTAATTCCAGGTCAAAACGAGTATTAGCATGGTGACATTTTGATAAAGTTTCACATGAGCTCTGATAAATGGCTAAGTATTCATCCTACATATATTTTATTCTAGTTTGATGTTTGAGCTTCACTTTTTGTCCACTCAGGATGGCTATGATTTAAGTCTGCATATTAATTTAATACCAAATTGAAGGGGAACGTTTAACAATTACGATAAAGCAGTATTACAATTACGAGAATACACACAACCAACGGTGAAGCCTCAATCACAGTAACAGGTTTTCACTGCTGCGCAGTGTGGGGATTGGAATACTAATATTAATGAACTATTCAAGATTAAACACACTTTATGCACAAAATAATCATCGATCTTATTTGTTACTATGACGCGCACACAGCAATGAACAACTTGACGCTCTGTCTCCTTGCTGCTCCGTTCTCGTTGCGCCATGAGGCGTTCAGGCTAACTCGTAATTGAGAGTGTTTTTCATTTTCACGTACCCCCTTGACAATTTGCATACCCCACTTTGGGAACCTAAGCTATATAAAGTACCAATATACAACTATATGCAGAACTATTTACAAAAATGTGTTATTTGTAGTATAAATTTGGCATTTCTTTACATTTGAATCAGTTGAGTTTTCATTTTAAGCGCTAACTGTAAGAATTAGTTTTCGTAATATTGAAGATGATTTTTTTCCTGATTTAAAAAAAAAAAAAGGTTTGTCCCCTGGAGGCCATGGCACCCTTAGAATTTGCCTGTATTGGCTAATGGGCCAGCTGGCTGTGCCTAATAGCTGGTTCACTTCTTCAGGCCACGTCGCCATGGAAACCTAGACGTAGAATTAACCAGTACTACGGTAAGTATACATTATACTAGAAGTTTGGCATATCCTGGATCTTTTCTTTTGCCAAACATGTACATTCTTTCCAGCACAAGTTAGAAGTGTTACAATATGTTACAATATGCCATTATACGCACGCAGACACAAAAACAATGCTTCATGCTCACTTCAACTCCTTTGAATTCATAAACAAGAATGAATGTGACCCCGCATGCAAAAAGTAAGATTGGTGTATTGACACTCAGTTCACGATTCACCAGCTTGGATCTACGAGACGAGACAAGATTTTAACATCACTGTCAAGAAAAGTACAATGAGAAAATATATGACTGTATCGCAAAACTATACTTGAATTTCTAAACTGCTGCTCTCCGTGTGTATGCTACTGGCCCCGCCTCCACCCATCGAGACAAAGAGACTGTACAACGGACAAAAGCACTCACTCCGTTCACGCTGTTGTTCAATGGAACAAACATGCCAAAGTGCTGAAAGCAATGCACAGAGTGAACCCTCTCCCAGCCTGTTAGTATACACGTGGCAAAATGTTAAGGCCGGCTAAATTATCCAGTTCATGTCTCAGGCCGAGTGCCCACGAGACATTGTTTTTCTGAACGAGAACTCTGGTCACGTTTTAATCTCGCCAGATCTTGTGACACCCCTCGTGTGTTGTAGGCTCATGTATGTTCATGCAGCATTTGTTACATTGGACACTTGTTCTTCATGGAGGCTGACGACGTTTTTGGAAAGTGGACTTCCTGCAAACTTACAAACAAGGGTTTTTATTTTTTTACCCCCCCACATGCCTTGAAGCTGATTGGTTGCCAGTTGTTATGGCGATGACAGGACACGTGCTCGTGTGTTGGGGGTGGGCGGGGTGGTGTTAAAAGGCGTAAGGTTCGGATGATGAGGAGAATAACCTCCATCCTCCACGTGCTGCATGCATTTCTCATGCCGTAGGAATTGGCTTGCAGCGGGAAGAATGTCGCGTGTATGACCTCTTTGAGTTTGTCGTCTTTCGCGTGCCACTCCAGGACGATAATGGAGATGCAGGTGCTCGCATTTATTTGCGCGCTCTTCTTCGTCGTCCTGCGCGCCTCAGCCATCGACACAGGTAAGACATCCATATCCATCCAATTACTATACACTACTTTTATGTACTTTGCTTGTATTCACTTACTCGTTAAAGCAACAGACTGAACACTATCCTTCATATTGTTAAATATATTTCAAGTACAGTATATATGATAAAGCAGTAATTCATGAAATGTCCATAAAACTGCTTAAATTACCTTTATTTGAATGATTCACTTTTGTGTGTGTTTTCATTAGAATCCTAATATGATAAACATGAGATTTACGCTCTTATAGTCGACAAGGTTAATATTTCTTTGGAAGCAAACTGGGCAGGAAAAGAGCCAATTAAAAAAAGGACTTAAATTGAGTAATCTATTTGTTCTATTTCTAATCCCAGGACCCAATGAGAAGAGTGTGAAGTGAAGGAATGACTCATGTTTACATCATCTATGGGAATATTGTTTAAAATGGCGTGAAGTTCAGCTTTGAAAAAGCGTATCCGGGGGCCCTGGGTGGTTTGGTGACTCATGTTTTGAAGAGTGAGCTTTTACTTTTGTGGGAGGGTTGAAAAGCGTTTCCCACCAACACTTTGGGACATTCCTGGAGGTCAGTGCAGGATGAGCTACTTGTCTCCCTTGGAGACAGAGCTAATAAACTCCAGGGGCGATTGTAAATTTTCTCATTATTTGGCCTGCGGCCCGGAGGCAGGGGGTGACGGGGACAGAGCTCTGCCCCCCTCATCCATCCTGGTCCGCTTGCGGATGAGCAATAAGCTGCCTTTGGACTAACAACACTGCTGATTTACACGCACGATTGAGCGTTTAGGCCGAGCGAACCATTTTTAAAACATTTCCACTACTACGTGTGGAATAGCAGCAAATGTTGATTTTAGAAGTGAGTATCCTAACATTTCATTGCAAAACATCCAATTCATGTTTTTAGCAGTAGTGTGATTTTCTCTTTAAAGGAATTATGGGCATTTGATTGCATTCTATTTCAATTCAACCAACAATCACAACATACTTCACTAGTGTTACCATCAGTGTTGGGCAAATTACGAAAGCAATTAGTTATAGTTGCTGGTTACTTTCCCACAAAAGGAATTGAATTAGTAGCGGAATTACTCCGTCACATATGTGCTGTTGAGATTAGCATGGGATCAGGACTGAGGGTTGAGCTCGTGACTTGCAGTTCTTGCAACAACAAAAAAAGCTAGGAGCCGATGTTTCCTGAGAGTGAGCAGCCACATCTCTTGTCGACTACGTTGCAGAGGTCGGAGCAAGTCAGTGCTTTTCAAGTCTCAAAGACGTGTGAGTCCAAGACAAGACAGGTCGAGTCAGGTCTGAAGGCTTAAATGTTTCGAGTCCTTACAAGTCATAAGCACTGTTTAGTGTTTACCAAATAAAATGCCATTTTAACAATGTCAAACGCTATTAAATTTGACAAATACAATGAATGCATTTTGACATTTAAAAAAAAACAATTTTTACGAGAGTAAAATACATTTTTACTCAACACGTTCACTGACAATCTCAACTATTTTCAAGTCATCAGACTACATTCTCGGACTTCACGCCTTTTAACACCGCCCGACCCTGGTTCTTCTGACGAGCGGCTGCCGTCTGGATGGGTCAGCAGCAGGGCTTCATCCCCACACCCAGCAGCCCCCACCGTCACTCTGCTTGAATTTGCTTCTCTGCAGAAAAAGCTCGTTTTCTCTTTTTTTGGACAAAATCAGGTGTTTTTGCTGAAACTACCCTATGTTCTACCGCCAATATCTAAAGACCCAAAAAGGCTAGAAACAAACTTTTTTTCCTGATGAAAGAAGAGAGTCTAAAGTTTCTTTATATAGTTTCAATGTTTATGTAGTCCTAAAACTCAATATTCTGTGGGCCTTGAAAGTTTAGCAAAAATTCCCCAAAACTCAGTATGGAGCTCTCTGCTCTGAACATGGCTGGCAGTCAGTGGGTTAAATACGAAGGGTACAGGGCAAATTCTGTCTTTGTACACTCATCTCGACACATTCATATTAAAAGCAGAACTCCAACAAACACACAAAGAGAGTCTACATGTGACATTACAGTAAGTGCGCCACATAAACCAAAATGAAGTGGTTACATCTTAGAGGTTCTTGTGAGAAATGCACTACTCAGTAAGTTAGGGTCATTCTTACTTACATGAGCGCTTTTCCTATTTGGTCTGAATTTTAATGAAATAAGTTATTATTAATGAATGAGAAGAACCATTTGCACTAGTGCAATGTTTATTACCCCAACCATTTAGACAATAACAAAGATGGCCCCAAATAACCAAAATGAACAAAGTCAGTAGCGAGTGTTTCCACCTTGTGCCGCAATGACAACTTGAGGCACGCTGACTTCCTGAAGTCGAGCTGTGACAATTCTGGCACGATGTGGTGGAGCATAATCATCCGTGAACAGAATGTTGGGGGTGTGCTGGTGGAATTGGGGGCTGATGATGGGTTCTGTGATGTCTCTGAGGTAAGAACGTGCAGTGACTGAGCCATCGACAGTCTGTGTTGCGTTGACTGGTGATGCCTGCCCAGACTGTTGCACCTCCTCCAGCAAAGCGAACCCTGGCGGCCATGTTGACCTCGGCGTATGTCTCACCTTGCCTTCTTCAGTATCGCTGGCGACCATCATTTCTGTGCAAGGCGACCCGACACTCATCAGTGAGCAGGACGGAACAGGACCACTGCTGCATTGTCCTGGTCTCTTGGTCTTGTGTACGGTCACGACGGTGTCTTGGTGTCAGTGGAGGCACTTGCAACGGTCGTTTGGCATTCATGCGAATGGTTTGTCTGGAAACTTCTCACTTCTCACTTCTGGTAAACAGGCCTGCATCTGTGTGGCGGTAGCATAACGTCTGAATGATGCGTCAGTGCACAATGATGCGTCGGAATGCATCATTGTGGTCATCATTGCGGCCCACCACTTGTGGGACTCCACTCCTGGGTCAGTCACGAACACAGCCAGTAGTCCTGTGTCTTCCTGCAAGTCTGCTGATGACACTTTGAGACACACCAAGTTCACAAGCAACATTTGCCTGCCTGCTACCGACCGGAAGGCACGCTATGGCCAGGTGGTGCTGCTTGTCCGTTAAGTGATGTCGTTACTGACAATACCAGCTTCTTATACCCCCAGAATGTTGAAATTGATGCCACATTGAAAAGGATTGACTTTTTGTATTTTTTGGTATTGGCCCCAATATGTGAGCGCACTGTAGACATTGAGACCATTATGTGTGTCTATCACCCTAATCCCTATCCCGAAAATCCCTGACGTGAACCAAACACCTTATGTATGAAACCCACTGAGGACCTCACCACATCCCTCAGTTGTTGTGAGTAGTGCTGTGTGTTGTGAGAGAGTGAATGTAGCTGAAGCAATGCAGAGATGCTTGCTAAAATGACCACCTTGTGTAAATCCTCTCTTTGTGTTCCCGACATTGATCGTATTTATGGCGTACTTTTCTTGTCAGTGAACGTGGTGGACTTCTGCGGCCAGACCATCCAGGGTGACGGCATGATCATCAACTCCCACCAGGAATCTAAAAAGTACTACTTTGTAACCATGGGGACTGACTGCCACCTCACCATGCAGGCCAGCTCCCCAAAGGACAATGTCCAGTTCCACTTTCGCTTCTTCCTTGTCTACAGTTTGCTACGAGTGGCCCCTTTGAGTCCGGCCCCTCTTTTGCCAGAGTCCCCACGAGGCTCTGCTCCGCTCAACCCCAAACCGGAGCCCGCCTCTGAGGAAAGCTCAGGGGATCCCTGTCACGCCGGGTCATACGTTCAGTTTTATGACGGATTGGACAGGAACTCTCCTCCCCTCGGGCCCCCCCTTTGTGGGAAGAGCCCACCGCGCCCAGTGCTGTCCACAGGAAACTACCTGACCCTTCGGCTCGTCACCCGGGGTACACAGCCCAGAGTGGACTTTGTGGGGGACTTCACATCTTTCAGACTTGGTAAACACACAAGCGCATGCAGACACACACATTCCAGCAGTGGACGTGGACGGCAGTGGTTTTGCGTCCCCTCACACAAGCGAACCAGAGATGTGATACTCCAGTAAACTTACTGATTGAGACGTCACTCTTTCTCCTTAGGATTCAACCAATCATTGTGCAGAAGTGAGCCCTACTTCACTTGCAGGAATGGGAAGTGCATCCCACTGAGTCTGGTGTGCGATGATAAGGACATTGACAACTGCGGGGATGGAAGCGATCTGGAACAAAATCTGACGACAGGGTGCAAAGGTCAGTGAGGTAATGTGTTGGCACGATTCTGCAAGGTGCCTCACCTCACAAGGAGTGTCTCTATCCTGCAAGAACAACCTTTTTGGTCGTGTTCTTGAGCAATATCTGTCCTTCATCAGCAGGCCAGCTTCTACCTCCTGAGCCACCACCGCCAATAGCAACCCCACCACCATCTTTCGTAAACCCCCCCACAGCGCCATTTCCTCCACATATGAACTGCGGCAGGGCAGACAGCACTCCTAGCTACGAGTCAGTGACAGGTGAGTCATTTTTGTTCCTTTATTGTATCCGACTCTGTGATCCCATGGATTAATAGTCGTCTGTCGTTGCATCTGCGGAACATTCATTCCTTCATTTTCTACAGCTTCCCCTTGTCAGGATCACAGATGAGCCAGAGCCTATCCTAGCTGACTGGGAGCTGGTCACCAGCCAATCAAAGGGCACACACAAACAACCATTGAAATCATTGAATTTTAATCCTCCAGTTAACCTAACATGTATTATTTTGGACTGTGAGAAGAAACCGCAGTGTGTGACGACCACAATGTGCTAAAATAGCAGACGTTGGCCAGTCTGCACACAGCAGGGGCCACAGCGTGAGGCCACGATTGGCATGCGAACGATAAATCTTGATATCTTTGCATGTTATTGAAAAGACCTCAAGTGTGCACCCCAAGTTAGCTGTCTGGCACAAGCACAACTACGGTCCTTGTCCGCTGTGCTTTGTGTCCATTTGGCTCAATCTCTCAGGTGATCAGTATAAGTGATGTTAAATGTTCATTTTTCCCTTTCATTCGTCATTTGTATGCCTTTCAAATTGTTTTCTGCATGTAAAAACTCAGCAGTGTAGTCCATCATCAGCGACTTACCCCACGTTTGGTCCCGTGAGCCCAGTTCTGCTCGGATTTTAGTGATGAGAGACATCGTTCCACTTAGTTATTGGGATTACGTATGTACAGGGTTTGGCTTCTCAAAACAATGATTTTTTTCAAGGAGGCATTTTTGTCATGCAAATGTATTACTCTTTCGAATCAGAACCCCAATAACTAACCGGAACTATGTTCCTCATCACCGTAATCCGCCCAGATTTGGGCTCACGGGACCAAGTGCGGGCTAAGTCGCTGGATGTCATACAACTTCATGTCAAAACAACCCAACTATCCCTTTAACATTTTTAGGTGTCCAGAGTGGATTCATTGGATTAGCATTATTTCTTCTGGGAAAAATGGATTGGGTTAGAGAACGTTTCAGTTTGGAATGGATTAATGACGCAAACCAAAGTTCCACTGTCTTTTTGGAAGATCACAAGTGTGGACGCACCCTCAATGTTGGTATTGTGTCACTGATTAGTCAATATTAACACAAAGGTTGCTATGACACACTGATTAACTAAGGATTTTAAAAAATATGACCGAAAGGCTACCAATCCCTGGTGTACAGTGAAGACAGACAAACAAGTAGTACATAGCGCGGTCATCTCGTACATAGTAGTAGTACATAGTTTTTATTTACTCTTAAAACAAATGAGGCCCTTTCCCTTGACTCGTTATGTGTTTGTCTAGCAGCTGTCTGCTTTGTAGACAAATGAACAAAGTTCTCATTGTGCCAAAAAGTCATTTGATGACTGGACATAAAACCAATGAAGGTAGCCATTGAGCTGTTAATTTATCTGTCAAGACTCGTAAAGCAATAGAAGGCAAAGAATTCCCGTAACAAAGAGCAGCCTTTCAGCTGATCTGTCTGTATTCCAACATGAGAAGTATTCTCGGTCCTTCTTTGAGCCTGCAAGTGAAGTCAAGGCCAGGTTGCAAATAAGAAAGCATCTATTCCTCTTTACCGGCTACTCAGCCAAGCGGGAAAGCAACTGCGTTATTAGCAGAACAGGCACAGTCTGTTTTAATCCAACAAGTTTCGTCTCTGCCGAGACAATCATGTTTTGGTTATTTTGGTTATTGTTGTCGAGATTCATTTATTCAAGTTGCTGGACAACTCTCGCCCAATTTCAGAACATCTCGCCGCGGTTGTCTCGCCTCGATTGTTTGCAGCCGCAATGCAACAGAATTGTGTCAAGGCTTGGCTCGTACTGACAACCTGATCTAGTTGTCAGTTATGACTTGTGGTTTTCTATGGACTTCTAGTGGGTGCCTAACATCCGTGGGAGTCTGTAAATACACCTTGTTGAATTCTATTGAGTTGCTCGTCCTGGTAAAAACAGCTTTTACTGCCAGTTAAACGTATGAGTGCGTATGAGTGCTACTACTACGTTTCAAAGCTGGTCTAACACAGCAGTCGGATAACATAAACCCTGCATGGGTACCATTTTCCACTGGTAATCCTTCCATTACGCGTGTGCGTGTATCTCTTTTTAGAACCAAGCACTGTATCCTAAAAAATGCAGCCAGAAGTCTGTCAGGCCGTGAGCTGTGGCATTGCCACTGCGAATGATAATACACGTAATATGGAAGTGGCAGTGCACGAGGCAGGATTGGAACCGCACCCCATAAACCTTGCAGCCCTAACTGCACTTGATGCACATGTGGCTGGGTTTTTTCCATCAGAGTTCTACAGCTGCTGCTAGGTTAATGTCCAAGCAGAAGCTGTAGTAATTCTACATTTGATGAAAGTTACTTAAGATTTGTCAGATCAAAATACGACCACTGCATATGACTTCCATCAAAACATGTGGTTCTATTTCGGAAATTCATTACTTCCTGGTGCCGCACGCTAAGCATCATGGAAACTGTAGTTCTCTTAGTGTAAACATGAAACTACGGTGCCCGTAGTTGCGGTGTGGATGAAATGCTGAAACGTTTTGACCTGAAAATGTTCCCGTGTGGACAGACCCTTAGAACAGGAATAGAAAAACAGGAAGTGGCGATCTGAGCCTTGTGTGGCTCCCATGACGTGCATCCCTCATGCTAACCGGGTTTCTCTCTTTAGAACACACAGATGATGGGCAAAATTCCCCAAAAAGTGCCATATTTTCATATTTTTCATATTTTTGAATCAGGGTCACCTAAGTTGTTGTCTGTTGACGAAAAAACAGAGAAATAAAACGCAAATATCTCAAGCTCACATTGTGTGTCAACGCAGATGTCCACTCATTTGCGTTTAGTCTTCCTCCATTCACTTTTGGCTACATTATGTGCGGACTACGCTGTCTACATTTAACGAGGTGTCACGTTTTGTCCCAGCTTGGTGTTTTGAATGCAGCAAAATGCCTTTGCTGCACAACGACGTGTTGGGGAATCACAGCAGCTCAAGCGTAGGTTCCACCGTTTTATGTGATTTATTTAATCGTATTTTTGACACAAGTTTTGCATGTCACTAAATGGCGATTCGCAAACGGGCTGAAATTGAAATCAAACAGACATGAAGAAAGTACTGTTTTTCCTGTTTAGTCCCTGTTTAGTGTTTGCATATTTTCATAAGTCTACAGCTTGGAATGGCTGTCGTCTGTGCGTCACGCCACTTGAAGTGACGGCACCCTCGGTGGTGTGCCTTTCAGGAGAATCACCCATATATAAAGTAAACCATTTTTGTCCCAGTATTGAGCCTTGAGGTATGCCGCAAATACAGTATGCTGTAAATATCCAAACGTGACGGCGTGTGTTGTCATAGCTTCACAAATGTTGTATGAGCATGTTGTTTAAATTCTCTACATTGTGTGTTTTAATGTCTCTGGTATTTTAAATGTCTAGATTATATTGGTTGCTGGAAAAATGACCACCACACTGCATTTTTTCCCCAGACTCCCCTGTGTCTGCTTCCTTGTTGGTTCTCTACATCATCGTGGCTGTGCTGGCAGGGTGTGCAGTGCTCTGCTGGTGCTGCTGGTCCCCCGGGTGGTTTCTGTGGCGCTTAAGTATCTTACGCTTCTTGCCCTGCTGCAACACGGTCTGCACCTCCTGCCAGCTCTGCACTGGCAGCTGCAACCACGGCAAGGAGCACCGCTTGGCAAAAGTCACCCCACAGTCGCCAGTGAGCAGGACACCCGCAGCAACGGCCCCCACCACCAATGCTGACGAAACTGTTTCCGCCGCTGCTCTTTAGACAGAAAGGGCTGCTTGGTCACCAGAGGCGTCTTGTGCGGTGAGGCTTAGCAGTGGTCGCTAGTGCAATGGACACGGACTCCAATCTTTTCAGTGAAAAAGGGTCTGATGTAATGAGATGAATGCATCAGACTTACAAGCCTTTTGTGCTTTAAAGGTGTTCATGCAGGGGATGGGAAGCGGGCTGAACCCCACAAAATTAGACTTTTCTCACTTTTCAAGAGTTCTTTTATGTGTATGATGATGACACACCAGTGTGATATACTTTCATTATGTTTCATGACTATTATTGGCTGGCAGGAAGCACATGGGTCTTCTGCCTTACAGCGAGGATTTCGGTGTTTCTCTCAACTCAATTTACCAAATATGGCTACCCGATAAAAATATTTCATATTTTATGCGAGTAGAAAAGTACCCTTTTTTCTGCTTTCCGGGTTCCTAAGGGTGAATTTTTTGCAGTGTTATACGATTTTGTAAAAAGTGGTACAGTGGTTTTTACCCAAATTACCGAAAACCAAATACATTTTTCCATAGGAAATAATGTAAATCCAATGAATCCGCTACAGACAAAAACTACATTTTAGAGAGAATAATTCTAGTTTTACACGCAGAAAACAATGCAAAATACAAATCAATGACAAATGAACTGGATAAAGGAGCGGAGGGTACAAGAACAGCTTCGATTGCTTGAGATCTCACCTTTACCCCGTTTGCAACATTAGCTTCCTTGAGTCCTTTCTTACTGAACTTATTGTTGACCCGGCAGACGGACTAGTATGTGCCTTACAAGATGCCGTAGTGTTGTCTCAACTAAGTACACTAATCCATTGCGCTTCGACTTTTGCGGCTTCACTCTGCAGTTGTCCTCCGTTCATATCATATATAAATATAATATTTTCGTAGTTAGAGAATAGAAAACCTGTTTACGACTTTCCAAATACATTGTTAGAGCCCTGTAGACATCAAATAACACGCCTTCATTGTTTACTTCACATTGAACAACTCGAGACGGATGCTAGCTAGCAAGCTAACAAGCTAGCGAGCTAACCAGTGAGCTTCGAATTTATGTCTTCTAAACTTAAAAAGCCAAAAACGTACCACTTCCACACGGAATGGGAGGAGAACGTTTTTTTCACTCTATCATTTCGGACATGCCATGGCTGACTTCATGTAATGTTGAGGTAATGTAATGTAAGTTAATGTCTCATCAATGTTTTGTATCATTACTACCGCCGAGTGACCAGAATACTACATATCACGTGTATTTCAATGTGTTCTGACGAATAATAACAGACCATAGTCTACCACGAAACGGCCATCATTTATTAATTCATTAATTTTGGAAAAAAACATCATATAACGAGGGAGTGATAATCGAACTGCGATATGGCGAGGGACGACTATTATGTATTACATCTTTTCAAAAATATATTCATAAATCATTGCTATTTTGTGGTTGACTATGGCCTAGTAGTAGTCAAAAAACTGCATATTTAAGCAAATTTTACTTTTTTTTGTTCTGAATTAAGTATTTTCAAGCATAAAAATGTCTTAATGAACTAAAACATCAGTAAATATAAGGCATTCAGAAGACACATTCAAAGACATTGTGATATTTAGTACTCTACACTGGTCACTAGGTGTGAGGAATGTTACATTGATGAGGAAATTGTCACTGCAGGAAGTACTGCACAAAAACTTTAAACTAAAAGGAACTCTCATGTTTGAGTCTATATTAAGTGTTATTTTCTCTTATTACCTTATGTAAATGTTCACTGCGACATTGCAGTAGTATTCTACTACACTGACCACAAGGTGTCTGGAACGTTACATTGATGAGACTTATTTATGTCGTCTTATTATTCGCCCATCATATCTACTATCTTGGGTAATACGAGTGTAGGGGTGTTATTTCATGTCTAGAGGGCTCTAATATGTGGGAAAAGCATATTTAAAAGGTCCTAAACAGGTTTTCTATGCTCTAGCTACAAAACATTTGATTTGCTACTTTATTTACTACTTCATGGAAATTCATTTATCACAGCTGGGTCTGGGACCAATTAACCGCGATATGCAAGGGATTACTGTATCTCGAAATTGGGTGTTGGGCGTGTGAGCCAAGATGGCTGAGTAAACACGCAATGCTGGGGGTAGTCCGTCCATATATTTATGAATACCACAAGATTCAACGTGGGTAAAAAGGGTAAAATACAATACAGTGTTCCCTCGTTTGTTGCGGGGGATAGGCTCCCAAAATAGCCTGCAATAAGTGAAATCCGTGAAGTAGCCAACTTGATTTGTTTACAATGATTGTATATGTTTTAAGGCTGTAAAAGCCCTCACCGTCCACTTTATACACTTTTCTCACATTTCTCTCTCGTTTAAACACTCTCAAAGTTCAAATTTAGTTTGAATTTTAATGATAAATCTACTAGGTTGGACACAAGAAATTATTAAGTGACTCACGCGTGTTCACTAACCTGACCGTGCCTCGTCCTGGCGCAGTTCGGCTCCAGCATTTTTGTATCCTTGCTAAAACATTGCTCCTGCCATCATCCTCCTCCTCCTCGTCACACTCCTTCAACCGGTTAGCTTCTTCTTCTTCTATTGTTTATTGGCAGTTAGCAAGCAGCTCACACGGTTAGCTAGTTTGCTAGCGACCATTGACCACAAGTGGCAATGGCACAAAGGGGATTGATTGACAACTGTCTACAGCCAATCAGGACACAGAACACAATGGGCAGGTTCTCCCTTAGCCAATTAGGACTGTTGTGGCTCTATATTTAGCCGGCTATTGTCTACTGTGGGTTCCCGATATGCTGTACCGGCACGTAAACACATACTGAGGCAAGTGGAGCTGCACACATCTTCAATGAGTATACAACACCCTCTACTGGTAACAGTAGGAAATACAATAACAGACACATACAACAGAGCACCCATAGATCGCTGTAATACACCACAAGGACGCAGAACACAACGCGTTCATACGCTGTTAAAAAATATCCGTGAAAGGTGAACCACGATGTCGCAAGGGATAACCGAGGCAGTGTTCAAGAACTTCAGGCAAAAGGTCTGTCAAAAACGGAATGATACAAAAACGGGGCGTTTGGAGGCTTGATTGTTGATGCCAGGGGCGTGTGAACTAGTACGCGGTAAAGACAATGGTTTTGTCACTCTCAGTGTTGGTCCATGTGACCAGCAGGCACATTTCTTACTCCAGACGGAGGAGCTCCGTAACCTTTGCTCCAACATACACTCTTGTTTGACAACATTCACAGAGTCCACAGCACAGTCCGTATAGGGATTTGGAATTGTGTCCCTGCTAAGACACACGGCCCTGTGCTTAACACCAAGTACCTCCAGGTTGCCAGGCCACGGCACACCAATGTACCGCATGCACACTTCTTCATCTGCCGTGGGGGTCCGTACGTAAAAACGTGTGTATACGTAGACCCATTAGGCAGCACACACACACACAAAGCATAATATACATCCTCACACAACTCACACACATAAAGTTGTGTGTCAGCCAAGATAAGGTCAACACTCCCGCTGAATGCGTCTGCCAGTAAGTTGCGTTGAAGAGTTTACAGGAACCTTACGTTGATGTGCACATTGTGTGCCCTCAATGAAATTGTTTAACAGTGATGCTGACATAAAGGCTGCTTGACATCACCGCCAGATTGAAGCTGCGCTTTACAGACTGCCCCTACAGGAAGTGAAAATGAAGACAATTGATTCATTTCCTCTTTGCAGCTATAAAGTTACCACTCTTGTGGCAAGACGGTCTGCAGGAATTTACGAGGTCAGTGGTTGACCATCTCTGTTCTGCTTCATCCAAAGGTGTTTGATGGGCTCGTGCGTCCACGCCAAACTCACGGAAGCATTTATCAACCTGGCCGGAGGGACCGTCCCCAAACTTTCCCCAAGATAACGATACACAGGGCATTATGAAATATGTTGTATTTTTTTTACCAAATTCATTTTTTTCCCGTTTTCATTTTTTAGAATTCCGTTTTTTTTAGCAGTTGCTCTTATTTTACCAGCGTAGAGGCTGTGCTTTTTGGGTTAGTGAATGAAATGTCCGTCAATGAAATGAAAAAATACATCCTAGGTTCCCAAAGTGGGGTACGTGTACCCGCAGGGTTACACTAATTGTCATAGGGGGTACGTGAATAAACATGAAAGCAATTAGCCCCCAACGCTCACAATTACGAGTGCCCCTGAACGCCTCACGGTGCAAGGAGAACAGAGCAGGAAGTAGACAGAGCATGAAGTTGTTGGTTGGTCCGTGTGCATCATACGAACACAGACACACGTGAACGTGAAAAGTGGCCTGCAATTCATGTCATGTCATTTCATGTCTACGGGGCTCTAATAATGTTAAAAAAAAACGTATTTAGAAAGTCATAAACAGGGTTTTCTATGCTCTAACTACGGAAGTATTCCATCTTTTAACATTTAATCGGAAATTGATTTAACGCGGTTGGGTGTGGAACCACGGGTGAGGCACCGATACCTGCGTAGTTTGTCAAGATTCAAGAGTGTTTATTGTCAGTTCATTGTGTTTCTTTTTATTTGAGTTGCGCGTGTTGATGGT
This sequence comes from Dunckerocampus dactyliophorus, assembly GCF_027744805.1. Classification (NCBI taxonomy): domain Eukaryota; kingdom Metazoa; phylum Chordata; class Actinopteri; order Syngnathiformes; family Syngnathidae; genus Dunckerocampus; species Dunckerocampus dactyliophorus. The sequence continues at coordinate 2,325,953 of NC_072826.1, forward strand.
CAGCATCCTGTGGAGGTGTTGACGTGGCAGAGACGTGAGAAGCAGGATGTGATCTCAGCGCGGTTGTTCTCAGTGACTCGGACGAAGGATCACACAGCGCTCGTTGGACTCAGCCTGGCACGTACGCCACCGTTTCACAATGTGTGTTGCTTTGGTATCCACGGACAACCGGAAAAGTAAATCCTCGGTTCAGTGATTTTCCACAATCCCCGTCGTCTCTTTGATTGGACTTTCTATAGCGGACACTTTTGACCCGTGTTGAAATGCTATAGAGAACAGATGGCGAGCTTTCCTGCCGGAGCGTTAATAACTTTTCTGATCTTTTGAGAAACAGAGAAATAAAAACGCCCGCTTGAGACTACAGTAATATATCTATGTGATAAATGACAAACCTTCGCACAAGCACCTCAGTGTCTGTCAGACTTAATGCTAGTGCTATGTCAAATTAAACGACATGCTTTGACACTGTAGGTGTCATGCTATTTTTAAACACGCACGCACGCACGCACGCACGCACGCACGCACGCACGCACGCACGCACGCACGCACGCACGCACGCACGCACGCACGCACGCTGATGGCTGCAGAGGTTTGTGTGTTTATTGATTTGAACCCTCACACAGAACGTTAGCCAAACTATTCTTAGAGCAAAGTGTCTATCGTGTTGACTCAGGGTTTTACTGACCTTCCCGTCTTGTGTGTTCGTCCTTTTGTCCGCGTGCTATCTCTGCTAGCACGCGGGTCCGCTTTGTTCCAAGCAACCAATGAGACGCCGCTGTTCAACACTTTCACTGTATAAATCAAATAGACGTCACCGATAATCTTCAAATATTCTGACTATGACTGCTCGTGGTGGGTTGCAAATGTAAATGTTAATAATATTGTAGCATCCTGACAGACACACTGACGCCCTTTTTAAACGTCATCGCCAACCTTAACACACCAACAGCAGTGTTCACTTCCAACTCCATCACACACTCACGCTTTCCTTCCCTCTCAACCCCAGCAACAGACACACAAAAAAGACTTAAAAACACGCTTCCTCCTGAAGAAATACATTAAAAAAACATACTTTCTCTAAAAAAATACATTAAAAACACCTCCTCCTAAATCATACATTAAAAACACACTTCCTCCTCAAAAAATACAGAAAATATACACTTCCTTGTAAAAAATAAAATAAAAACACACTTCCTCCTCAAAAAAATATATTAAATATACACTTCCTTGTAAAAAATAAAATAAAAACACACTTCCTCCTCAAAAAAAATATTAAATATACACTTCCTTGTAAAAAAAAAAAATTAAAAACACACTTCCTCCTCAAAAAATACATTAAATAGACATAAATATATAAATATATAATTCATAATGCCGAGTATAGAGAACATACAAACCCTTTATTTTTAAAATCACCGATATTAAAATGTGCTGATTTAGCACATTTTCAAACTGCTAAAATAATGCATAAAGTTAACAATGGCTTGTTACCCAAAGACGTCATGCAGTGTTTCTCTGCAAGAGAGGACAATTCAACTGAAAACACTTGATGTATATGCCAGAGCAAGGCTGAAAACAGCATTTCAGTGTACAGAATGAAATTATGGAACGGATTGAGCAAGGAACTCCAACAAGGTACCGAGATGTTTGCTAAATGCAAGGCAGAAGAGTCTTGATCATCACAATGATTGTTCTGTCATGATTGTTTTGGTTCTTTATCATTTATTTATCATTACACTGATTATTATAGGGAATAATATTCCGTGGAATGCAGGAAGTGAATAATATGTACTGTACAAGCTGGGGAATGGATGGGGGGGGTAGGATTAAAAAGCTTTGCTTCTTCCTACTGCTTTTGGACACGTGAGGCTGTGAAAGGATGATCCATGACATGTATTCCATTGGAGCCTGCGTGCATGTTCACTGAAAATGAAAGCAAACCTGATGCCAGCGTCACGTCATCTACACCGTACAGTTTCTTTCTGTGCATCTTACAGTTTGCATCCTCGCCTTGATACAAACTTCACGAGGGAACGCAAGGGACGAATGTAGCCCGCTAGCTGAGGTCAAACACCTTCAACGTTGTGAGACTCCAGAAAGCTTTCAAGTGTTCTAGTTTATTATTATTTAGGACGAAGGATTTTCATAGTCCAATCTGATTGGTTAGATTTGGTCCATAGTCGGCTAATAGTTGAATATTGTTGGATTTTTTTTTTTTAAAGAGTACAGCTACTGGCGAAATATATCTCATTTGTGACATTTAAAAAAAATGTTTACTCACATACCCCACTTTGGGAGCCTAGGTTATAAGACACCCCATTATTATTATTATTATTATTATTATTATTGTATTGTATGTACTTTATTTATCCCACAGCGGGGAAATTTACTTGTTACAGCAGCAAGACAAGTAAAGAGAACAGTGTAAAGAAAGCATAGTGTCTACAACATGGTTCAGGTGGTGCAGGTGTTGTAGAGCCTGACAGCGGTCGGTATGAAGGACCTGCGGAACCTCTCCTTCTTACACCGTGGGTGTAACAGTCTGCTGCTGAAGGAGCTGCTCAGGGAAACAACAGTGTCATGTAGCGGGTGAGAGGTGTTGTCCATGATGGATGTCAGCTTAGCCAACATCCTTCTCTCCCCCACTTCCTCCACGGAGTCCAGAGGACCGTCCAGGACAGAGCTAGCTCGCCTGATCAGTCTATTTATCCTGCTCCTGTCCCTGTCCGTGCTGCCCCCTCTCCAGCAGCCCACAGCATAGAAGATGACTGAGGCCACCACAGAGTCATAAAAGGTCCGTAAAAGAGTCCTGCACACACCAAAGGACCTCAGTCTCCTCAGCAGGTGAAGGCGACTCTGGCCCTTCTTGTAGAGGGCGTGGGTGTTGACGGACCAGTCCAGCTTGTTGTTAAGGTGAACACCCAGGAATTTGTAGCTGTCTACCAACTCTATGTCCGCTCCCTGGATGTTCACCGGTGTAAAGTGAGATGTTTTCCTCTGGAAGTTAATGATCATCTCCTTTGTCTTGCTGGTGTTGAGTTGCAGCTGGTTAAGCTCACTCCAGCTGACAAAGTCCCTGATGACCGTCCTGTATTCCAGATCATTCCCCTCTGAAACACAACCAACGATGGCTGTGTCGTCGGAGAACTTCTGGATGTTTATTATTATTATTATTATTATTATTATTATTATTATTATTATTATTATTATTATTATTATGTTATTCTTCTTCTTGAACAAAACAAAAAAGTAATCATTTCTGTAATATGAGGAAAGAAAACATACAAAATAAAACACACTTTATTGATGTGTGCAATATAAAAAAAGGCTTGTATTTATAGAAATGAACAGCAGTTTTAATCTTCCCCACTAGAGGTCGCCGTGGTCTCACAGACAGTGGACGCGGACGTGGATGATCAGCTCAGCAATACTTGAACAATCACACGTTGAAGTGAAAAGTGCTTGTGCAAGGAAAAGACACGTGACTTCTCCAATGTCAATGACTATTATAACAAATGAGCTGCAGCCTGGAGTCCAGTGCAAAAAAGAACATTTCCAGTCGCAACTGAAGGCATGGTGGGTTGTCAGCACAGGTGTTTAGTCTTTGGAAGGGGACATTGTACACGTGCCACAGCAGTCTGTAATAAATAACTTGTCCTTACGAAGCATGGAGCCGATTGGACAGATTTCTTTGACCTTGGCTCTTGGAGAATGTCACGCTCTGCGTGGTGTCCTGCGGCGTTGCCTGGATCTCCGCATTGCGGTGGGATTTTTGAGTCCTCCGCTCTTTATCCACCATCTGGACCATCTCCGCGTCCATCGGCTCTCCTGAAGAGAACGGGTGACACACCAGCTCAGCCAGTCCGACGACGGTCCCGAGTACCGCGAACACTGAGCCCACCAGGTAGACCTTCAGCAGACCCCGACGGGGTCTTTGACTGAGCATCTCTTTCGCGTAGAGGAGCACCTCCTGCAGGCTCTGCTCTTCCAACAGCTCTTCGCCTGCTGTGCAAGTGTTCGCTGCTTGATCTGACTGCATCTATAAAAGAATGAAAAACAATATATTAGAGAATTAAAACCTCCAAACCCGGGCAAAATTCGAGGTTCAATCCAAAAACGAGCCTTTGTGTCAGAAGCTGGTTTTAAGGCTGCAGCTGTCTGCAGCGTTTATTGCGTTAGGATCAGGCCGCAGTCGTTGCTATCATCAAATCAGCAGACTGCGTCCATCATTTATTTCACTTGCACTGCGTCCCCTGTGATAAGCTTCAGTTAAATATCTACTCTAAAGTTAAAAAAAAGAATGTTGTGGCCCTTTGACCCAACGTCGTTTGCTTGGAAGATCATGAAATGTTTCAATATTGAACCAGCAGCCTGCGTCAGCCTTTTCCAGCAGTTCAATGTTGGATGGAATAAAACTTACTGTCTGTTGCGCTGAGAGGCTCATCTTGATCAGGACCTGCAGTCTGGCTATCAGGAACTTTCTTTGACTCCACACGGTGGTTATTTATACCCACAAGTCCCTCCACCCACAACGTGCCAGCTCAATATTCATGAGGCAGTCTGGGGAGGGCAGCGCCCTTGGACTGGGCTGACTTCCATCATCTTCTCCTTATCAAATGTCACGTGCGCAGTTGGTGAGTGTGTGAACCCACTCTGGGTTCGAAACGCGGCGTCCCGGTACCGCCTCTCTCGACAGGTGGACCACGTTCTGCGCGTAGGGCCCCGTGGTCCGCGGGGGTCCCGCTTTGCACAAGGGGGCGTGTCGCTGCTGTGAGCCAGGAGAGAGAAAGAAGAGGCGAGCGGTCTGGCACCGTGCTTGCCGACGGCACGCAGCAGAATAACAGAATAAAACGGCAGAATTCACCCGTTACTTCCTGTTGGTGTAATGGTACAGCTGCTGCCTTCAAAGGCAGAGGGCGCTTGTATGGTCGTTTGATAACGGGGGCGGGAGGCTCCAAATAAAATTCTGCTTAGGGCCCCAGTTTGGCAAGTGTCAGCCATAATGCCTTGGCTACAGCAGCTCCTAATCTCAGGCCATGGTGCTCAGTCGGAAAAGGGTGGAGGACTTTAAGTGTCTCGGAGTGATGGAAGGAAGAATCGTGAGTCGTGTGTGCGGTTCAAAGTGTGCTATTTCAGAACAACAGGCTGGTGTTGAGAGGGAGGAAACTGCTTCAGAAATGAAGAGCAGCTCTGCAGAACATCTGAAGGCATGATGATACTTGTCTGGAATTGCATGTGTAGTCTGTGTGTGCGTGTGTGCGTGTGTGTGTGTGTGTGTGTGCCTTGAGTCACAAGGCACACCCTGTGCTTGGTATTAGTAAGCATGTCTGGAAAATAATGTATGCACAATGTGTGCCTGTTGTCAAGTGTCCACTTTTGCACAAAAGCCAGTAAATGTAAAAAACACACAAGCCGCCGTAGTCGTAGTCGTAGTCGTAGTCGTAGTCGTAGTCGTAGTCGTAGTTGTAGTCGTAGTCTGGTCAAGCACAGATACGTACTCATTCGCTGTGTGTTTCGATATACACAATGAATTGCTGTAGCAACACATTCAGTGAGGTGGGTGTGAAGGCCCCAAATGAGACAGTTTATCAGTGGAAACGTGATGTTAATGTTGGGCTTCTGTGCTGCTGAAGGACGAGGCAAACGGTCAAACACATGATGAATGTCACACTTCAACAAGAGCAGTCATGATTAAAAACCACATGCCTTTTCTTTTTGTCGCTATTCTTAGAATACAAGACTTTGACTGAACATGTTTTGTTTTAAATAAGCGGCATTTCAGGAATTTTAGTGTTCAGTCTTTCAGTCTGTTGTGTTGCACCACCATCGACTGTGTCCACTCACACTACAGGCTGTATATGCACTACAGGTGTATACACTACATGCTAATTATTAGGGGTGTCACGGGACCATACATGAGATTTTAATATTACTTTTAAGAAAAATACAATGAAACAATATATCGCAGTCTACTAATTGAATTTCTACTAAGTTACTTTGCATTGTTCCTCACGAGGCTACACTCTTCTGCACGCTGTGTGTATGCTAGCGGCCCCGCCTCCGCCCACCAGGACGAAGGGAGTGTATGACTGACAAAAGGGCCGTTCTTCTATGGAACAAACGCGCCAAGGTGCTGAAACCAATGCACAGAGTGAACCCTCTTCGACGAGGGAAACACACATGCCTGCACATGGCGATGTACATAATGAAATGTTCTAGTTGGTTTTCAGTGATTGTGTGATTCATTCATTTATTTAGCGTCCCAGACACGCCCACAAGATAGTTTTTTTTCTGAACAAGAAATCTTATCCCGTTTCGATCTTGCGAGATCTTGTGACACCCCTACTAATTCTACACTAATGCTATGGATATGTAACTCCACCTGGTCCAGCTGTCCTCGTGTTCCGCCCGTGCTCAAGCCAGAGTACGCTGAATGACAGTCGATTGAGCTAAAAGCCCGAGCTGTCAACTCGATGTCCGGTGCGACTCTGAAGGGGTCAGTGAGCGAGCTTTACAAACGTACATCCGTACGGCAACACTGGCTGGCACCCCATACACGTGCAGTATACTATATGCAATATAGTACAGGTGGCTTGGGCATCTGGTCAGGATGCCTCCTGGACGCCTCCCTGGGGGGGTGTTCAGGGCACGTCTAACCGCTAGAAGGCCTCGGGGAAGACCCAGGACACGTTGGAGAGACTATGTCTCCCAACTGGGCTGGGAACGCTTTGGGATCCGCTGGGAGGAGCTGGATGAAGTGGCCGAGGAGAAAGGAGTCTGGGCCTCCCTGTTTAGGCTGCTGCCCCCGCGACCCGATCTCGGATAAGTGGCAGAAGATGGATGGATGGATGGATGGATGGATGGATGGTCTTTCTTATGGTGGAGTCATGAACACTGACCTTAACTGAGGCCTGCAGTTCTTTGGATGTTGATTTGGATGTTGTTGTGGGGTCTTTTGTGACCTCTTGGATGAGTCGTCGCTGCGCTCTTGGGGTCATTTTGGTTGGCCGGCCCCTCCTGGGAAGGTTCACCACTGTTCCATGTCTTCAGCATTTGTGAATAATGGCTCTCACTGTGGTTTACTGGAGTCCCAAAGCTTTAGAAATGGCTTTATAACCTTTTCTACACTGATAGATCTCAATTAACCTCAAATCTCAGCTAAGTTATGTTTTAACAAGGGGGGGGGAGGGGCAATCACTTTTTCACACAGGACCATGTAGGTTTGGATTTTTTTCTCCTAAATAATAAAAAGTTTCATTTAAAAACTGCATTTTGTCTCCAGTTGTGTTGTCATTGACTAATATTACATTTTTTTGATGATGTGCAACATTTAAGTGTGACAAACATGCAAAAAAAGAAGAAATCAGGAAGGGGCCAACACCACCGTACACAACAAGTAGTTGTGTTGCTTTGTAGCTTCTGTCTCTTGTCTGTCTTTGCGTTTGCATGCGTGAGTGTGAGTGTGTGCTGATTCATGGAGTGAAGGGAGTGGTGATGAAGGGTGTGACGCTGACACACACACACACACACACACACACACACACACACATAGTATCAAATTGTCCAGGTGAGTCGACGGTGTGTATAATTGCAGCCAGGATCACGGCAGGTTACACACCTGGGCATCCGACACGAGGTGAAAAACTTCACTGAAGTACTTTTTGAATGTGTTTGCTGACAAAACCTAACATCTTTCTGTTTTATTTGCAGTCTCATACATGACTGGATTGTAAGATGCTGCTGCTTTTGCTTCTAACCGGTAAGACGTATTCTTTTACACACGCGAGCTTTGCGTGGACTTTAGTCTGATGTGTTTGTCCGTAAATGACACAGCACAGCAGCACCTAATGTAACACACACGCACACACACACACACATACACACACTTGAGTACAAGAAAGAACAAACCTGCATGCTTTCTGTCATGACGGCACACGTTTAAAGAGCAATCATCCCTCACAGGGCTTAGTTTAGACCTGCGTTACCTTCTTTTAAGACTGACTACTTTTACACGACAACAACATCGTCCCAATACTAGTTCGTTTACTTCATCTAAGAGTACTACTGCAAAGATATTCCACTACGAGAAGTCCAAAGGGTTACGTAGAGAGACGGACAGACAACGGACAACTCTCTAAGCTGACAAGTTATTTCATTGTAATGTCCTCCCCCAGCTGTGGCTGCAGTATCAGAGGCCCAGACTGATTGCTCTGAAGGGGCTTGTTACCCGCGTAGTAGTGACCTGCTTGTGGGTCGTACCGATCAGCTCCATGCCTCATCCACCTGCGGTCTGACGGGCTCCGAGGTGTACTGCACGCCATACCAACAGGTACGAGCCACGGCAAAATGTTTTTATGTGTTCTACCGCCACCTTTTACCTGTTGGCATTTCCAGATGTACCAAGTATTTTATTCTGTTGATTTTTTCCCAATTGACGTAACATCTTACTACGGGGCCCCTGAGGGGCCACGGAGAAAAAAAAATTGATGAGGAAAAAAAAACAAAAACCAACGCCCGATAAATCACACATCATAGGGAAATTTGCGCACTCGTGCACATGCACACGCATACTTCAGTTCCAACTCACATAGTTCAGTTCCCAATGTGATAACTGTAAATAGTTTGTGGTGTTATGTTTGTAAATAAATTGCTATTTTGATGTAAAACAACCCTTTCATGTTGTGGTGTAGTTGTTTGTTGTTGTGTAGCATAAGCCACGGACCGGCTTATGCTTGTGGTGGTGATGGTACCAAATGACCAACCCCCGGTACCGGGCCACAGCCCGGGGGTTGGGGACCACTGATTTAGATATTTGAGCTGTCTCAAAAGCGGAAAATATTTGTGTCAAAGTGAAAGTTATGCTTGGAATGTATGTTTTCACAAAAAAAATGGTTTTCTCCCATTTTTAGTCAGGAACTGATATTTTCCTGAAACTCACCCATGTTCTGTTGATGATTACTAAAGAACGGAAAAAGGTAGAAACAAACTTTTTTTTCTGATGAAAGAGGGCAGTCTAATGTTTCTTTGGTAAGTTCCATGTTTATCTGGCCGTAGAACACAACGTTCTGTGTGCCTTGAAAGATCAGTCAGAATTGTCTAAAATGGCCGCTACTGGAGGGGTTGTCTTTTGAAAAATGGCTGGGATTGAATAAGTTAAGAGCATTGTACTTCCGCTACTTCCGTGTTAAACGGATGTTTGTGTTGAAACTTCAAATTAAGAGCAGCACATTGACTGAGGTTCTGTTATTATTGTTTACTTAAAGGACAAGCAGTGCACACACATGAGAGAATCCGATGTCTGGCTAATCCGTGTATTTCCTTTCGAGTACCAGTACTCAAAGAGATGTCTTTCCAGCAACACCAGCTCAGACCGGATGTTAGCATTTTATTTTCAAAAGACGAGCTGAATAACCACCACGGAATTGAAAACTTGTTCCTGTAATTACAGCATCGCTTTCTAACCGCTACATTTGTGCAGTAAGGGAAAAGTTAGGATTATTATTTTGGTGTGAATCACAACATGGGGGGGAACTACGGCGCTTGGCGAAGGTCTGCGCTCTCAGAGTGCTTTTCTAGTTTTTATCTTTTTACCAAAATCATTTGTACTAAATTCTCAAAATTATTAATTAAATTATAAAATTATTTAATTTAAGAGCGTCTTTCTAGTTTTTTATATTTTTACTACAACACTTACATTTTACAAAATTATTTAAATTATTAATTAAATTAGAACATTATTTAATCTATCATAATTGTAAAATGTATTCCATTTAATTCATGTAATAAGTCAATGAGTAAAAGTTACTTTTGAAGACTTCTCTGGAGGTGAAAATATCGCGTCCAGTGCGAACACCCCCACGTGTTTCTGGATGGCGTTTATAGCACCGGGGAGCAAAGTAGAGCAAAGGTCACGGTGAAGTGACAGACGCGCAGTGAAGACTGTGATACTTTGGGCCAGACTGCAATCTGTCAAACAGTCTGATTTCAGCGCCAGAACCTCATGTCGTGTTGCAACTGTACTCTTTCACCAGCATCTGTGCCACGTGAACAGTCCAGACTGTTTGCTAACTCAGCTCAAATCTAACACTGATTTTGAAATAATCACCTGCTGGCAAGCACAGGTCCCCCCCAACCCCCCTGCAATGTTAATGATTGACTTCTTTTTCAGGTAGAATATATTGCATTATTGCATTAGAACTCATTTTGCAATTTTACACCCATCATGGATGACATTGTTTTCTCTAAGAATTCATCACACAATCCCACATAATGACAATGAAATACAAAATAAAACAATGCCAAGTACGTAAGAGTGTAGTAGAGTGGTAAATTAAATGCATCGATGTGATCTGGTATCACCAGAGCATACAGTATATACAGTATACATATTATGGCTGTCAATCGATTAAAATATTTAATCGCGATTAATCGCATTTTGTCCATAGTTAACTCATAATTAATGGCATTTAATCGTAGATGAAAAAGGTGTTTTCTATAATAAGAAGGGATGTCTCTTTGTGGTGAACTACAACTGCAACAATAACTACGTCAAATTTTATGTAAAGGGATATACATTTTGGAAATATGGGCCATTATTTTATTCACTATTCATATACAGTTAGAAATCCTCCAGTTTCTGAATGTTAAATGTTAGCAGCGATTTGTCCCACTTTGTTTGATGGTCCTTGAACGCACCTTCTCCCGTTCTCTGCACAGACAGACAGACGAATAGACAGATACTTTACTTTATAATATTGCCAAGAGAAATTCACACAAATAGACTACTATACTGTGTTTTTATCCTTTTCCTTTCACCTCATATTTGCTCCCAAATGCTGATACTATGTGGGAATGCATAAAGGTAAGATCTGACGACCTTATTGAGTGCTAATGTGCGTATCTGTGGTACACAACCTCTCTGAACAGCAAGTCCAGGCTCGTACTGGTGGATTGTGGCTCTGTATTCATTTCGTGCTTTGTATTCGATGTTGTTCCTGTCATAGTTTTACACGATACATAATTAACAGGCTAAATGACATCGCTATAATGTACGAATGTTTTACTGATGTGTTGATGACTATCTAGGGTGCTGCTAATGCTAGCACTACTAGCTTTCATCAATGGTCACATTGACAGCAGCCCCCACATTGCTGTCCTCATCTATGCCTGCCGTTAACTTGCAGCTCGTACCCAAAAATTACCTCACAGTACCAAGCAAAAAAATCCTCCGAGAGATCTAAAAATAACACTCGTTTTGTTGGGACACTCGTATGCCCAGGTACCAGTGTATAAATGACAATTTAAAAAAAAACGGCAGTCCTTCAGTACCTTCTTGCTTCTCTCTGGCAAGTTGAAGACGATGTTGTCCATGACAATTCCGGTCACAGCTTTGAAGCTAAATTCACCAATGAAAATATCCTTTTATTTCTCCACTTCTGCTCAGTATTGCTTCCTCAAACTACGGCGTCGGCCGAGGGTCAAACAGAACATGTGCACGTTAATCGCACGTCAAAAAAAATGGGCCTTTAGTGGGCGTCTTAATCCACTTCTTAACACCACCGCTATCCCGTCACAGTTATACAAGCCACCAATAATGTACTGCACCAAAATGCAATAAACAATGCGTGGCATTACAGAATTGGGGATGAATGCCATTAATACTAAAGCAAGGAACCAGTTCACTCTTAATCTTGCAAGACATCGTCTCTAAACTCCAAACCTCTACACTACGACATCATCTGGAACAGTTCAGAGTCAATATTTATCTAATAACATGACAAAAACATACAAAATTTAATAAAATGCACCCTTTCCCAGGCTGACAAACATGACACATACAGAACGATGAACAACACCGTGTCTGCCTCCTTTCTTTGTTTCAGAACAGGTTCAAGTCAGTGCTGTGTTGTTCAGGTGATGATGCGTTCAAGCACACTGGTAACTTTGAGTGTTAGGAATAGGCTTTCCCTATGATTACCGTAATGACCCGTATAGAACTACAAAGTGCAGTCTCTCGCGTTTCAGAAACCACTGGAATCATTTTGAATTTTGATTGACAGGTCGTGATGTTTTCAAGCCTGTCGCTTGGTAACTTGACGTTTCAGCTCCCTCCACACATTTGCAACGGGATCAGGGTCCTGGCTCTTTCAATAATCAAGACAATTCATTAAAAGTCCAGTGAACTAGCAGGTCACTGATAATGTATCGAGCACTCGGCTGACTTCCGTGCAGTTAGCGTTGGTTTGGTTCCCACTCAGTGAAAGTGTAAATGCTTGTTTGTATATGTGTACATGCGTGTCCTGGTTTGACTGCCACCCTGTCCAGGGTTCACACCACCTTTCACCCAAATGTAGTTGTTTTGATCCCGAACAGGGCAAGTGGCCTAGAAAATGAACAGGTGGATGCATTTAGTATCAGGACTGCACTTAACTGAACTTACACATTAAGTTCATGCAATAACACTGTTTTTTTAGATATAAAAGAATTATTCACAATGAATTGTTTGGGGAAGGGATTTTTTGCAGACACCTGCCTTAAAAGTCTCTTAAAAGCAGCGCCCGGAATCCACTAAGACACATCGACAAGGAGTTTGTGTCTGAGCTGAGGCCAGAGACTTATGCTCCAACAATGAACAACCAGGCGGGAACTTTTCCCTACCGGGAAACTTGCCATGCTGCCGCTGAGCATGCCAGAGCGTCAGTCACGTCCAGCACAGAGGACGAGTTGCTAAATATTGACTTGACTTGACTGACAACATCAGCAACTGAGATGTTTGCTTATTTGTTCATTATTTATTCATTTGATAGCTGCAGGTCAAGTGCATGCATTGCAGCATACATATTTGTTTAAAATGACAACATCATGGAATCAACAGCAATGCAAATTTGATTGATATTAATAAAAATGGAAATATGTCAGAAATACACAGAAGTGATGGCAAACTCGATTCCTTTAACAGACTTGAGCTCCTGTCGGTCACAATGTGCATGCATAGAAACTTGCACATATGCAACAAGTTTGGCAGCCGAGCTGTAAAAGCTCGTCGAGTACCTGTGAGTCAGTGCAACTCAAGTTTTCGTAGAGCACCTGTGGGTCAGTGAAGCTCAGGTCTTCGTGGAATACTCGTGAGTCAGTGAAACTCGAATCTTCATAGATCACCTATGAGTTAGTGAAACCCCAGTCTTTGTGGAGTACTCATGAGTCAGTGAAACTCAAGTCTTCGTAGAGCACCCATGAGTCAGCAAAACTCGAGTCTTCGTAGAGCACCAGTGAGTCAGTGAAACTCGAGTCTTTGTAGAGCACCTGTGAGTCAGGAAAGCGTGAGTCTTTGTGGAATACTCATGAATCAGTAAAAGTCAAGTCTTTGTAAAGCACCCATGAGTCTGTGAAACGCGAGTCTTTGTGGAGTACTCATGAGTCAGTGAAACTCCAGTCTTCGTAGAGCACCCATGAGTCAGTGAAACTCGAATCTTTGCATAGTACTCATGAGTCAGTGAAACTCGAGTCTTCATAGAGCACCTATGCGTCAGTGAAACTGGAGTCTTCTTTGAGTACTTGTGAGTCAGTGAATCACCAGACTTTGTCAAGTACCCATGAGTCAGTAAAACTTGAGTCTTCACCGAGCAGCCGTGACTCAGTGAAATTCCAGTCTTTGTTGAGTACCATTAATCAGTGAAACTCGAGTCTATGTCAAACCATTGTGAGTCAGTGAAACTCGAGTTTTTGTCAAGTACCTGTGAGCCAGTGAATCACCAGTCTTTCTCAAATACCCATGAGTCGGTAAACTTGAGTCTTTATCGAGCACCTGTGACTCAGTGAAACTCCTGTCTTAGTTGAGTACCCGTGAATCAGTGAAACTTGAGTCTTTGTCGAGTACCGTGAATCTGTGAAACTCGAGTCTATGTCAAAGTGAGTTAGTGAATCACCAATCTTTGTCGAGTACACATGAGTCAGTGAAACTTGAGTCTTCTTCGGGTACCTGTGAGTCAAGTGAAACACCAGTCTTTGTCAAGTACCCCATGAGTCAGTGAAACTTGAGTCTTTGTCGAGTACCTGTGAGTCAGTGAAACTCGAGTTGTCGTTGAGCACAGTGATTCGAGGAAAGGGCCAGGTTAACCTAATACATTTATACTAAAAGGACACGAAGTAATGATATGTCACGGCTGGCCTGGGAACGCCTTGGTGTCCTCCCGGTGGATCTGGAGGAGGTGGCCGGGCTGCTGCCCCCGTGACCCGGACCTGAATAAGCGGAGGAAAACCATTAACACTGTTAGAGTAACAGTTGCACAATTAATGACATGTTACCTTGTGTCCTTTTTAAATGTAGCTGGCACTAGCAGGGGTGAGTAAGTGAACGGAGCAAGTACCCGTGAGTCCCGACTGAGTAAAAAAATGTGAGATTTTTGAACGACACATTCATGACTTGCACATCTCTAAAACACAGATATCCTGTGCAAGACAGGCGTATACTCCACACAGCTTCAGCTAAAAATGGTAACAAAAACATTAGACAGAAAATCACCACAAGTAGACAATATTAGCCAAACATTAGAGATGTAAAAAAAACCCACTTTAATCTAATTCATGATGTATTGATCCTGTGCTGCTGGTCAACGACTGGGCTTATCTTATCTGGAGACACATTTGGGTGCACGGTTCACCTGAGGCAAACGCTTCATGTTCTTACAGCTCCAATGAATTCCATGCGGAAATAAATGCACGGTTGTTTTCCTTTCTTCTTTTCAGAGGAAGATGAAGTGTTGTCCATGTGACTCCACAAATCCAAACGGCCCGCTGGCCCACACAATAAAGGAAGTCCTCTCCACCGCTGGACCGGAGAGATGGTGGCAGTCTCGGAAAGGTTGGCAAAGACAAAAAAACATCAGTGGTCACCAACGTGGTGCCTGTGGGCACCAGGTAGCCCCCACGACCACATGAGGTGCCCGCGAGCCTGCTTTTCATTCAGGTTTCCAGTTAATAATGAAAGAACAGTAGAAAGAAATGCATTCTGAAATACAAAATGTGAGTTGTGGACACCAGCATTTTGTTCATGTTCTGGTAAAACAAGCATTTTCGCTTTGTTTGGGTTTAAAATAAGCTCTGAAAATAAATGTTACAAAAATGAGTAGCTCTTGGCCATTTTCATTTTGTAAAAATAGCTCTCACAAGGAAAAACGTTGGTGACCCCTGCTGTAGAGGATTGCGATTTATGCATAAAAAGGAACCATACAATGTTGAAAGTGTTTAAAAACCATCTTGAAAAATGGGCCTCAAAAGTCACGCAAACAACTTTGGGCCCCACTAATAATGTCAGAATGTTCTGCATTGTTTGATTTTTGAAAGCCAACGGTAAATTTGCAAAAATTACTTTTATAGTTCATGGCGCCAGGGTCATGTCTGGAAGTGGCGTCAGTTTTGCTCAGGTAAACAAACATGGCGGTGTACAAGACAGAGGATGTTTACAGTGATTATAGCAAAGATTTGAGCCATGTGTCAGTAGTTTTTGTGAACAAAGAAACATTTGGCGTTAAAATAGACAACTTGCAGAACATGGACTTAAGCCTTAAGACATGGAGACGGAGATTGGTCGCATTCAAAACACAGAACGGTAAGTGTAAATTACTCTGGAGTTGCTCATCCTTCAATTATTGTTTTAAATTGGCTTCTTAATGTGTGTAAATGGGGTTTTTATAGCCTGTTTTAATGGCTGTACATGTGGCCTCACGTCAATGATGAATGTTCGCCGCTGCTGCCACCCCCCACAGTAAACATATCGCTGTCAAAGACGTTTATATAACATGTATAATGCTTTGCAGCCTTGTCGCTATCATGGAAGAGTGACTTACTCTCTTGTGCCAACTTTGACGTAGTGGTCGTTCTTTGTTGTCTTGTTTTTTTCCTGTGTACCGGCAGAACAGCATCCTTTTTCCAAATGCATTCATACCGTACTTTCAAGTCAAATGCTTCTTGTGAAGGTGTTCCTTCGAAGCAGTCATCTTTAATCATATCATTACTACTAAGGGCAGAATTCGAGGTGGGCGTCCATCTTGCTCTCGTTCTCTGCACTTGCTTTGTCCATTGTTGTCTTAAACCTTCCTCTTTTGGAAAAGAACACAAACTTACAGTATCGCTCCAATATTATGAACATCCAGCAGCAACACGTTTTGCCATGAGTACTACTATTTTCATGAAAAATATGCTGAACCAAGTTGACGATTTACTCCCCCGAGAAGCGTTTGTTTACTCTGCTTTAGCTGAGCGGCGTCGCCCCGATGACGTCACTTCCGGAAATGAGGCTGAGCTGCGAGCTCGTTGTCATAGCTGGTGCCATGAACTAGAAATGTGATTTTTGTGAATTTACCGTTGGCTTTCAAAAATCAAACAACGTAGAACATGATTACAAACAATGTATAACATATTTACGCAAAGTTGATGAATCATTTCAGGGACCCTTTAAACAACTAAAAGAAAAGAAAGCATGTAGATGAGTGCACGTGATGTTTCTTCTATTCTTTGTCCTGCAGAGGTCAGTCCAGTGACGCTTCAGTTGGACTTCAACAATCTCTACAAACTGGACAACTTGGTCCTGAGCTTCAAGGTGTGTGAAAACATGCAGAGTGTCTCATATCAGCGCCAGCGTGAACCATACCTGTCAACATTTGCGTTTCCATTCATCCATCCATCCATTTTCTATACCGCTTCATCATCATTAGGGTCGCGGGGGCATGCTGGAGCCTATCTCAGCTGACTTCGGGCGACAGGCGGGGTACACCCTGGACTGGTCGCCAGCCAATCGCAGGGCACATATAGACAAACAACCATTCACACTCACATTCATACCTATGGACAATTTAGAGTCGCCAATTAACCTCACCTGCATGTTTTTGGGAATGTGGGAGGAAACCGGAGTGCCCGGAGAAAACCAAAATAATAATATGTCTTCTATTTTTGAAGGCCTGGCTTTACAGCGGTTGTGCACTGTCTCACGTGCCTCTTTACTGGTGATACTTCCGATACCAGCTCTTCGCGCTCTAAAAGTGATACTCAAATCAAAATATCAATACCGATTGTAAACGGAGCCAAGTGTGAATTGGGAAAAGTTGTCATTCAATTTCAATTGTAATTCTTATTCATTAATCGTTTATTTTAATGGTTTTGTTATTTTACTTATAATCACAATTTATATGATTTTAATTAAATAAATAAGTTATTTACATTAATGATTAATTTATTTAAATCAATTATGTATTTAATGAATTAAATGTCTTGTATTCTTTATGTTATGATATGAAATACACTTTTTAAAGTATTGGTATCGGATTTATATCGCCGAAAGCAGCCTTACTTTTACTCAGTATCGGATATGAAACGAAATCAGTGGTATCGCACGATCACTACACCTTACAGCCAGGTGGAGGTGCTGTTCTGCCACTGGCAGTTTATTTTCCCCGCATTGCTTTTAGTTTAAGGATAAAACGGCATTATAAACTATGCTATACACAGGCTGTCGTAGTGTTTTACTGTAGTAGAAGGTCCTGGGCGACGTTAAACCGGGTATGGTGATACATTTCCTCAAAATATGTTCATTTAAAGCTTCAGGTATGATAATATTTTGGCAACGCTAAACGCCGATGTTGCCCGAGTGTTCCCGAGCGGACCGGTAGCCGTGCTGCTCGGGCAGCCCCGTACATGACAATTAAAATACGACAAAAAAGGCCAAAATATTTTACTTTCCCGCTGAAAGCGGTAGGTTTGACGGGTATGGCATAAACATTTTGCTTCTGTTGTTGTTGTTGCTTAATATATTGGTATTTATGTTTCTTATGATGGTATTTATGTTTCTTATGTTGGTATTTATGTTTCTTATGTTCTTATTTTTTTTCTTGTGTTTTCTTTCTTTTCTTGGGAGAATGAACAGAATAAGAATTTCATTGCATAGTATAACTGCCTGTTTTACTATGCATATGACAATAAAACTCTTGAATCTTGAATCTTGAATCTTGAAATCCAATTTTCAATGATGTATTTACAATTTGTGAATCTGTTTTTTATACGCAGGGGCCACGTCCCAATGCCATGGTCTTCGAGAAGACGAATGATAACGGCAGGACGTGGCAGCCTGTCCTCTACTTGGCCACAGACTGTCAGTCATCTTTTCCAGGAGTTTCTACTGCCACTCCTGTCACTTTGGACCAGACATATTGTCACAGTCTGCCCCCTACTGGAGCAAACCCATATCAAGAGCATACAGTAACAACTTTTTCTTGTATCGCATTTTAATCACATGTACTGTACCACCATACAAGTCAAGTTAGACTAAAGTCAGCTAAAAATGTTTGGCAGTCATGATGTTATATGACCAAAGTGTATGCACTTATCTAATCTATGTACTGTATGTCTGTACAGTATGTATGTGGATAACGGCACTATGAATTGAGAATATAGATATGAATGTCTTCCAGATCGAGTTCAGTCCATTGCGTCAATATGCCTACGTTCCAATTCCCACCACCCAAAAAATCAATGGTAAGATTTGGTGTTTCTCTGCTTGTGACTCGAAAGTTGTCTTTCTCATATACGGTTGAATTCCCAGATGTGGCTGGCTTAACGGGTCTGAGGGTACGGCTGGCAGAGCTGGGCGATGTGCCGCGTCAACCAGGCAGAGCCCTCAGTAGGTTTTTCGCCCTGAAGGAGATGAAGGTGATGGGCAGCTGCCTGTGTCACGGACATGCCAGCCACTGTCTGCTGGAGGCCAACAATAAGGTTTGACAACCACGCCCAGCAGTTGTTTCACTTTGCTGTGGTTCAGGCTTCCTTGTAACGTTGCTGTGAACATCTTCAGGTCAGCCCTCAGTGTGACTGCCAACACAACACTGCTGGAGTAAACTGTGAGCGCTGTGATGACCTCCACAATGATCTACCCTGGAGACCTGCGGAGGAAGGGGACACACACACCTGCCAGCGTGAGAACACGACATAAGCTGCAACTAGAGAAACCTTCACCAGCCAAAAGCACAGATTTTTCATTTGTTGCACTCTCCCCAGGCTGCGAGTGTAACAACCACGCCCAGCGCTGTCGTTTTGACCCGGCGGTGTATGAAGCGAGCGGGCGGAGGAGTGGGGGTGTGTGTGAGGGATGTTTGCACCACACTACAGGCCCAAAATGTGACCAGTGTGCTCCTGGATACCAGCAGAACCCTCGTAGCCAGATGGATCGTCCTGATGCCTGTTTACGTAAGCGTGTGACACTGGACAACTGAATTGTAGATTGGATTGAATTGTACAAGTTTTCGATTCGGAACCACCCGGGTTCTTTCATTCTTTCAACTGTGAAATAACAATCAGAGTCAAAAGTCAGCTCAAACTATTTATTCTATTTGGAGTGAATACGAGCAATTGCAATCACAGTTCTGGAGAGAACAGTCGGACACCCGGCCAAAGTCCGGCATCCAAGCGGTCTCGTAAGTGAAACTGAGTTCCTCTTCCTCACAAGCCCTGTTGGAGGAAGTCTCATTGGTCAGGAACTATTTTAAACTTGTGTGTCCTAACTAGAGGTGCTCGATATCAGCGATATGGGCCAGCACTCCTTTACTGATGCCGATATCGGCAGCAGCTCTTCCCTTAAACTAATGTCAGATCACATGTAATGAATGAACACATGATGCTTATATAATATAATACAATATAATATAATATAATATAATGTAATGTAATGTAATATAATACAATATAATGTAATGTAATATAATATAATATAATATAATATAATATAATATAATATAATGTAATGTAATGTAATGTAATGTAATGTAATGTAATGTAATATAATACAATATAATGTAATGTAATATAATATAATATAATATAATATAATGTAATGTAATGTAATGTAATACAATATAATGTATTGTAATATAATATAATATAATGTAATGTAATGTAATGTAATGTAATATAATATAATATAATATAATATAATATAATATAATATAATATAATATAATGTAATGTAATGTAATGTAATGTAATGTAATGTAATATAATATAATATAATATAATATAATATACTGTACTGTAATGTAATGTAATGTAATGTAATATAATATAATATAATATAATATAATATAATATAATATAATATAATATAATATAATATAATGTAATGTAATGTAATATAACATAAGTACAGAATGTGTTCGGCTTGCCAAATTTACATGTTCGATCGCCAGCAGTGTGACACTGAAGTGCTGTATGTTTGCAAGTTTCATCCCCGACAGCACCCACAATGTCCGCGAAACGTTCTGCGCTGTCAAAGGCACCCGCGGTCGCACCCAGAAGGCAGAGGAGGATGCTAACCATCGCACAAAAAGCTGGACTTCTGGACATGCTGAAGGAAAGCAGAAGTGGCGACTGTAGGGTGTCATTACGCAATAAATGAATCTTCGGTTCCGGGAGGAGTAGGACGACGACGACGACAGGAGCAATGTGTTTTAACAAGGATACAAAAACGCTGCAGTACAGCCGACCGGTCAGGCATTGTAAACAGCCTCAGTCCTCAGTACCCCCCACAAATAACCAGTGCTTTCATTGCAAACTGCATATTTACAATCCAAAGGCAAAATTTCCGACCGCAGACTTACTGAGCGAGCAAGCTTGTTGCTGTCTGGAGCACGTTATCACTCACCCGCCGATATCATTATCGGCAGATATATGCCTATATTGTCCGATAATATTGGACATCCCTGATAAGAACACTTTAAATGTGTCCTATACAGCTTTGTGCTTGTCTTGAACCCATCAAGTCCTTAAGTGACGTTGAGGTTTATCAGACCTTTCTTCTTCCCGGGATAGAAGATAATGATGTTGTGGTGTTGAAAAGGCTGATACAAGCCTGTTGACAAAGAGAAGCCAGACCAGGTCAAGGCCAAGTCAATCCATAGCTCTCTCTTATTTCGCCATGTGTGATGTCAGCCCTTTGGTCCAAAAGTTGGTCCCTGTGCGTCCATGTACATACTGTCCATGTTATTTCATGTCTCTGGAAACGTATTACATAAAACAGCTTGGAAAATGCTGCATGTACTGTGTGTATTGTGAACGTGTATTTGTGGTGTTCTTACCGCCAGGTTGTGTGTGCAATGCTGAAGGGTCGCTGAACGGAGGCCAGTGTGATGACGATACAGGTTTATGCCAGTGTAAGGTCCATGTTGAAGGCCCACGCTGTGATCAGTGCAGGATTGGATATTACGGCCTTTCTGCTTCCAACCCTCTGGGTTGCTCCAGTGAGTTTATTTCCTTACAGTGGCAGATGTGTTTAAAAACACCAATACTCGTATTTCTATGAATTCGTTCGTACCAGCAAAGTTTATAATATAATAATAATCTTTGTGTGGAATTTGACGGAAGCTCTTCTTCTGCACTCTCCAGAGTGTTCCTGTTCTCCAGAGGGATCGCTGTCAGATATTTGCGATGCAGTGACGGGTCAGTGTCCTTGTCAGCCACACTTCCATGGCCTGAGCTGTCAGTCGTGTGCGCGAGGATACTGGAAGCCTCCAGTGTCAGAGTACTGCCAACTCTGCAGCTGTGACCCCACCAGGTCCCTCAGCGATACCTGTGACCAGGTGGGACATCTTTTCTAGACTTAATATGGGATATTGTGCATTATTGCTACCAAGACGTATGTTGCTGAAACTGAGTATGTACCCCTAACCCAGTGCTTCTCAAAAAGTGGGGCGGGCTCCCCGAGTGGGGCACAGTAAGGTGTCAGGTTGGCCGTGAGTAAACTTAACTTAGAAATGGTTTTAAGTTGTTGTTTATTAATTTGTTTTGATAATCAGGTGATTTTATGCAGAATGCTGGTGCCAGCAGATCATGCAGTGGTTTGTACACATTATTGAAATGGTCGCATAACTCATTCAGTACCATTTGTGTTTTTTTGCACGAGAGGCAAAAAGAGGTGATGACGCAAGTGCACGCAACAAGATGTCACTGTTAGAACAGTTTGAAGCCATAAAAACGGCCACAAGGTGGCAGAAGTGCGTTTGATAAGAGCTCGGCAGAGATCAAGCGAAGGGAAAAACACACATGACAGGAAGGAGGAAGTGAGAGAGCGTGGAGGAGTGTAGCGTGCAGAAGGTTACGCATTGGAGGGAAATTTTTACCCGTGCGCATGCACACACACGTGCACACACGCAGTTCAGTGCCAAATGTGAAAATTGTGAATAGTTCATGGTGTTATATTTGTAAATAAACTGTTATTTTGATGTAAAACAACCCCTTTTTTGTGTTGTTTATGTTGAAATATATAGTATAGTTGTCTAGATATTTTAGCTGTCACAAAAGCAAAAAATATTTCTGTCAAAGTGAAAGTTATGCTTGAAATTCTCAAAAAGCTGTTTTTTCTCCCTTTTTTTGTTGGGAACTGATATTTTCCTGAAACTTACTTATGTTCTCCTGCTGATTACTAAAGAGCGGAAAAGGGTAGACGCAAACTTTTTTTTCTGATGAAAGACGAGAGTCTAATCTTTCTTTTGTTAGGTTCCATGTTCATATAGCCAGAGAACACAATATTCTGTGTGCCTTGGAAGATCAGTCAAAACTGGCCGCTACTGAAGGGGTTGAATTTCGAAAAATGGCTGGGATTGAATGAGTTCAGTAACAAAGAATGTCTTTGTGTATTATTGGATACTGTGGTATTTATCAAGTGAAAATTCCTGTCAATATGATTTTTTTATTGTCCACATAGTGCAGCAAGAATGATGTTTTTGTTTCCAGTCGACAGGACAGTGTCAGTGTCGGGCCGGCTTTGGGGGTCGAACTTGTAACGGATGCCCCGCCAACACGTATGGGGACCCTCTCATCGGCTGCAAGCGTGAGTCCTTCCTTCTTCTTTTGTCTTCTTCATCACGCTTGAACAATTAAACCTTTTAATGACATTTACCATCAAAGCTTAATGTATGTCTGGTTTACGTTCTTCGACTGTTAAATTCATGTTAAATTAACTCCAAAGTCACTCAAACTGTCCACAGAACACATGAAAAGCATAAAATACAGCAAGAACACACTAAATACAAGAAATGAATTAATTCCCCAATCACAGCAAAAAGTCTGTAAAGTTAAATGCACGTAATAAATCATGCAATTGTGACTTTTGCAGGGTTTGACTGCATTTGGGAAGTCAGCACTAATGTAAATTGCACAAAAAGTCTATTGACTGCGACTTGGCAGCTGACATAATAACACTTCTATGACTTTTCCTGACATTCCAATTGTTTAACATTCCTACGTTGTCTGTGGGGCCGCACAGTGGCACGTACCCTGCGATTGGCTGGGGGCCCATGCTGGCTGAGTGGGGTCGGGGGTTTGCTGGGTGGTAGGAAGCAGCCCCTCACCTTTTATACGTTCTCGGTGACAATTACACGTTTTTGTTTTTATTCTAATGATGGCGATGCTGGCAGTAAGATTACAAAAAGTTATTGTTCATCTACTTATTATTTGGATTATTATTTATGTCTCCATACAGTATTAGTACTGTGCCTGTTATTACTATTGGCTGTCATAGACATTTGCTGATGTAGTCCTGTTGTTATTGTTGTTGTTATTGTTGTCTCTCTATGTATTACCAATTGTAAATACCTTGGAAAGTGCAAAGGCAATATAACAATGTGGTGCAATGACAGTCAAGGGTTGGCATGTAAAGGCATCTACATCAACAATACTACAGTATAAGCCCCATTGGCTGGACAGGACAGGATTGAAAATGTTGTCAAAAGCATGATTTGGTATATTTCCTGTCTTTCTCTGTCCTTCCACAGCTTGTCTCTGTGATGCTGAAGGCACTGAAGTATGCGACAAGCAGACGGGAACTTGCGTGTGTCATCCAGGCGTCACAGGGCCTCGCTGTGACTCGTGTAGTCGAGGACGATGTGATTCGTTCCCTGATTGTGAGGCGTGTCCTTCCTGCTTCTTCACCTTGGATGCACAGCGACAATCCCTCAGCTCAGCTCTGAAGGGGATAACCCCGACACTCCCGTCTCCTCCGGGAGGCACGGGCGACCTTGGAAATTTTGAGCCCCAAATTCGAGACCTGGAAGCTCGTCTTAATTTGATTCAGGGCTCCGTCTCCCTTCCGCCCGCTTATTCCAAACCGATTGATGATGCTCGGTCCCGGCTGAACAAAATAAGGTGCGGGAGGTGTCTACATTGATGTTTCGTATTTAATACGTCTCATGATATGAATGTACGATGATCTGTTACATGTGTCTCAAAGGGACCAGGTGGACAAGATCAGCAATGACCTCTCACCTTTGGAAAAAAGACCTGATGTGAGCAATGAGCTTGACAAACTGCAGGACTTGCTGGACACCCTGGATGTGGAGTACAATGCCAAGAAAAATGCCGTGGAAAACTCCATCAATCCCGGCGATGCGGGTCAGTGCTGAAGATGTGAACGCTGCGGCCGTTACAGCAAAGGAAGCTCCTTGAAACTTCCGCAGGTTACGCCCAGACGAATAAAAACCTTGACACCGCCTACAGTTGGAGTGAAGATCAGAAGTTTGGTCACTGGGCCGGCGCCTGACATAAACACTCAGTCACACAAGGGGCCAAAACTTAAAGCCGACTTTAGATCGCTGGCTGACCGTCTTCTGCCTCTTTTAGGTGTACAGACGGGGTGGGATAGTTCCAGTGGTGTCGTTTCTAGTCGTGTACAGTTCAATTATTCTTACTTTTGGTCTGAATCTGGCACCTTTAGTAAGAATGGTTGTGCAATATATAATACAGTGGCCACGTGTGCCTTTGTAACGTGGTCTACTATGGCCTATTATTAGCAAAAAGTTATACTACGATGGCGTGTTAGGTCCACATTTAAATCAAAAATCAGATATTTTGAGATTGAAGTCGTAAATTTATGAGGATAAAGCCGTAAAAGTGTTCAACTATCGTGACCATTGTTACATCATACAGTCATACATTGTTGTTATATCTAGCAAGACAACAGGTTTTCCCACAGAATCTGCCGCATTGAATGCATCTATTGACGTCCGATCAGGTTTAAGAACAAACGAGGGTGTGGCTTATATTTTTGTGAGTGGCAGACTGCTGGATAGTGGAAAAGAGGTACACTTAATTTGTCTTCTGTCTCTCATGAAGGAGCTTTCTCTGCCATCAAAAACGCCTACGATGAGTCTACAGATGCTGAAAAGAAAGTAAATGCCACTAAAGACACGGTCAAGGAGTCGGCTAACACCAGAGAAGACACTCTAGATCTTCAGAAAAAAGAGTATCCAAACAACACTCAAGATCTGAACAAACTCAACGAGAACATGGCGTCCCGCCCGGACCTCACCCCGGTTGCTAAGAAGGTACCAAACAGGATGCAAGTCATCAGCTTAGCCACATGGCTGCTAACCTTTTCTACACACAACAGGGACATTCATATATACTCTATACTGCACATGGACATGGCATATACAGTATGCACAGTACATTCTGTATAAACATACACATACAGTACATTTACAGTATATAAGTGTACCGTCATTTCCGGTGTATAAGCCACTACTTTTTTCCTAAATGTTGAACCCTGCGGCTTGTACGGCGGTGCGGCTAATTTATGGCTATGTTCTGACATCTTGACATTTGTCATTTGACAGAGGGAGGCTGACATTACTGCAGCGCCAGGCAGCAATAAGCAATGAAATGCTTTGCTGGGACGAACTGCATTATGGGATGAAGTTAAAATAGCTGTTGGGGTTTTTTATTTGATTTTAAACTCGTATTGGTACTTGCCTTGTATATTTCTTACCTAGCTTTTGAGTGTTAAGTTGCTGTGTGATGATTTTAGCGTAAGAAGGCTGTTATACTGCGTAATAACCTCCTGCCATTTCCAATTAATTGACAAGCTTGTTGTGAGTTTCCTCATAGCTCACGATTGGCTATCACGTGGACATGTGCGGCTTATACATGTACAAATCAGTTTTTCTTTCTAAATTCTGTGGGTGCGGCTTAAACACCGGTGCGTCTTATACGCGGGAAATTACGGTAACTCATGTGTATGTGTGTATACATGTTTTCGTACCTCGGTTTTCGTAGGATCACAGTCAACCAGTGTGCTTATCAAACTAGTCCATTTGCCCACGTGTCATTCTGCCAAAACGAGTGCCCAAACAACGCATCTACTGTATGTGTTGGTGACTCGGTCTTTGTGAAGAATGGAGAGTTAGGATACTATGGACAGATGCCAGCCAGTGCATCCTTGTTCATAGAACACACAGATTGACGAACAACTCCACGTCCGTCTCCTTTCTTCCTGCTACACGCTGATGAGGCATTCAAGCGCACTGCGTATTTGTGAGTGTTCGACAAACAGGCTTTCATACAGTTTACGTACATTTTTCGTCGGACATTTTGGAACAAATAAATGATGAAAATCGAGGTTCCAGTGTATGTTTTACGAGAAATGGGTATGAGAGGAAAGCGTTTAGTGTTAGGTTTTATTTCATTAAAATTCGATGTCTCGAGTCGCCCGGGAATGGCATCAACTGATTTCCCCAGGAACTTTTGTAGGACGGAAGACAGAACTTCTCATATTCGCCCTTCAGGTTCATCAAAAGTCTTTGGTTTGGTACAGTAGACTTGCGCCTCACACAAAAACTCATACATGAAAAAATAAACACTAAAATGTATATATATTTCAAAATAGGGAGTATATGCAGTATTTCTAGTATCCAAAATATGCTGACTGTGTTAAGTTGCTGACTTAGGAGTATTTCCCAGGTGTGTGGCAGTGTTCGGAGCGAGCCCTGCACCCCACTCCAGTGTGAAGGTGAGGACCTGTGTCCACCAGAGGGGATGTTGCCCTGTGAGAAGAACTCAACATGCGTTGGTGCCCTTCCTCTGGCGAAGACGGCTGATGCAGATGTGAAAGAAGTCAAAGATCGACTGGAAAAACTCAGCAACAAAATCACAGAAGCTGCAGAGCAGGTAGCAGTCTTGTCACTCATATTGTAATTTTATTATTATTGTATCCCGCCAGAGAAAGCCCTCATCTTGCTCTCCTCTTCTGTTCTTCTCAACTGCCCTGGTGTCAGACCTGGCTTTAATGTGGAGCCCAGTCACTATCAATGATGCAGTTTCTTGTAGTGTTTTAATTTAAACTGAGGGTAGTGGGATATACTGCGGCCATTGACAATGATGGGTTTAAGGGGTTCCATACAAACCATCTCATCCGTCCATCCAGTTCAGGGTTGTGAGCTGGAGCCTATCCCAGTTGACAGTGGACGAAAGGCAGACTACAGCCTGGATTGGTCAATTGAAGGGCACATTGTGTATATTTTACCACATAAAACGAACTACATTCAACTTCCTCACAGCTCCTAGACACACAAGACACCACCAACGAGGTGAGACAGTCAGCGGAGGATCTGTCCAACAAGATGAAGCAGGCCAAAAATGAACTGGAAGAGGACTTAAAAGAGGCACGGGATGTTGTGAAAGAGCTGAAAGACTTCCTGTCAGGTAAACAGAGTATGAGTTTATGACCTTTTACAGCATAGCAAACAATGACCGTGATAACAACGCTGAATCAAAACTTCATTTTATTCTGCCTCCAGACCCATCATCCAACCTGAGCCAGATTCAGGATGTGAGCGACTGGATCCTGAAAAGCAAACTGCCTCTGAGCCCATCTGCTCTAAAGAAGAAGTTGGAGGATCTGAAAAATCTGGCCGCTAATCTTCCAGACAGCACATCCATATTTAACCAAGCACGCCCACAGCTGGATGCTGCCAAAAAAACGTTGAAAAAGGCTCGGGATGCCAGGTAGAACGTATTCCTCTGATACAGTACAGTAAGCCCTCATTTATGGCGGTCAATTGGTTCCAAACCTGACCACGAAAAGTAGGATTCCTTCTTTATGAAAGCATATATTTTGTAGTCATGGAAAACCTGTTTACAATCTTCTAAATACGTTATTTGACTTTATTAGAGTTATCTAGACATAAAATAACACCCATATAGGTAGTCACCTTTCCATTCGTATTCGCCAATATAGTAGATAGAATCAGAGGAAATAGGACATGAGACAATAAGACAGTTGACCTTGTAGGGGAGCAGAATCAGTGGCAGACAGGAAGTGACGGGAGCTCAGAGTTGAGTTTTTCACTTGTGGTCGCAAGAGTAACCCATGTTATTATTATGATGATTATTATGTTATTATCAGGGGTGTCACAAGATCCCGCGTGGTTAAAACATGACAAGGACGATAATAAATAAATAAATAATGAACTCAATCATTTTGCCGTCCTTAATATATTGCCACACAGTTCACTCTGTGCGCGTTTGTTCCATAGATCAACGGCATGAACGGAGTGAGGCCTTTTGTCAGTCATACATTCTCTTTGTCTCAATGGGTGGAGGCGGGGCCGCTAGCATACACACAGAGTGCAGGACAGCGTAACATAGTAGAAATTAAATTAGTTGATTGCAATATGTTGTCATATTTTTAGCTTTTCTTCATTGCACTTTTCTTAAAAATAATGTTAAAATCTCGTCTCGTTCTCGTAGACCCAATCTCGCCCATCCTTCATCTCGCGACACCCCTAGATATTATTATGGTGCCTGTTGTGAGATCATTTAAGCCTGTGATAAGAGACAGCTGTTCAAGTCTAGTGCGTCGGTGGCGGTCTCACCGAGCACTTACTGACACCTAGTGACCAATGTAGAATACTACGTCCACAACTTGGTGGGTGGAATGATATCAACTGCAGGGTTTTCTATTTTTTATTTTGCCCATCATCCACAATCCTTATGTGGGACATGAACATACTTCTTTCTCTATTATCTGTGCGTTGTAAAGATATAAAAACAGATAAATAGAGGCAGGTAATTAATGCATGTTATGGGACACACCTATTCTGCCTAGAAAGCCCGCTATTAAAAACACTTCCTATAACCTCCAACAAGGTTTTATGGTTTTCTATCCATGCTGTGACCATGCGGTAACTGGCACATTCGTGGTAACATGAAATACTTACAGCATTTTGCCCTACTTTGGTTGTTTTAAGCATTACTGGAACGTCCTTCCTGGGCGCGTTGGTTTCACGTAGCAACATAGAAAGGAACGCTACACCCAGCGTTAACTTTTCCAAACTCAAAAACAAAAAAAAAGCGGCAGTGGCGGCAGCTCCGAGATGTAGCGTTACCTTTCGCTCGTGGCCTGAAGCGCTGTGAGCGAGTGTGTGGTGAAGCTAGTTGCTAGCTGGCGATAGCTAGCCTGTGTGTTGTGGCGAGGTGTCACTACGCCAGCAACATAGTTCTTGGGCGTAACAATGTTAATAATAATAATGATAATAACAATGTCGCTGTAGCTTGGTTAATATGCAGAAGGTTTTATAGGCGGAGTAGGTGCGTCCCATTACATGCATTCTTAGCTGCCTCTTTTGACAAAAAATACATACACTTTGTTTAAATATGCATATTTTCTGACTATCAACTAGTCAACCATGAAACAGAAATCATTTATGAATGAACCGCGATAGAGTGAGGGACCAAGGCAGCGAGGGACGACTGTACATCCCATTTATGACATTAAAGGGCACGTTACCATTTTGTATAAATGTCTTTGCATAGGAATGTGTATTTTTTTCTGAGAGTGCATCCATTTATGGCACATTGACAGAGATACAGCCAACGGGGTGAAGGATAATGTGGATGACCTTGTGGAGGGCTTGGACTCGGTGGAGGGCTCGCTTTCTGACATGGAAGACAAGCTGGAGGACATCATGGATCTCAGAGACAACTTACTTGATAACTTGACTAAGGTGCCAAACAGGGAAAAGCATTCATGTCCTACACAACTTACCATCTTCAGGTCACAGAGACATTTGATATCATTTGATATCATTCCACAATAACTGTTTTCATTTAGGCCAAAAACCAACTGAACCCAGCAGAGAAGATTATCGATGATGTATCGTCAATGATCGCTCCCGCCAAATCTCAAGTGGATGCGCTCAAACAACTTGTGCCGAACGGACGCAAGCTTGCTGAGAGCGCACAGGGAAATGCTGACAACGCTGAGAATGACGCAGCAGCTGCCAACCAGGTCAGAGGTGGATCCGGGACTTAAATTCATATACTCTGGGCGTACATTACGGTAGCATTTGACATCATCAAAGTTAATCATGTGAGCATGTAGAATAAATGACGTGTGTATTGTTTAGGACCTGTTGTCGGCTCAGAAGCAGCTGGATCGTCTTAAAGATGAGGCTGCTGCCAGAGGGCCTGGTGGAGAAGCAGGGGCGGAGGCCGATCGGCTGGCGAAGCTGAAGAAGGATGCCGTAGCGCTGGGCAACACCACTGACAGCATGTTGGATGCTCTGGAAGGTAATACACAGACACGTTTGCAGGGTGGGGGAGCGCGTTGCATTGTGTCACTCAAAGAGGAAAGAAATCAAATGGGTGATTTGTACTGAGGGTTGCCACGAGACACTCACTTCGTGGGACGAGACGATACACGAGATTGGGTCTACTTTTGGGTTACTTTTAAGAAAAGCACAATGAAAAAAATATATGACAATATACTGCA
Organism: Dunckerocampus dactyliophorus; assembly: GCF_027744805.1. Classification (NCBI taxonomy): domain Eukaryota; kingdom Metazoa; phylum Chordata; class Actinopteri; order Syngnathiformes; family Syngnathidae; genus Dunckerocampus; species Dunckerocampus dactyliophorus. The sequence continues at coordinate 2,356,536 of NC_072826.1, forward strand.
ATCTACTCATTTCATTTCTGCTATGTTACACTGTGCTGCACTCTGTGTGTATGCCAGCGGCCCCGCCTCCACCCTGACTGACAAAAGAGCTCACACTGTTCATGCAACGGGCCAAGGTGCTGAAACCAATGCACAGAGTGAACCGTTTGGAGGCGGGAGACATGCATGCACATGGAAATATGTTGAGGCCGGCAACATTTTTCATTGATTGTGTGATTAATGAAGTTATTTACTATCGTCACAATTCTAGTGACAGTGACACAGTTTTTTTCCAAACGAGAAATATTGTCACGTTTTAAACTTGCGACATCTTGTGACACCCCGATGAGACAGTTTTCTCCGTGAGCGTGGTAACGAATGAGGCGGCTGCGCACGTCTGTCGCGGCGCCCATGCGTCTTACATGACTGCGAAGTCCTGATCCAGCGTTGTCTGGTCCACGCTATAAAAGTCAAAGAGAGTCCACATTTGTATTTGAGTTCATTTGGAACATTGTTATGCTTGAAAATACAGTACTTAATTTAGAGCAAGAATACGCAACATTTAGGCCATAGTCAAACACGAAAGAGCAATCGTTTATTAATTAATTAATTTTTTAGAAAATGCAATAGAGTCAGGGATGACTGTATTGAAGGAAGACGCCTTACTATCCTCTTGGTTTTCTTTAGTATCCTGTTTTTTTGCTCTTATTTTGTTTTTCTGTTTCCTGCTCAGAGCATTTGCGGTCGCTGGAAAACGCAAGCAGCGGTACCTGTTTCTCTTTCGTAGTCAGCACTACTATTTAGGTGGAGCCGCCTTACACGAAAAGAGTCAAAACGTAACACTTTACGCTCATTGCAAATTGCATATTTTCAATCTGAAGGTGAAACGTACTGAGCTTGTTTCTCTGCGGAGCACGGTATCACGCGTGTGCAGATTTTCCGTTTCGATACCAATATGAGTATTTATTTTAAGCCAGTGTCAGACATCCCGACTTGTGTCCTTGGGCAAGACACACCCAGCTTGCCCCCGGCCCGCCCACTGGCCTATAAAAGTCAATGAATGACATTTCTGTCATACATGGCTCCAGTTCTTGCTAAGTTTACACGATACACAATTCGAATCCTTTTTGGACACTGCTTGTGTATTGGATCTCATTGTGCTTTTTGCGTTATCGTTCTTTTTAGGAAAAGCAGATTCCCTGAGGCAGTTGCAGGATGAGATCATTCAGAAGTCCTCAAAGCTGGAGGGCCTCGAAGAGAAGCTTAAAGACATTCTGGAAAAACTCAGAAAGAAAGCCTACGACCTGAGTACCTGCCAGGGCTGACGACACGGCGCTGCTTTGACTATGCCTCGTTTTCCTCTTAGTGATGTGCCATTATCAACATATTCAATTCACAGCTTCCATTTCAGTAATCCACAGGTGTGTGGGCTTTTTTAAAAAATATATTTTTTATGACACGCGTCTTGTGAAAGGTCAAACCCAAATGTATCAGTTTCACCGCACTCATCTGTGAACATGAACACTGCGTTATTTATTTTGTGTTGTTTCAGCAGAATATTTAAATAAAGCTTTACTATGTTACAAATACGAACGGGAGTGCCGCACCTTTGCAATCACAAAATCATCATATATTTCAGCAAACAATACAAAAATGCACTTTTTTACTGTTGACTGCATCTTTATTCGGTTTGTGGCACTTGACAAAATCACTTATTCAACAAGAGCAGGTCACATGTACGTATACACATTGTTACAAAACAGCAAAGCCACATGTTTTTACCAGGTAACTGTACACTAGTCTATCTCCCATTACTCCCATTCCCCCCAATTGTTTCAATGTTAGCTTTAATTGTTTAATTGATGACATCATTTACAGTACAGGGAATCCCCGCAATTTGTGGGGTTATGTTGCAAGACCACCGGTGAGTAATTGAGACGCCCATAATAATGTCTGCTTTTGACACACGGCTCGCTCCTGCCCCTCCAAAACCCTCCTGCTAGCTTGACGACGTTGACGTTCTCCTCCCATTTCTGATCAACATTTGCGGTAAAAGTGACTGTTGGAATTATTACATTCAGATGCAGAAACCTTCCAGTCTCTCTTTAATTGCCACCTTTCACTGGTAACAAAATTAAGCTAACAAGCTAACAGGTGAAATGAGTCACGGTCTAGCCTTCAGCCTGATCGTCAGGCTGGAGCTCTTTTGTTGAGCCGCCTCCATCTCCCTCCAAAGCAGCTGTCGCTGGCGGAGAAGGCGTTTCTCGAAGCCGCGTCTGCATGATCCACACCCAAAGTTGACAGTAGAAGCTGGTGCTTCTGTAGCCGCGCAGGGCGCCACCATCTTGCACCTATGTCACGTCAGTAATGCGTTATGCTGTAGGTATCCTATACAACTGTGACAAAAATGACCAGTTTTCCAAGAAAAACCTTTTCTAAAGAATTTTTTTGACCAAAAATCTGTGAATTTGAGGATGCTGCAATGGCAAATATGCGGGGATCCACTGTATGTAGTACAAGTCCTACAGATTTAGTCAGCAGGATCCTTTAGAATACAAAAATATGTTGTTGACATTTAAACGGGTGACGCTCATCAGCTTTATTAAACTAACCAGCGACATTTACACACCATCGAAATCAAAGGGGTTCCACCTTTTCCAGAGGGCCTCATTTGGCACACTTAAGTGCGTTCAAGTATCTTAAAATGCAGAAAACCCATAGCGATGGAAAGTAGTGAACGCAAGAAAACGGTAAGTGTGCAACGTCAATAATGGATTTGGGACAGCACTCATTATTAGGTTTGGGCATCGAGTCTCGAGCATCGATGGGAACCGGGACTAACATTGCGATTCTCCCGCTATCGTCCACAATTTTTTAAAATTCGATTCCTAGACTCTGTGGTCACGTCACAAATAGCCGCAGACACCAACGAAGAAGAAGCAGCCAAAAGGTTTGGCTTGACATCATAAAAAAGAGCGGTCGGCTCAGTGCAACATTTTCAAATGGAGTGGGGAAGAAGGAAAAAGTAAGAAGCCAAAAATGTACCACTTCCACACAAAAGTGGAGAACTATTTTTCACTCACGTCAGGCATGCCATGGCTGACTCCATGCAGTGTGAAGGTGATGTAATATAACGTCATGTCTAATCAATGTAACATTACTGACACCTAGTGACCAGAATACTACATATAACTTGTCTTTCAGCGATCATTTTATGAATTGATACATTTTTGAAAAACCACAATACAGTGAGGGACTGATGTTGGAGCCGCGATGCAGCGAGGGACGACTGCACAGACTTTACTTAAGCACGGGAAAGAGAGTTGACTGCTGTTTGGATCCATTCCGGTGAAACTCTCTCTTGAGGAAATGTTTGCTGAGCAGACGTGCTGACCTCTTCAAAGCGAGGATGCCACTGCAAGAGAGGTTTGGGTTTTTCAGCACTAAGCAGCAATCTGTCAAATGTGTGCGTTTCAAAGAGCGTGGCGAGCCTTTTACTTACGTGGGATGATCCTCGGGTTATCTGACCGCATCACATGACGGAGCAGACACCAGACTGCAGAGACCCGTCCTTCCTCTGAGCCACAGCATCCATGCTGCAACACCACACACAACCAGGATTCATCTTTAGCGAGGAACATGCTAACAGAGTCAAGAAGCACGCCATGATGTACCACCTTTTGGAGGACATGAAAGAGACGCCATTGTCAGAGTCCAGGGAGTGGACTTCTCCGGGTTCCTCAAGTGCATAGTCACGCTCGCTTTGATGGCCTCTGAGCGGTGGGCAGATGCTCCTGCTGGGCTCAGAACCACAAGTAACAAGCCTGGAAGCATGGAAGGGATTTCCATTGGGGTCCAGGGACTGATCCACATCATGGCAAGGTCCCAGTGCTTCCAGGTCAGCCTGAGAGGAGGTGTGTAAAATGATGTGGGGCAGTGAGAGAGTGGCAGAAGAGGGCTCCCTCTGGGACACCTGCCCTTTCTTCATGAGGTTGATGGCTGTACTTGCATTGAAGGCTTGCTGTTGGAAATGCACACAGAAATGTGGTAAGTGTTGCGAGATGTACAAAGATGCTAGCGCTGACTTAATGGATTCATCCAACAACACAGACGGCCATCGTTGGCTGGCAGGGGCCCCACTCCGTTGTACCTTAATGACTGTCGTTTTGCACCACATAAGAGAAACTGTGCTTGTCTGGGCATGCCTGTACCTTTTAGAAGCTAAATACTTTGGATCCTGCACCAACCTTCAGACTTAAGCTGTCCTACCTAGTCCTTTAGCAATCAATGACATGAAGCCATCATCTAGATCTTTCTCGATCAGGAAACTTTCAGTTGCAATGATAACAAAAATAAACACATTTTTGTTTTAAAATAAACTTGGCCACACGGTGGGTTCGAACCTCCGTTTGGGAATCTCTGTGTCTAACTTTGTCCCACGCTGCATGGATAGACTACTATACTGGATTTTTCATGCTTTTCTTTCACCTCATATTTGGTCCCAAATGCTGATACTCTGTGGGAATGCATAAAAATAAGGTTTGATGACGTTACAGGGTGCTAATGTAAATATTTGTCCGGTCCACACCTCAAGTTAATTCATGCTAGCACATGCTAGCCTGTTATGACACACAAACTCTAGGCTCGTACTGGTGGATGGTGGCTCTGTAGTCATTTTGTGCTTTTAATTTGATGTTGCTCCTGTCTTAGTTTTACGCAATACATAATAATTAAATAGCATTTGATCACTATAACGTACGAGGCCCCCCACTTCTGGGTCCGCCGGAGGTTTGTGGCAAAGAGAGCCGGTCCATGAGTCCCAAAAGGTTGGGGACCACTGATGGAGATTCATGCAAATATTGTATAATAGTATGCTTTTGGCATTGAATCGGTTGCAAATGGCTTGTTCAGGTCGCCTCTCATCCGTGCAGGCTTCATCAGTACTTGCTCAAAGACTAGATAGGATCGCTCTGTCTGACGATCGATTCAATGCCCTGAGAATACAACGACCTGGATGAATATTACAATATTACAATAAATATGACAATATTCAAGACTGAGTTGTATGGTACTTCCAACTTCTTTACCGTTAGGAATGGAATATTTTCCACTCTATTTTAGACAAGTATGGCAGCACGTTTGTGCTCATCTACCACAGAGACATAACACACTCAGAAGACCTTTCACTTGGAACAAATGCACCCTGTTATATCTGCGCACACAGTCTCTAGCTAAGCCACCCGTTTTATCTCTGTCGGACGAGCGATTGGCTGTCCAACCTCTCTGACAGAAGTCATTAAAGAGTTCCTCTTCAGAGATCGATTGGACTTCGCTCAGCCTTCATTGCCAGCCCGATTGCTCTCTCCAGCGCTGGCATTGCAATTGTTTATATCTACTCCTGTTTGAATTTAATTGTAAACCATCCTTGAGACTCATTTGGATTCTTACAGATCAAAAGCCTCCATTAAATAAAGTTGCCCTTTTTCTAACAGACAAACCTTAGTAATGAGTGTTACTAACCTTCCATTTCGATTTGGCAAAGTTCCGTTCTATCTGCTCACAGACAGACTGATAAATGTCTTGGTCTTTAGCTGTGTCTCCAGCAATCCTGCAACAGAGTCAGTGGTCTGTTGAGTGTGCTGTTTTCACGATGTCATTGTATGTTCATGTTTGACGAAAGACTGACCAGGGGTGCTGGAGGGCCTGTTCGGTAGTGAAGCGTTTAGTGGGATTTTTCTCCATCATATTCCTAATGAAGTCTATTGCTGTGGTGACATAGAGGGGATAGAACAGATGCTTTATCACACCCAGATCATTTCAGTTAATTCCCAAACCAAACATTGTTTTGTCTCAGATCCCGCAGGGGACCCAGGGGTCCTCTGCGGTGGACAACATCAATATGGTACTCTAAGTGGATGGCTATGCTCATCACCCAACACAGGTTTACTCTTGGCAGGTTTCTCTGCTGTCTCTGACGTGCCATCTCTACCCTGCTTTCTCATGACTCAGCACACGTGACTCAGGTGTGTCTTCATTGGCAGCAGGTAAATCAGCTTTGGTGTGGTCCATGATTTTGGGCCACTCTGGCGCCATAGTCAGTTTGGTGGGAAGCCAGCGCTTCACCACAATAAAATAGTCACCCTGTTGGAAGCCATTCTTCTTCCCTCCATGTTAGTCTTATATAAATGTGCAGCACACACGTCGTCGTCTGATCCTGTCACAAAGGGCAACACCCACCCCCTCTGCCCGCTTTCCCTCAGATCTGTCACCTTTCTGGCAACCCTTGAGGACAAAACATTCTGCCGTGCTCGCTGTTCTGTCTTGACTGATGGCACAACAGCCTTGTAAATGACAACGTTGCAGAGTGTAGTGATGCTGTTACCTCTACATTGGAGAGACCAAGCAACCCTTATACAAACGCAAGGCACAACATAGAGGAGTTTGATCAGGCCCAGAGCCAGCAGGTCATTTGCATCTCAATCAGAAGGGAGATTCCGTAGAGGAAAATGATGTCCAAATTCTGGACTGCTGGTTTGACAGACGTGTCAAAGGGGCCATTTACAGCAAACTAGAAAGGCCTTCTCTCAACAGACAAGGAGATTTGCGCCATCATCCTCCCCCAAAGATGGTCTCATTCCAAGGTACGCGTGGCCACTAGTGAGCTGTTTCGCCACCAGGCAGGAGAATGACTTACTCACGTCGCTCACCAGCCACACCCGCCAACGATCCCACAATGACCACCCCTATGGGACACATCCACCAGAGACATGAAGGGGGAGACTCCACAGTTAGAACATTAGAACCTTTTGGATTAAAGGTGAAACGTCCTCAGCAAACAAGAAAAGTCTCGTTGCCTCAATTTAACCTTTGCAGATTACCATGACCTGGACGACCGAGAATCTACACAGACGTATTTGGGGAGGCCTCAATGCCTTGCTTCCGCCACTCACGGGACGTCGGGGCCTTAATGAGTCGCCCTCTGACAAATTGACATAATTGACATAATTGCCCAGTGGATTGCAAAAAAACTGCAGACCAACGTAATATTGTGAGGACATGGACTTGGCAAAGGTTGTACCCTGGGATGCGCTGTACAAGGTGCCTCCAAGAAGCACATTCATGACAACAATGAAAACAATATATATTATCATTATTATATATTCTTGTACCTGACTGCGAGATGTCATCCCAGAAGGGAGAGTGAAAGGCGTACTCAGCTCTCATGATCTTTGAAAACAGACGCGTCTCGTTCTCCTCAAAGAATGGAGGGTAGCCGCACAACCTGCAACGTAGAGACGACGAGTTAACAAATAGAACGCCTTTTTTTTCGTTTACAATTTTGAAGACAGACACAAGGAAAAACACTCGAACAGGCTTTGTGGGGCGGTCATCTGAGTAATAGTAGTAATATAATAATAGTTCTAGTAATATTATAGTGACTCCTAAGGAATGTGGTTGCAGGGCTGCAGCTCTGAAGGGGGGGGGCAGAGCCAGCGATAGAGAAAAGGAAAGGAAAGCTTGGTGCTTCAAGGGAGACCCCTCGCATCAAGAGAGCCCCTGGAAGCCCCCTTCCGCTCCCCCAACAGTCTCGACACATTGCAGCATAAATAAAAGGTAATTCAGCCCTGATTATAAACTTGATCAAAAAGGTGAGTTTTGAGTTCACTTTTGAATAAAGAGAGGGCGTCTGAATCAAGAAGATCATGGTGGGCCCGCAGAAGAGGAGCCTGATAGCTGAAGGCTCTACCTCCCACTCTATTTTTCAAACCTCTTGAAAGCACGAGTAAATATAAGCCCTGGGAGTCGAGCATTCTTTTAGGTTGACAAGGCACCAAATCTATTTAAGGTACAATGATAATCTGCAATAATCCGGCCTCAAGGTCACTAAAGCATGGACTCGTTTTTCAGCATCAGTCAGCGGCAGGAAATGTACAATTTTTAAAAATATTTCAGAAGTGAAAAAAAACTGTGTCCGTGACTCTTGTTGTATGTGGGAATTAAAAGATGGATGATGAAAGGTAACGCCGAGGTTCCTAACTGCGCTGCTGGGGGTGAGTGCAAAGCCATCTAGAGCAGTTGCATCATTAGAGACCTTAACTATGAGGCAGCCGTGGACTCTAATTTTAGTTTAGTAACAAGTCATCCAATTCTAGGGGGCCTGGAAAGATAAGTTGAAACCTAAGGTCCTGTCGACGCGGAAATGTTCCTGGGATAGTTTGGTTTTTTTTGATGCGTTGAAAAAAATTTGCGTCCAAACTGTGCCGGGTTAGTAAATAGTAGCATCCGGACGGGAACGGATCACTGGGTGAAAATGATGTAATACACAAGGCACACCCACGTGTGGCACTATAAACAGACACACACACGTGACACACCAAACTATCGTCTTCCACTTTCCAAGACTCGTCTAGAATTACGACAAAGCAGAATTACTTGTACGAGTCGTTTCTGGAGAAAAGACAACAAAATATCAGGAGAATTACGAGTGGGGTGAGTCATGTCTGTGGAAATATTCAGATATTATGTTGGCTTGTTGTCAAAGCTCACGTGACTGTGGCAGATCGGGGACATCATCGTTTCTGAAAAACAGCGGTTTGGCTGTCTGTACAAAAACGGCGATTTTCCCACTCTGGAGGCAGTTTTCAAAAAACACCATTTCTCATGTGAAAGATTATACAAGGTAAGAAAGGTACTTACAAGATATAAGTAACAACTCCAATGGACCAACAGTCGACTGCTTTGCTATAAGGTTTTTGGGCCAAAACCTCTGGAGCTGCAGGGAAGAAAAATAGTCATGCATAGAAATCTGCATGGAATATATTGGATCGTTTATATTTGTGGGGAAAAAGGAGGTCAAATGACCAAGTACTGGCATTGTTTGTGTGTATATATCTTGAGTGACTCACCAACATATCCTGGGGTCCCACAGGCTGTGGACATCACCCCGTGCTCTAATGTCTTCGACAGGCCAAAGTCACTGACCATGATCTTTGCGTTCTCATCTGTGTTATAGTACAGCAGGTTTTCTGGCTGAAAAGGTAGAACAAATTGTGTGTGTAGAAGTTGTTGTCATTTTACCCCCCAAAAAGGATGTAATGAAGCAGATAATGTCCCGTTTTACCTTCAGGTCCCGGTGCACGATGCTGTTTTCATGCAGGTAGCTGACGGCCTCCAGTACCTGTTTGATCACCGTGCTGGCGTCCTTCTCCGTGAAAACACCCTTATCTAAAATGCGATCAAATAGCTCCCCACCTGACACACTGCAGGCACGTCAAAAGTATCATTATTAGTATTTTTTGTCCTTACATTGCAACCGAAACAAAAGAACAATCCACTTACAGTTGCATGACCAGGTAATAGTGTGTTCGACTCTCATAGAAATCCTCCAGTCCGACCACGTTGTCGTGTTTTATCCTGAAACCATTAGAGAGGCTTTTGGATTTTTCACTGCAGACCTTTTTTTTTTTTTTTTACATCTGCGTTGACACAATTTCAATACAGTGGAACCTCCGCCTTTCGTCATTAATTCGTCATTAATCCGCTCTAGGTCAGACCGAAGCAATTTTTTCCATAGGAAATCATGTAAATCCAAGTTATCCGTTCCAGACATCCAGAAATATGAACAAAAAACACATTTTATAGAGAATAATTATGGTTTTACATGCAGAAAACAATGCAAACACAACACTCACGACACATGACACTCAGAAATGCACTGTGCGCTTGAACGCCTCATCAGCGCAGGGCACATGGTGCTTATTCGGAGGACGTAAGAAGACAAATACGAAGTTGTTCATCGTTCTGTGCGCTTTCTCTGAAACAAATAACCCATACACCCACACATAATAAAGATGATGGAAGGATTCCCAGGCTGCAATCTGTCTATCGTGCCCCAACTCCAAAAGAATCAGTATCCATTCTTCATCGAGACTGAGTCACCAACGTGTGGGTGCTTTGTTTGGGCACTCGATTCCACGGGCGAGTTTGTTAGCCACACTGTATGGCCGTATCATAACCGAGATGATATACAAAAACCGAGACATATTTTTGGCAACATTTTTGCCGAAAAGCTGATCCTACGAAAACCCGGGCATAGGAAAACCGAGGTTCCACTGTATTTGCGGTTTAACAAACGTAGGGTTTGTGAGTTTGTGTATTATCTTAACTCTTTTTTTTTTGCCATGTAGTTGGTGAATGAAGTGTTATTTCCCCATATCTCCACACAATAATTCAGCTAGAGAACTGTAAAGAGTATGGTGCGATTTTTGGTCCCCTGACCAAAATACAGATGTGATTTCTATCGAGGATAAACAATTTTGGTCCAAGTGTTGACACCTCAACCTAAAAAAGGTGCAGAGATGCAAATATGTGTTTGTGTTTTACCTCTTCAGCACGTTGATTTCATTTTCCAGGTTACTGTGAGCGAGGTGCTTTTTCTTCAGGCATTTCAGAGCAAACAATTTCCCGGTTTTCTTCTCTCTCACCATAAAAACCTCAGAAAAAGACCCCCTGCACAAAACAGAAAGGGCAGAGGCATAAAGGAAAGAAGGGGTGAAAGAGTGAATGTGCTACATTGATAAAGCATGAATACAGAGCTTTGAGCTGAGTTCAGTGACAAGGCGCAATATTTCACCAATGGTCAAATGTTCAGGAGTTATTATCATTATTATCAGTAAAGGATAACAACTTGGTTTGAATAATATTCACTACAAAAACTGGTGTTCACTGGCATCTGTGTCTTTGTTCTTCATGAGTTTGTCATTAAGAATGCACTGTGACGCTGGGAGTAATCATATCCAACACTAGTGATGTGCGATACCGCTAAAAATCAGGCTGGTATCGGCGATACTTTGCAAATTCACCTAATGGTGTCTGGTAAATTTTTAAAAAGTAGTCTATTACGTATCATAGCATAAAGAACACAATGAATTAAATCAATGATTTTAATAAATTAATTATTTCATTATTAATTTAAGTTATTTACTTATTTTAAACCCTGAAGTGCAATGAGGTAGCGGGGCGATTAACAATGTAGCAATATATTTATTAAACAATATATTTATTACATTTATTGCATGTTTTTTCTGGATTTTTTGGTTGATATTGTTGTTCTTGTGTATTAAAAATAATATCCGTTTATGTATTTGTAAGGAGGCACCCATTGCAACGACAACACTGTACAGTACACTGTACGTTCCCACGTAACTATATTCAGTCAGAGTCTTAATCCCATCATGAAGTGGTGCTAGGATGTTCTCACACTGCTCTATTCTGACGTCAGTGATGAGGGACACACACACACACACACACACACACACACACACACACACACACTTATTCACCCCAGGCCGCGAGTACTTAAAGCAGATTTGAGCCTGCAAGACAGCGAGTGATGAGGTAATAGGCTTATCATCCATTAACAAGTGTTTGTTGCAGCTCAGTCAGTTGCGGTTCATTGTAAGGAGGTCAGCTTGCGATGAAGTGCTGTATATACTGTGCATTTATACGGCAACTGAGCCCCTGATCCGAAACTTTGCTCAAGGGTGTCTCAGCAGTAGTGAGGAAGCAGACTAGTATCTCTGCAACAACTACTTGGATTTTTCCAATCGTACAACCTCTGTTAGCACGTTGAGCGGCGAGTGGATTACGCAGACTGGATAAAAGGTTCCATTGATAAGGTACGCCGCAAGAAAGGTGCTGAAGGCAGTATCCTTAAAGCATGTGCCAGCCTGAGTCCAGTCAGTCCTCATTGTGAAGCCAAACAATAATAAGAATGGATTAGATTTTATATTGTGCTTTTTAAGGCACCCAAAGCGCTTCACAATGAAATGAACCCATTATTCATTCACTCATCAGTCCCACACTGGTGGTGGCAATCTACATCTTTAGCCACAGCTGCCCTCACGGAGTCTGGTGGAATCGTGGCTGCCAATTCGCGCCTACGGCCTCTCCGACTACCACCAAACACCAGTGTGGGCAGCGCTGGAGTCAACAACGAACCGCCAACTTTCTGGTTTCTGTACGACCCGCTCTACCTCCTGAGCCACTGCCGCCTGACATCAAAATGTCACTTTTATCCATAAAATCCTCAAATGATTCAACAAAAGCTGTGCAAAGCCAAATCTTTGTCTTTTGTGATTGTCAGCTGCAGTACTCACGATCCCATCTTCCCCTTGAAGTCAAACACATCCTTGATGTTATTTATGGGTTTCTTCCAACTGCAGACGATCTCCTTCCGCCCCATCTTGGCTCTGACGTTGCCGTAGACTCCTGAAACACATACCACGTGTGAAAATGCTGACAACATAGACTCATTATACTTTGCTTGAGTTCTGTGCTCAGTCCGTTCCATCGTGTTACTCCACATATTGATATGCTAAAAGCTTTCGAAGTTGTGCAGGCAGCAAATGTTTCATGTTTTTTTATTTTTCCTTGCATTTGTATTTTTCCCTTCCTTGTTGGAATATTTTGATAGGATTGACTGCTTTGTGTTCATTTCATCCAGAGCAGCCCTTGGAATTGTCCGAACTTTCCTCGCTACACAGCGCCCCTGCGTACAGTCAACACTGGTTTTTGAACATCCCGGTTTTGCTATGATTCAGTCTCCGACAAAGATTTTCATCAAAACGGTACAATATTGGGAGGTAACAAAGAACCACTAGTCCCTTTGTATCATTCTGCGGAAGCTAGTGCCCAAACAAAGCACGCTACACGTTGGCGACTCACTGTGCGTGAGTGTGACTGCTAAAATAACCCACCATGGAGCCAAGGAATGCTGCGCGTGCCAGTAATTTGATAAAGAAGGCGAGAAACACTATTGAATCCAATAAAGAACTCATCGCAAAGTACGAAGATGGCGTGCCATTCCCTCCTCCCTCTCTGCTCCTCACAGTTTCCATTAAGAATAGAATAGAAGATACAGGTAAGAAGATCCGGAATACTGACTCCATTATTAGATAAACATACTGCACAATGTAATCTTAATTGAATCCAAATGTTAGACAGTGTACCAGTAGAGGGACATTGGGTCTTCATTGGCCCCTAAAGCGTCCCCCCCTCTGAGATTGTGCTCCATGATCCTCTTTCTGGTTACATAAACACTTGCATGTCCATGCCTGAGGTCAGTCCCAGCTGGGTAAAGCCTTTTTCTGTCAGTTGCACAACACTCAAAAAGGCAGAGGATTAAAGAGGTAAATAGCAGTGGTTGGTTAAACTCCGACCTCTCTGCCCTCCTCCAACCCTCTCCCCCATCCGACACGGCTACTGTGTCTGTGTCTGAGGGAATGGATTAACACTTGATACCATGGCAAACTGGGTCGGTTTTTTTGTTTTTTTTATCCCGGCCTTGAAAAGTTACTGAACTCTGGACAGCCAAAGTGATTTATTTAACTTCATTACCCACAATAACATAGCCAGGAATGTTTATGAAAATCTCTCAATTTCCTTCACAGGATTAAAAATCCTGTCATTAATTTGTGAAAAAAAAAGAAGTTGCAAGGACAAATATAGAACTGATTACTGTAATGTTATTTTTCAAATTAGTTTGCAGAAATTAGAGCAGATAGTCGTCCAAATATGAATCTAAAAAGGCAGCAAATAGAGTTTAGGGTTGTTTACCTCAATTTAAAGCACTAATTTCTAAAAAAAAATAATAATAAATTAAAAGTACATAAAAACAAAACATGTCAACAAATTTCTATGCTAGAAGGTGAAGATAAATGAAATCTTTACCTTGTGGAGCGGTGTATAGAGGTTCGAGTTGAGGCGTGCTGGACGTACCTGCCTGCTGCAGGTAGACTTCACACGAACAACTGTAAAAGGGGCGGAGCCTCGTTCATTCATCATCTCCGCAGGGATTAGGAGACGCGTTGCGTTCAAGTACAATTAGAAACTCCCACGCTGCTCTTTCACCTCCACACGTTTGGATACGGTTTTCAGCATCGTAAACCAGTACAGCAAACTGATAAACGGTTGAATTTAATGGTGTTGCCCTTTGGAATCCTTCACTTTATGCTAGCTAGCATAAGCATGCAGTCGAGTTAATTTATTGTCACTGTAGCTTTCTATTGCTGTTATACCCAGCCAATCATGATGACGTTTATAGCATGAAATAACGTAAATTCACATAAAACACAATACTGATGCTGATCATTCATAATACTTAACTCAAATAAATATTTAAATACCTCAGAAAATCAGATGTACACATATTACACATAGTTATGTACTTTGAGTACATCCTATTGAGATAAATGACATACACTAAGAGTACTGTAATACTATGCTGGTGACACCTCCTGTGGACCTGAATAAAATATAGAAAGTGTGATTGGTTACTTGAGATATGCCTGCACATTGACAAGGTGCCCTTAAGCAAAGCAGCCCACAAGACTGTTCAGGAACACAACATACTTCCACTTTCCCTCCCTTTGTTAGTTTTCATTGAGCATCTTAACAGTTTACATGAAGACACCAACATCCCGAAATGGTTTTAACGCACTGCCTTTTACATTTTAGAAAAATATATACAGTTTGACTGCCGAGATTGTTATTGTACAAATACGATCGTTTTATTGCACAAATACGATCGTTTTATTGCTGTAAACTTCATTTTACAGAATTCCGACAGAAAAGGAAGCTCCTGAATGCAGCATATTTCCCTCTTCCCCCAGCGGCGGCGTCAGTCATTGACGTCATGTGGATTTTAACTCAGCAGTAATACATCCACAAGCAGACAAATGGGCGCTAAATCTGAAATAAACGTCAATAAAATGTGAAATCGCACGAAAAAATTGGTGAAAGAAGGTTCGATCATATTTGATCTTGTCTGAAATCATCTTAACGAACTCGTTGGCTTGATATAGCATGAAATGCTACAATGTAGATCGGAGACATGCTACGTGTTAGCAAGCTAGCCAGCCAGCTAGCATTAGTAGAAGCAAGGCACTTCGGACTTTTGATGCTGTCCAGCAAATATGTCGTCGCTATGGATTGTATCAGTGCGGTGTTTTGAGACAGTGCAATACCACTGAAATACCGTCTTTGTTCTGCTGCCTTTATTGTCTTAGATAGCGCTACACAGCTAATGCTGGTCGGTTCTTTCGAAGTGATCACCCTGAAAGCAGGCAATGACCTGCTAGGATGCGTTTAGCTGTTGTTAGCCGGCGGGGTTAGCATGTCTTCAAGTAGTTGGCTCATTCTCATGACATAGCAGTCTGTTTCCTCGGCGTCCGTGCACACATTTGATCCTTTTGGCTAACGTTACGTTTCAGGACAATGGCGCCCCGCTTACAGTTGGAGAAAGCGGCTTGGCGTTGGGTGGAAAGTGTAACACCAGAAGAAATCAGCCAGGAGCACATCGAGCTAGCATACCGCATCAGTCTTCCGGCCTGCAAGAGAGGAACCTGCAGGTACTAACATTTTGTTTGCGATCAAATAATATCAAAATAAATTTAAGTACATTCCTAAAGTCTCAAAAAGACACGGACGTGTTCGTGGACCTCATTAGCTTGTTTTAGTTTCTTGGCGGTAGAAATTCGCCGTCTCTTTAATCGTCGTATTGGAATCGATCTATAATTCGACATTTCATCAAATGACATCAATAAACATCACTTTAGCCAAAAGAATGTACAACTATCAGCTACTGTTGACATGTTACGCAGTTACGTCTTTTATATGTCTTATAAACTTGTGAGCGTGTTTTAGGCACAGCATTGTCAGTGTCATAGATGTACCCTGCACGCGTGTTCTTTATGAATGGTTTATGTTGTGTAAAAATGTGTTGCAGAACGCTCATGCTCATGCTGTGACTTTACAGGAGGAACTGCAAAGGGAATCCCAACTGCCTTGTTGGTATTGGTGAACAGGCGTGGCTTGGAGAGATTGATGAAAATGCTTTCCACAATATTGATGATCCAAATTCAGAGCGGAGGGATAAGGTACTTCTTTCAGTGACTTTGCTCTGTTTACCAATCCATTAGCCCCCTAGCCTATCCATCCTGGATATAGGGCTGATTAGATGTGCTCCATATTGGCTTTCTTTGATATCTGATATACCAGTATTGTCCAGTATTTTGATACTTACATCAACCGATACCTATATAGGCAGCAGGTCTTCCCCAGAGATGTCCATTTAAGGCCGGGGGCACATTGTAAAAATACAATTACGCGAGAAAATATTTAAAACAAAATGAAAAGGGTGAGTTGAAATATTAAAGACTACTAGGCCTGTCATGATAACAAATTTTGATGGTCGATAATTGTGCTACAAATTATCGTCGATAATCAATATTATCAACAACATTTTTTGAGACAATATTTTCATTGTCATGAGGTATAATTCACATCTGAACCACGAGATGGTACTCAAGTATAGTGTACCTGTGTGAGCCACATTAGCTTGACAAAGAAGTTGCTTATACGTATGTTGTTTAAAATGTGTTCCATATAACCGTATTGAATCGTTGCCTTTCTTTTGCAATGTAGCAAGCGACACAGTCTGTGAGCGCGCACCACTTTGCACTGTTCTGTAAACACCTTAATAAGTGTTGACTGTCGGAATGAAGGCTCCGCTGCCGGAGGCACCTCCATCTGTATTTTTTTTTCCCCCCCAGTTGAGAAAACTGCCCGTGTCGGTCATTTGTGTTCGTGCGCTCACCTTGTTCATTCTGTTTGAAACAGAAATATTCTCACGGCTGTGGCATTTGCCTGAGAAACCATCGCTTCTGTGCCTTCATTCATGTTAGCATATGGCGTCCCACGAGGCTAACCGCTAACCCTCTGTAGCCACTCACTCGTAGCCCCGCCTCCACAAAGAGGCTGAATGAGATGAGGGCTCACTCTCTCCATTCATTCCACTATAGAACCAATGCACACAGACAGATGCGGAGTGAACCCTCTTGTCATCCAGCCTGTGTGGCACAGAGAGACGAGCAGATGTCAATTTATCGAGGGCGTCATGATTATCGATCCTGTGTTGTTTTTTTAAATCGTTCAATTAATCGATTTATTGATTATTGTGACAGGCCTAAAGACTACAATATGTAACTTAAGTCGTAAAATGAGAAACAAAGAATAAAGTTGCAGTTTGAGGAAAATTAGGTTTGGTAAAAGTTTGAATTTCATGATAATGAAGTCAAAATATGAGAAAGAAGAAAAATGAGAAGAAAGGTAAGGAAATATTTGTAAAAATAAAACGAGTAAACGAGAAAAGTGTAATGTGGATAAAGGACAAAAACTTTATACAAAAATACTTAGTTATTAAGGGTGTCACAAGATCTCGCGAAAAAAAATGTCTTGTGGGCACGAGTCCTGGGATGATGATAGATTAATTCATTAATCACATAATAAATAAAAATTTACTTGATAATTTTTGCCAGCCTCCTTATATTGCCATGTGCATGCGCGCCTCTGAACAGGCAGGAAGAGAGGGTTCACTCTGTGCATTGTTTTCAGCACCTTGGCGTGTTTGTTCCATAGAGCAACGGCATGAACGGAGTGAGCCCTTTGTCAGCCTTCAGTCAGACTTCGCTACAGCACGTCCATCCTGCAGCGGCGACACAGCAGTAATCATTGCACGTTAATATGGATAAAAGCAAACATGCAAACGACATTTCTTGAACACTAAATAAATTTTATGATTGTGCAAAACAATGTTGTTTTCACTTGAGTTAGATTTTTGTGCTCAAAATCTGCCTTAACTGCTACCTCAAAGTTATGGCACAAATGTAACTCCATCGATAGAGGCCACATGATCACAACAACAGCGTGCGCTAACGTGTAGCAAGGAATAGGAGTGATGTCGGCCGTGTGGCAGCTGAGTGCAAAACTTGTCATGCGCAAGGTTCCCGTGGTGGCACAGAAACAGGGGAAGTTTAATATACGACCAACCTCATTGCGCATTTGAAGCAGCATCACACGGGAAGCTCCCACGGGATGGCAAAAATTTATTGGCTTTAACAGAAAAGATGACGGTGGTGAGTAAAGTCGGGTTTAAACGCCTCATCGGGCACCTCAAATCTCGATATATCCTGCCCAGCTGCCACTACATAGTGGATAAAACTATACCCTAAGTGAGGAAAAGGCTTCTTGAGACGTCATCTGTACTTCTGTGTAGAAGGTGTCGGACGTTTCGCTCCTCATCCGAAGAGCTTCGTCAGCAAACTAATAAGTGCTGGTAGCTTAGGCCTTAAATACAGTAAGAGTGGGCGGAATTGGTGTGCCAACACCCTCCTCCTATTGGTTCGTTACACTAAGCCTGGGCGGAGCAGTGGTATAATCCTATCCTGTTATTCACACCTACGATAAAAGGGAAGTGTCGCTCCCTGAATTGGGTATGAACGACTCTGATACTGGCTTGTTAGCATCTATTGTTCTGGCTCGGCCCTGCCTTCACCTCATTTGCAAGACTAAGAGCTGTGGGTTTTGGTCTCAGTAACCTGCTGAACACAGGGTCCAAATTAAACCTCAAAGAAGCCTTTTCCTCGATGGACAACTCCTGTACGACTGAGAGCCTACACAGACGTATACCCTAAGTGGATAAAGAAGGAAATGGATCCGTTTTTTTCATACCTACTCTTGCTTATTATTGTAGTATCGCTTAATCAAACCTTTTTTAACATACCACCCCTACAAAATTAGTAACAAAAAAGTGTATGTGATCGGTGTAGGCTGACATTCAAGGCTGCAATATCTGTATTGTATTGTATTGTATTGTATTGGAAAAAGTTCATTTAAACAACGCCGGCAACCTACAACTCCTAATGATGTTGCTGTTTCTGTCTCTCCCCAGAACACATTTGTTGGTTTGACCAATCTGGGTGCAACCTGTTACGTCAACACTTTCTTGCAAGTATGGTTCCACAACCTTGAGTTGCGAAGGAGCCTCTATCAGTGCTACAATTCCCGAGCACAGGAGCATAAGACAGAGTCGGGTATAACTAATAGCTTCATGTCCTTGATGTGCTTTTAAATGTATGCTGAATGTTTGTAGTACTTCCATGCAGTCTGACAATTAGGGCTGTAAAATGTAAATCCTCATTTTCTTGCTCAGAATTAGATAGTGAAGATCTGGGATTATTATTATTATTTTTTACATCGGGGTGTCCTAACCTTTTTCACTGGGGCCCACACACTGAAAAAATGAAAGGATACAAGGGCCACTTTGATATTTTGTAAGATATGTTAAGAAGTTCTTGATATTTCAAGAAATAACTGCATCTCGGCTTAGTGATATACAGTAGGTGAATAAGCGTACTTTAAGTATGAACTTTGCTTGTTGCTCCTTTTCCCCCCATTTTTGATGGGTTTTTTTTGTTGCAATTTTGTAATTTCAACTTTCTTCTTAAATCTTCATATTTTTTTGTAATATTATGACTTTATTCCCATAATACAGCTTTTTATTTCTCCAACCTAGTTTTCCAAAAATTACAACTTAATGTTTTGTTTGTTTCTCATAACATTACAACTAAAAAAAAAAAACAAATAAAAGTTTTTTTCTGTTAATATTTTGGCTTTATTCTCATAAAAATTACAGCTGTTTTTTTCCATTTCTGCTGTTGTTGTTTTTTTTTTATTTTCCAAATATTTCAACTTTCTTCTCGTGTTTTCCCCATAATATTTTGACTTTATTCTTGTAACAATACAACTTTTTACACAACCTAATTTTTGAAAAAGTACAACTTGATTTGTTTAGTTTGTTCTCATAATATTAAGACTTCAAAAAAGACTTCTTTCTTTAACATTTCAACTTTATGCTACTAAAATGTTGTTTTTCTTCGTATTACGACGTTATAAAATAAACTTTATAAAACTTTTTTTACTAATATTTGGACTTTATTCTTGTAAAATTACGACAGATTTTTTAAATTTGTGCTGTTTTTTTGTTTTGTTTTTTTGTTAAATCATATTTTTAGGTCACACTTTGGACACCCTTGTTTTACACATGCACACGCACACACCATGTTCCAGGGCAATGTGCTTTCATTTGACTCCTCATCGTTCTGCTTTAAAGAAACTTCAAATGGTCTTTCTGCTGGTTTTCATGTGTAATAGAAAGACAAAATAATCCATCAAGTAAAAAAAACGGCATGCTCGCTCGCTCGCGCCCGTCAAAAGAAAAGTCGATTAATTCATGCGATCGCTTCTCCTGCCTCGCCGAGCCGTGGCACGCAAGGGGACGGCATGTCGGGGGTCAGGGTTCTTCCCCAGGATGGTGGTCCAATTTGGTCAAATTTTGTAAATACTTTCCCGATGAAAATAATGGAAATGGAATGAATCTCCTCTTGAGTCAAAGTGTTGGCATTGCAAAACCTTTATTACCGTAAAGCACCGTGTATAAACCGCACCCGTGTATTAACCGCACCCCCATTTTCAGGCATTTTCATGCCGGGGGAAAAAAAATGTTTAGTTCATAAATGCTTGCCAACTCTTTCATATCAAATCAACATGCGTAGAGGTAATAAGCAATTTCAAAAAGAAGAAATCTGAACTTCGGCATCAAGATCTTTAATATTATGGCTAAGCACAGATTAATAATAATAATCATAATAATAAATCAAAATAAAGAAATTAGCAATTTTCAGAGATGTTTTGATATCTTATCTTTCACTGCTTCTCTTTTTCTCTATTATTTCATTGCATTGCTTCAGTGTGAATTTGAATAAACTCCAACGTTGTATTGTATTTGACATTGGAAGCTTAGGTTAGCTTCAGTGTATATAGAGATCGTTTCACTGTGTAAAAATACAGACAGCCGTCAATTAAGTTAGTTGCATACACTAGCATTTTCAGCAACTGTACAGCAGAGGGCGCTAAAGTCAAAGGAACTGTCTGACCCATAGACGACTATTCTAAAATGGATTTCTCGTCAATTTCTGCATCTGGTCACAGACCTGTCATCGTTTATAAACTGCACCCCGATTTTTTGCTTCTTACCAGTGGAAAAAAAGTGTAGTTTATACACGGTGCTTTACGGTACCTTTACGTACTGTCTTACAAGTTAAAAAATAATTTAACCGTTGATAATAATAAGCCTTGTTTTTATTGACGTACCCATACTGCACTGAGCAGCCTGGACAGAGACACGTTTGCCTGATTGTTGGGTTAATCCTGGTCGGTTTCCAAATTGTACGAAATGTAAGGTGGATGTTCACGCTGCACACGCTGCAGAAGTCGTATGTTCTCGGTTTTCCTGTAAACATGCAATCCTCTGACAGATATGTTGTCCATTTCAGATTATGAGCCTCAGTCCATATGTGAGCATCTGCAATATCTGTTTGCACTACTGCAGAATAGCAACAGAAAATACATCGACCCTTCAGGGCTGGTCAAAGCTCTGGGCCTGGACACGGGGCAGCAGCAAGTAAACCCCACACTTTCTTTGACGATCACTTCAATTGTATAATTCCCATGCACTGAAACGGCGGATTTCTCTCATAGGACGCCCAGGAGTTTTCAAAGCTTTTCTTGTCCCTTTTGGAGGACACACTGTCCAAGCAGAAGAACTCCACCCTTCAAAATGTCATTCAGCAGCAATTCTGCGGACAGTTCTCCTACGTAACTGTGTAAGGAAAGAAATGTCACTATTTTATTCATGTTGTGCAAGGCTCTTCTTGTTTTGCCAGATTGAATTATTTATATCAACATAGAAACCATTTTGCAGTGACTGTTTATGTGTTGTTGTTTATATAAGATGTAACCAGTGTGGGCGGTCATCTGCGTTGCCGTCCAGATTCTACGAACTGGAACTGAACATCCAGGGCCACAAGAACCTTGCAGAGTGTGTCACAGAGTTTCTGAAGGTGGGTTACTGTCAGGTTAATACCATAGGATGACTCAATGCAACAACGTCATTGCCTAACTGCACGTACAGTGGCGCCTTGGTTAGCATCATTAATCCGTTCCAGAAGGTCTGACTCAAACCAAAACTCTAACCAAGGCAAGTTTACCCAAAGAAAATAATGTAAATCCAATTAATCCATTCCAGACACCCAAAAGTTTTAACACAACACATTTTAAAGACAATAATTGTAGTTTTACATGCAGAAAATGATGAGAAAATGATTACAGATGACAAACGGACAACTGAACATTTAACATCACTTTTGCAAAGTTTGTAAATCACAATATGGGGGAACTACGACACTTGGCGGAGGTCTACGTTCTCTGGGTGCTTTTCTAGTTTTTAACATTTTTTAACCGGCCTCCGCCTGTCTTAAAGTTGTCAACAAACTCACTCGTTGGAGGCGTTTTGCTTGTTAGATCGGTACGCAGTGGCGTCTCCTCTGAAACTGTGTCTCCAGCTATCTCCCACTAGACGTTGAGCCACACCAGCAACAACTTAGATGGTTTGTGGCCTCTGTTTTGTTAACGCTGTTACTCCTTTTGCAACATTAGCTCACTTGATTAAGTTGTTATTCTTCAGGACGGTACCAGTTGTTGATGAGGGCCATCTTCGAACCTTGCAATGGCTTCTGTCTTGAATTCAATAGTAGTCTTCACCCTCTTTGATTGTTTATCGTCCTTGGACTCACAGTTGCTTATTTAGAGTTCATCGCACAAAAACGGTAGTCATCAACGGCGAGGGTCCATTGTTTGGCCACTTGTTTCTGGATGCCTTACGTGTATGTGCCTTCCAGTGTCGCGACATTTTGTCTAGGGCGCGTGATCCAAGATGGCCGCATAAACAAACCAAACACAAATACAACAGTTTGTTACGCGCCCCGTATTGCACGCTAACCAAGCGGGAAAATGCAAACCAAGGCAAAATTTTAGCATACATTGTTAAACAAAAAACGCGCTAACCGGGGCAACGTTAACCAAGGTACCACTGTAATTGTAATGGACACAATTGGTGTGAGGAATAACGTGAGCGACAAAAAGTGAGTAAAACATGGAAAGAACAACAAATATGTTTACAACTACCGTACAAATTTTCTTCTGTCGCGTCTTTTTGTATTTAGTTTTTTTTAAGGTCACAAACAAAGCTGAGCAGCTTGTGAGTGGTTTCAGATAGGGGAGCGTCCCGCAGTAGAGTCCGAGATATGTGCTTTTGTATCATCAGTTTGCTAGAAGGCCCACACATTTTTACTCGTTTATGTCTTTGTTTCATTGATGATGGTTTTTGTTAAAATTTCTCACTTTTTTGGCGGTTCTTCAACGCCCCACAGTTATGTGCTATGAGACAGTGAACAGGTAGGATTTGCATGCTATTTGTAAGGGTGGAGTCGTTTCAATGCCAACTGTTTTTTTGTCTGCTTTGTAGGAGGAGAAGCTGGATGAAGACAACCGTTATTTCTGTGAGAGCTGTGAGAGTAAACAGAGTGCTACCCGTAGGATCAGACTGCACAGTCTCCCTCCTACGCTCAACCTGCAGCTCATGCGCTTTGTCTTTGATAGGTTTGTCACAGTTTGTCACTCCACCATGTAAATCTCACATTTTACTGTATAAATATTAGAAACAGCTCAACCTAACGCAGTCTACGTACAGACGTGCCTATAATTGTTGGTGCAGTGGTCGCCGAAGTAAGTTGAAACTGTCAAAAGTAATCATACAAAAATGCATAATGACAACCCACAAAGCTTCTGGATGACAAATATGGAGCTTTTTGTCAAGTCACATTAGCTTGATGTTTAGAAAGCATACAGAGAAAGAGCACCATACCTACTGTGGAACATGGAGGGGACTCATGTATGTTCTTCGCTGCATCCAACACAGGGTGTCTTCAATTAGTTGCAGGAGTGTCACTGAGAAGAAGTGCTTGATTGCAGGAATTGCTTCAAAAGGTTGTTTAACAAAACATTAGGTTAAGGGTACAATCATTGTCAACAAGGCCGGTTTCATTAGCTCTCTTTAACCACAATTCAAAAGTAATGTCTGATTCCCATTTGTTCATTTTTAGTAATTTTTCCTGAATTGTGTGGGCATTTCCTTTGTCCTAAGGGTACCCACAATTTTCACCAAAATGTCAAGTATTGAGGCATGCTGTTAGCTACCTGCTTAGTGACAACTTGTTTGATGTCATCTCTAGACAAACCGGCCATAAGAAGAAACTCAACACCTACATCAGTTTCCCTGAACAACTGGACATGGCACCTTTTTTTGAAGTGAAAAAAGGTATTACTGTACCAGTGTAAATGCACACTTTTTGTATGCGCTTCTGTATCTTATGCAGATGGTCCTCCTGTTTACGACATTCTACGACGTTTTATGGTTACGAACGCACTCCCATTAATTAATAAAAAGCATCATTTTTGTCTGCAAACAAGACACTCGCTCGAGAACTTGTTGCAGCACACAGGTCGGAAGAATACAGTGTGTGCCTGCAGCTACACCGAGGAAGGATAACATGGCTTATTTAACTTATTGCATTTAATTATGTCTCACAAGCGGCAGTGCGCCAAAGAAAAGGAAAGCCATCACCATAGAAGTGAAACTGCACATCATAAAAAGCTCAGAGCTGCTGACAAAATCACATCATTCCGCCAAGGGGGAAAAAAGGAGCCAAGCACCATAACCAGCCCCCGGCACATCCCGTCATGTTGCCAAGGAAAAAAGGAGCCAAGCTTATGAATTTCACATCTTCTCGTGCATGTGGCGTGAATGTTTTCATTCTGGCTGGGTCTGCTTGATTCTTGCTTAGTGTGATAGGGGCTCACTAAACTCGACTTACGTCAGTGTCAAGGAACGCAACTCGTTCGTTACCCGAGGATCACCTGTACGTGTTTATAAAGAGGCTACATACCGCTGTTAAATACCAGGTTTTTATTTTAAAAATGAGACAAATAAATATTTCTAAAAATATTTCTGTAATCTGTGAAAAATAATAAACTGCATTTAAGTAAAAATGTGATCATAATTACAGTATCTTATGTTCAGTACTACTTAGTACATGCAGTTGGAGTTTTTTTTCCCTCCTGGTATTTTAACAGGATTGTGTAGACTTTATGACAATGACTGTTTTACATCTAAAGCACTGCATCTTCACTGATGCTACGCAGTATATGACTCCCCATCGTACTTTTTCATAAAAAACATTCTGTATTTCTGTGTTTTGGGGCTGGCTGGTTTTGTAGATCAGAAGTGTGTGTATGAGCTGAGCGCAGTGCTGATCCACCGTGGCATCAGCGCCTACTCTGGACATTACATCGCACATGTGAAGGATGCTCGCACCAGCGACTGGTATAAATTCAATGATGAGGAAATTGAAAGGATGGAAGGCAAGAAGCTGCAGTTGGGTACAGAAGAAGATATTGGTGAGTGACGTTATATGGGAACTGCACAGTAAAACCCTGTCAGTCATCTTGTGTAGTGTCACCATTTTCATATGTCCTCTCTCTTTTTTTTTTTTTTCTCTCCTCCCTTCAGCTGAAACAGTGAAGTCTCAGATACGAAAGCCCAAGTGCAGTAAAGGCTTTCACTGCTCTAGAAATGCCTACATGTTAGTGTATAAGATCCAGCAAGAGGAAACATCAGATCCCTCAAGGACCATAGTTCAAGTGCCTGGTGGGTGAGACTCTTTATTTGGAATGTTTATGTACAGTATAATGTGTGTCTTTCATGACCCAACACCAGCCTTGGTTACAATGGTGTAACTTGCAGCGTTGTATATTAGTGCTTACTCATCTGAGGTTTGTTTTAACTCTGTGCTGACTCCCAAGACTTCCTTCAGAGGTTGGTGGACCAAGACAACCATAAATTTGAAGAGTGGTGCAGTGAAATGTCAGACATGAGGAAACAGAGTGTGGATAAGGGCAAAGCCAAGCATGAAGAAGTGAAGGAGCTGTACGAGCTATTACCTGCTAGAGACGGTCAGTAAAGACATTCCATTACATAAGAGACCAAAGACTGGTTTATGTTTGTGCCTCCAAACCCTCCAGTAAAGCCTGACATGCACCTCCATACAAATCTAACCTCACATCTTTGCTTTTATTACATGATTTCCTGTGTGTGTATACGACTCTTTTAGAGGGCTGGGCAGGTTATCAGACTCCTCCCCCAATTTGAGATCAACATCTGCAATAAAAATGACTTTTGTAACTCATGACGGGTCCTACTGGGCTGAAACCTTGGAGTGCTTATCGAGTAATCCAGGAAGTATTTTGTGAATCACATCTGTTCACTTCTTGTCGCTTCTTTTGTTCCATTCTCCAAATGATGGAAATTTAAGTTTTGAAAAATTAAAACAAGTTTGCAGGAAAATGGCACTTTCTGGGGGAATTTTGCCCATCATACACAATCTTTGTGTGAGACATGAACACATGTCTTTGTCTTTTCTGTGTGTTATAAAGATATAAAAACAGCTACAAAGAGGCAGACGTTCTTTTTTGGAATTACAGATTCCATGTTTGTGTTATTTATTTCTTAGGGCAACAAAAGGAGACGTGTAGTTGGGCTGTGCTAATTGTTGAGTCACATGAGGTCTTTTAAGCTGAAGCCGCTATATGACGAAAAACCATATTGCAGCTTGGTGACATGTTTTCCTGTGTCTTCGACCACAGGGCAGCCTTATGAATTTATACCCCTGGATTGGTTAAAGAAGTGGCTGGATGACTCCACCGCCACAAAGGAAATTGACAACACACACTTCCTGTGCTCTCATGGCAAACTGCATCCCGACAAGGTGGGGGATGTCAAGAGGGTTTCTCAGCGAGCTGGTCAAGTCCTGTACGAACGCTATGGCGGAGGGCCAAAGCTGGATGGTAAGGACCGTTTCCCCTTTATAGCTGTGGGGGGCGGGGGCATGCCCTGGCAGTGACCGACGGCATGCTCACTCACTCCCAAGGACATTTGTGTGTGTGTAATTAAGGTGTGCCATGAGGACATTTGGAAATCCATGACCATATAAAGACAGAAAAGTAAAGATATATACACATTTTTCAAATGAATACATTTTGGAATCCCTATGAAGGGAACGGACGTCTGCTGCCTTAGCTTCACATTGCTATCGGAGTTCAGGACTATTTCGGCACTCTTCTTGATCATGATCATCATGTAAAAACTGAGTGAATGCTGTGCTTCCCAAACAAACAAAAAAATGAGCGCTAAGAAGAAATGGAATGACAAGAAGGATCAGATCATTTCACAAATGATGTTCAGAATGGATGAGCTGGTGCAAAGAACACGAATGAATAATGTGATTGTGACCGGGCTCCACATTATACCCAGGTCTTATGCCAGGGCAGTTAGAGGAGGAGAACAAGACGAAATGGAACTGGACAAATATTATTAAAGATGTCATCAACTGGACTACAAGTCAAAAGAAAGACGGCACACAAACACTGAAGGAATAAAGTCATGAAGATTCGATAATCATACACCACAATAGTGCCAGATAACAATGGTGCTCACACTTGGGGGACAATAACGCCTGTGTTTGGTGTTATTTTCATGGGACACTATGTCCGTACTGCTGCACAAGCTGAACAGTGACTACTCTGAGACACATTTCTAGGGTCCTATGATTTCGTGGAAGAGGACATGTGAATGAAATGCTGTCATTGTGACGAGAAGGAACATTTGTGTTGGGTATTTCCCCGGCGGACCGCTCAGTCGTGGCGGAATCTCATCACAAACACGAACCCGCCTCCCTCCTGTTGATATGGAGGCCTAAAACACCGGCAAATGTTGGTGGAAAAACTCCTTATGGCGCGAGAATGGAAGCTAACTGGTTAGCTTAGTTTAGCAGAGCACACTCGTGCAGCTGTGTGTGTGCGACTTAGGCTCTACGAGTGTTTACACTGTGTTGTCTTTTACCGCTTGTTAATGTAGGCGAGCGTTTCACGGAAATACTGTATGACGAGACAAGAAGCACGTTTATTCTTGCTCGTCTTAACCGTCAATAGACATGCTCACCACACACAATACACTTCCGGCCTTCAAAAGAAGAGCACCACATCCTGTCGAATTGTGCAAACAAATAAGGGCGTCATCAAAAATATTTTACATGACAGTTGTAATTGTTAGCCACAAGCACGGGCATTACAATCTGTTGAGGACATTGTAGAAATGTGTGCAGTGGCGGACATCCCATTAGAAAAGTTAGCCACACTACATCCCTTTCTGAAATACAGTGTTTTTTACATTGCAGACTCGCTGTTTCACTGATTTTTTTTTTTTTAGTGCAACTTTACAGTTTTATTTTTTTTTTTTTGTTTGTTTTTTTACAGCGTATGAATGCTGCTAGAGGCCGAGCCTGGCCCTTTAAGGAGAATTGCGTTGTGGGAAGTTGAGTGTTTTTTTAGATCTGTTCTTAGCAAAAGGTGGCGTCTCCCTCTTTTCCCTCTCTCTTCTGTCTGCACCGCCCATTGTCCTCAGCGTCATGATTGGCTGTAGACCACTGTCAATCAGTGTTCTTCGTGCCACCCTGCTATGTCATGCTAGCAAACAGCTTCTTCCCGACAAAACCCACAATGTCGACGAAACGCTCTGTACGCAAAAGGCGGAGGAAGCCAACCATCGCACCAAAAGTTGGACCTCTAGACGTGCTGAAGGAAGGTAGACGTTGCGGCTGTAGGGCGCCATTATGGAATAAATTAACCTTCGGTTCATGGAGGACGGCGAGGAGAAGGAAAATACGACAACAGGAGCAATATATTTGAACAAGGATTCAAAAACGCTTCAGCGGAACGGAACGGCACCAGGATGAAGAGGCACTGTCAGGATTGAAATACGCATGAGTCACTTAATCATTTCTTGTGTCCCACCTAGTAGGTTGATCATTAAAATTCTAACGAGGTTTATAAACAAGAGGGAAATGTGAGAAAATGTTAATGCCTGTCTGAGAAGAGTAGAAAGTGTATGGTGAGGGTTTTTACACCCTTAAAACATATATAATAATAAGTTAGCTACTTTGGCTATACTGTACTGGGCATTGCATCAATAAATGTAAGAATTTTGAGCATTTAATTAACAGACATTATTTCATTCACTAACCCACAAAGCACAAGCCTTATACAAGGTTAAAAAAAAAACAAAAAAACTTATCTAATAAAAATAAATAAAACAGTGTAATTTGGGGGAAAAAAGCTTTTGTGAGTTACTATAAACTTCTGAGAAAAGCAAGTAAACACACTTTACTAATAACTTCTCCAAACCACAGGCTCTGCTCTGTGCCGAGAGTGTGTGGGGCAGCGATGCAGAGTGCTGCGTCTAAAGAATCGACTTAATGAGGACTACAAAGAAGTCTCCAATCTCGTCAAACGCACAAGGTAAACATATGAGTTAGTATTTCAAATGCTAGTTTTCAGTGTCTTAACGTTTTATTTATGTTTCATTCCCATGGTATAGTATGGGATATAATCACTTGATCCCCTGAAGACATGAACAGTGCATTACCAATTACCCACGATAAACGAGGGATTACCGTATATCGGCCTGCATCTAAAATCTCCAATATTGGCACTCTAACACAAACTGTCGACTCCAGACTCAGGTGATCACAACAGCAGCATGTGCTAACGTGTTAAACATTGAGTAGGAGTGATGCTGGCGGTGTGTATTTTTCGTTAAAATCCGAAAAAGACGTTGCAGCTGAGTGCAACACTTGTCATGCACAAGTTTCCCGTGGTGCAACAGAACCGGGGAAGTTTAGTACGACCACACCCTCACGGGATGACAAGAAGTCATTATTAGCTGTAACAGAAAAGATGACCAGCCCCTGTTGGTGGTGAGTAAAGTTGGGGTTGAAACGCTTAATTGAGACCCTCGAACCTCGCTATATTATGCCCGGCTGCCACTACGTTGGTGATAAGACTATACCCCACATGCACAAAGAAGTAAATGGGAGAGTTTTCCTCATACCTACTGTTGCTGGTTATTGTTTTCCATCCATCCATCCATTTTCTATACCGCTTCTCCTCATTAGGGTCGCGGGGGTATGCTGGAGCCTATCCCAGCTGACTTCAGGCGACAGGCGGGGTACACCCTGGACTGAGTTATTTTCTGTTTGAGTAATATCACTTATTAATCTTTTTTCAAACATTCTACACTACAAAATTAGTAATAAAAAATATGTATGATTCGTGCTGATGTCGGAATCGGACGATATTTAAGGCTGCAGTATTGGTATCGAACTGGAAGTGAAAAAGTTCTAACAGGACAGCCCTAGTATCTGAAAAGAGGAGCGGCCCAAAATGCGCACAAACCAGGCGACCAACTAAAAGAAACAGATCAAATACTTATTTCAGCTCAATTCATTAAAAATAAACCTACCATTTAAAAACGACGGTGTGTGTGTGTGTGTCTGTGTGTGTGTGTGTGTCAGTGTTGAAGGTTACTGGGTGGGCAAAGCCTCCTTGCGTAGTTGGAGGCAGTTGGCTTTGGAGCAGCTGGAGGAAGATGAACATGAAGGCAAACCCAGCAATGATCAGAGCAATGGGAATGGTGCTCACGCCAACAGCAGCAAAGGTAGGAAGAGTGGAAAGCGTTGCCCGTGTATTCAACACAGCTTACTTGTGTCAGCATGAAGTGGGCAATTGTTTAATTGCAGATTGCAGCCCTGAGCTCTCAGAGAGCAACGAGGAGTCAATGAAGATGTTAAACGAGGACATCGTCTGCAGCCACGGTACGTCACACTTGTCGCATGTATTCTGATGTAATTATGTCAGAACAGTCGACACACACTGAAAGGTTACGTCACATACAAGCATATTCAACCTCCCAATTTACATTGTCTACTTTGCCTTCATGAATGGGAATGGTTGTTCCTGCTTCAGGAGGTCTGAGTATCATGGAGACTGAACGGAAGCTGGTTTCTTCTGAAGCTTGGACCAAGCTGAGAGCATACTTCCCCAAAGCCCTAGAATTTACCCAAGACCAAAATCCCTGTCAGCAGTGCTTGGTGAGTCCTGGAAGCTTTTTATCCATTTCCTTGTGGTATGAGCATAAACCAGCTGGCAGCCCGTATTGACATAAAAGAGTATTTAATGTAGTTAAATGAATCTTTAAACGATTACCGTCATTTCTGGTTGAGTTACTTTCCACGGTGGTCCTGTTAATGATATACATTACCTTTTAATGACTAAAGTATCAATATTTTAATTTGAGAATCAATATTAGCGCCTGAAGCTCTCGTATCGGAGGTTTCGCTATTTCAATATCATTCCGCACATCAGCGCTCATCATGGAGAATGCGTGGAAAGGTGCACGTGATGCACGGCTTTCAGATTGAAGGCGACAGTCTAGCGGCTTTAGCTCAGGTCTGCTGGTGGAGCGGTGTTGGGAGGTTCACTGTCTCCGGCGGGTTTCAGGGGGACTGGACTGCTGCGTGCAGAGGACAGCACGGGGTCGGGGGCTGATTTGCTTCCGGCGGGGGTGATGCTCGTAGCAACAACAAAAGAAGGAGAGAGACTGGTTGCGTGTGTGGCCAGAGGATTGTGGGGCTGTTCAGTTGTAACACTTGAAGAGGACGACTTTAGTGGTTTTAGTTCCCAGGAGGAAGAGAAGGACAGCGATGAATGACTGTTCTGGTAGGCTACTGTTTAACTAGTCGAACTACACACACTGTTTGGCAAAAAGCATTTATCCCATGTTACGACGTGGACACTTGTGGCTTCTAGATCGGTGTGACCTATATATGTACAAATCATTTTCACTTTAAATTTAGTGGGTCTGCTCTATAGTCCGGAAATGACGGTAGATTAAATGTTCCTGCGACTAAAAGATTAGTTACATTCTCGGTAGAATCAAACCGCGTGTGTGTTAAATCTGTTGTGATGAAGGAGACATGCCGTCCTTGTGTATGTAGACTTTGGAGCAGGAAGAAAAGGACAATGAAGCCGTGAGTAAGATGATGGCTTTGGACCAGAAGAACCAGCTACTCAACCTCTTCCACGAGAAGAACCGGCCAACCCTCACCAAGTGGCCGCAGGTAGCAACAACATGAAGCACTCAACTCTCAGCGTGCTTGACTTTTGAGACTTAAATAAATCATGTCTTCTTTGTCTCACCAGGACACAGATATACTCTACATTGTCCCTCTGTTTTTTGTGGATGAGTGGAGAAAATTCATTAGGTACATTTTTAGCGGTAAACTAAACACATTAAAATGTACGTTTACTGTGTGTCGGAAAGTGTAATCATTGTCGATCCATTTGTGTGTGTGATGTCATAGGAGACCCACGAAATCCTCCCCAGTGTCCAATGTGGGCAACAGCTTGTTGGTTTGTCCACATGGAGGCTTCATGTTCACCTACGACTCGCTGATCAACGGAGATGCACAACAGTGAGTTCAAATAAACAATGTGTGCACTTGCCTTCATGTAAACAGGCACAACAGTGAAAGTCGCATCAGTTAAAAAAATGCGTCATATTTGTTCTGTTAGGGAAATAAAACAAGTCGCACTAGGCTGTAGGTCACATCAGAGCGAGTGTCATGGTGCCGCCACTAACCACATTCAATTCACAAGACAAGAAGAAGCCGAGAGGGGGGACAATGTTTACACCAACTAGGAGACAAACTAAAGCTAGAAAAGCTGAAATATGTCATTTCTGTAAGTAAATGGATCGGAATGTTCTCGAAAAAGACACTTTCAATACGTGACATGATGCCTGGATGCATCCCAGTGTGTAGAAACGTACCACACAGCTGTATTTTAACACCAAAACTTCATTTTTCTATTCACAAATGAATCAGAATTGACTGAAAATCATACGTGCATATTTAGTTAGTCCGTGGCTGACACAGCAGCTACAGTCTCCAAGCTGCATATAATTAGTGTGCTAATTGAGCATCACCGCCATCTAAACTACCACATTTCTCAATCCACACAGGTATCATATAATTCTCGTTGCACATTACTTACAGACACATAGCCTCCAAGGTAGAAGCATATCAGGAAGTGCAGTAATCCCTCGCCACTTCGCACTTCCAATTTTGTGTCTTCACTTTATCACAGGTTTTCAAAAATGTATTAACAGTTTTGTGGTTGAATACGGCCTATTATTAGTAAAATGCATATTTAACCCTCTACGGTCCCTTTAATTTCCCACCCTTTTGGGTCCCTAGAGGACAAAAGCAAAAAAAAAAAACATAAAAAACATAACAGATTAGTATTTTTTATTTTTTCTTTTGCTTAGATGTCGCCATCAACTTGAGTTGTCGTAAAAAA
Organism: Dunckerocampus dactyliophorus; assembly: GCF_027744805.1. NCBI lineage: Eukaryota > Metazoa > Chordata > Actinopteri > Syngnathiformes > Syngnathidae > Dunckerocampus > Dunckerocampus dactyliophorus. Next base: position 2,389,623 of record NC_072826.1, read on the forward strand.
TGCCAAACATGTAAAAAAAAAATATTTTAAACCTCTAAATGCCCATTTGATTCAAGGATGTCACTGTTTTGGCTTAGAAAAATCCAAAAAGAGTTATTTTCCATAAAATAAATGTTAGGGGGGTGGAGCTCCATGTCAAAGATTAGGCTTAACTATACAGTACATAAGATTAGTAGTCAAATGGTTTTGAGGCTTTATTTTTTATTTTTTGGCAGAGTCAGATTCCATTTCCCACCCTTTCGGGTCCCTTGGGGACAAAAAAGACCACTCACAAAAAATGCTATAAAACACAACAGATGAATAATGCTCTGAATGTTGGCTTATCCTGCACAGCATCGCTCTGCTGTGGCCCAGTGAATGGGAGGTGATCAGCAAACTCTTCATGGTGGACCAGCCCATCTCCATCCACTGCTTGAAACAGACCACACCGAATGGTCCCACCACCAAATACACCACCCAGCCTGGTGAGAGTGCACGCATGGGGTGGATCCTACTCAAGCGTAGTTTGGAGCACGAGGCATCAATTATCTGCGTTTCCATCATTTTAAATGCCATCAACATGGGAAGTGTTTCTAAAATAGAAATCCAGCCTGATAAGTCAGTGCTGCCAAATAGCAACATACCGAGCAACAGCTTAGCGGAGCTGTAGTAGGTTCCCTTTCATGATGACCTTGTGTGTAAAGTGTCAGAGTTTTGTGAATTGGTGCTATTAACTGTGACTAAAATGGGTCTGACTTGTGCGTGTTCATTCAGAGCTGTGCTGGGAGTGCAGAGAAGGTTTCCTTTTCCAGCAGCAAAAAGACCTGAGAGAGTACACCCAAGCCACTATTTACATCCGCAAGATCGTTGAAGACAAAAGGGTATGACACACCCACACGTCACTTCATGGGTCTTGACCTTAAAAACCAGCAGCATGTTGACATCCTGATTGACGCCTGATGTAAACGTCACGCTCTCGTACAGATGATCAAGGAGGCAGCTCCGGAGCTGAACGCCAGCAGCTCCGAGGCGGAGGAGGAGAAGGAAGAACATTCCAAGGTAGAAGGAGGGAAAGACCCAGACTTTAGCCAGGTAAACTCTGCATGAAAGTGGAGCTTCAACAAAATGATCACTGTGGGAGGAAATGGAAGCATGATCAATTTGCTCGACAGCAGAACACGGCTTACACACTCACCTAGCACAATCAGAGTTGCACAGCACTTAAGATATGACTCATGGAAAATTACTATAGTATACTATAGTATAGATGCATTGGTCTCACTCACAACAGCCTGACTCTCCTGATTCGCTAAGGGAGAACCCGCATTGTCTTCCGTGTCCCGATTGGCTAAGGATCTGTAGACCATCAATCAACCTCCTCCATGCCATGTATCCTGTACAGGACAGGATGCTTTCAGCTTGCCTCATTTGCATCGTTGTGGCTTATGACTGCTGTATGTTTGCACGTTTTCTCCCCGACAAAACCCACAATGTGGACCAAACGCTCTGCACGACAAAGGCACCATTACGGAATAATTACGGAATAAATGAATCTTCTGTTCGTACCATAAAGGAGGAGGAAAATAGCATACGGACGACAGCAGCAACGCATTTCAACAAGGATGCAAAAAGGGCTTTAACTGACCACGGAGAGGCCGCGTCTGCAGATGCCGGTGCGGAGGCAACCATGAACAAATTTAAAGCCATCATCGCAGAAGGGGGACATAAGCCTGAACACGTTTTTAATGTGGATGAGACGGGCTTATTTTGGAAACACTACATCGCTGATTCAGCCCATGGACCCAGGCGTGATCCGCGCTTCCAAGGCTCTCTAAATGCACGTATTTTCTCATGTCTGGGAAAAGTGTATAAAGTGTGTGGTGAGGGCTTTTAGAGCCTAAAAGCATATCTAATAAATGAAAAAGCATATCCTGTAAACGAAACAATCTATAATGAACAAAGAAACATGTATAAAAAAAAAAATCAACTTCTACTACACGGATTTCACTTAACACTTGTATTTTTTGGAACCTAACCCCCGTGTTAAACGAGGGAGCACTGTATACTGTGTCAGGGGTGCACACACTTTTTCAGCATGCCAGTTCCAAGTCCCAATGATCTACCTCTTACTATTATTATGTATGTCAAATCTAACGGTAACGTTTTCAAACTACTATTCTAAATATTATGCTGCCGATACCGATCATCCATGAGTGAAATCGACCGATACCGATCACACAGATTAAGTGTACATTTTTTTATTTACTTTTTTAGATTTCACTCTAGAGGGGGTGCAGCACCTGCTAGACTGTATGTTCCCTGTGTACTTTCATTCTGGGCTCTTCCTGGTTGAAGCTAAGAGTCCAGTGCTGCAGCCCAATACATTGCTCTTACTTTGCATACTATTTGCAGACCCTTTAACCTTTTTGTGTGATCATTGGCTAATTCTCCAATAGCAAGGCTGAAGAAAGGAAATCAGCCATTACAAACGATGCCATTGTGTTTTTCCAGCCACAAGATGGGGCAAAGCGGCTCAAGCTGAGCGACAGCACCTTCACGGCAGGAGCTGCTTCTCCGGGAAGCAACACAGCTAAACTGGGTGGAACCAGGAGAAGCACGCGGCACAGGAAGCTTCGAGGCGAGAAAGCCCTCATCGTCTCTGCAAATCAAACCCTGAAGGAGCTGAAAATCCAGGTAATCGCCCACAAACTGAACTTGTTCAGATCGACTTGGCACGAAGCGACGAACGCGGTGCGGTGTAAGTTCATGTTCAAGAAGAGATGCCAAAGTGACGACTGGTCTGGACGTCCTGCTGTAGATTATGCACGCCTTCTCTGTGGCGCCGTTTGACCAGAATCTCTCCATTGATGGCAAATGTCTGACGGACGACTCGGCCACATTGGGCAGTTTGGGTGTCATCCCAGAGAGCATCATCTGTCTAAAGGTAGGCCACACGTGTGCTGTGCAGTGGAACCTCGTACGGCCAACACCCTAGTCAGTTGGCCCGCGTATTGTCCTGGTATGCAGTTCAACTGTTAGACCGCAGTACCTAACGGGACCAGCAGATGTACTCATAACCTCCGTGACGACTGGATAGTGGATGGATGGTAGTCCTTTTACAGTTGGGGCTATCAGGGAATCCTTTAAACATCTTTATTGTGTGTGTAGTTTATTTGTTTGTAGAATGCACACAGAACAATGAACAACTCTGTTTCTGTCTCCTTTTCTCCTTTCTTCCTCCTAATAAGCATTGATGATAGAGCGTTCGAGCAAACTATGTACTTCTGAGTTTCTGTGTGCTTTTTTTTTTTTTTTTTAACGGCTGCAAAGTTGCCAGAACTTTGACGAAGAAGACGAGAAAGCCGATTCACTTCAAGGCGGAACTCAAGGCGGCACAGTGCGAATGTAGCGTCTGTTCCAGTAGGATTGTAACGTAAAGGTTGCGTAGTTGACACATGTTGCGGAGGGAACGATCTAAGAAAGACGCACTCTTTAAAATGACGTTTGTAACGGACTAGAGTGAACCAGCGTCTGCGTGGCTCTTCCGTGTCCTCCCCTCAGCCCTCCAGCCGTCACCGTGTTCACTGACAGGTCTCCAATAAAGGGAAAAGTGCCGTTAAATGTTCATTTATCCGTTTCATTCATCACGTATGTGGATTTCACGTTGTTTTCTGCATGCAAAAGTACAGTTATTCTCTATAAAATGTGTTTTGTGTTCATATTTTTGGGTGTCTGGAGTGGATTCATTTGGTTTACGTTACAGTTTATTGCCGTTAACTGCTTCCAGACCCGTTCGTGATAAGTGAATTTGTGCGATGTAGGATTCCTTATTTATAAATGAAATATTTTTGTAGGTAGAACATAGAAGACCAGTTTCCAACCTACTAAATACGGGTTTTTAACATTAGAGCCCTCTAGACATTAAAATAACAACCCTATAGTCACCTTTACACTTGACTTTTTTACTCGTAAAAGGCCGTATTCAACCACCAAACGGCGATGATTTGTTAACATGTTTCGAAACCGTGATAGAGTGAAGCCGCAAAATTCAAAGCGCGAAGTGCGAACTGAGGTCTCCGCTATAGTGTGTGTGTGTGTGTGTGTGTTTAGTGTATTACACACGCCGTCACCTCTTACTGCCTTCTTGGGATTCAAAAGTCCATTATGCTGAAACGCAAACACGTGACGCTGCTGTGTTCTCACAGGCCGATGAGCCGATGGCCGACTTTGCTGCTATGGATGACGTCTATCAAGGTGAGTGCTATCAGGATTACCTCCACTAATATACCACAATGGATTGATTTGTTGTTGCTAACGCTACCGCATGATTTACAGTGGGGATGCCTGAGGAGGGGTTTAAAGGTAAGCGCTAATTTTCTCTATTTTTTCCCCACCAATTTAATGATGATTTTATGGTCGTGCTTTGTTTTTGTTGCAGGCACTGGGCTTCTTGGCCACTGAGAAGGTGTGCGTTATAGCAGTTTGACTCGGACAAATGCTTGGATTTTTCAAGTGTCTTTCTATAAATAAGTGCTTTAATTTTCTTTCAAATATTTTCAGTAGCCATTTTTGAAACCCTGCTGGTTTTTGTGGACGTACAGTACGACTAGCTGGTCTTTAACGTCACAAGGTCTCAGTCATTCTGGACTCCTGTCCCACTTGTGTTTGACTACAGGTTCAGACAGCCGAGTCCTCTGGAACTTGCCTTTAGTTTTACTGTTACTTTTGGAAAGTTGTGTATGTCTTTTGGTATTTAAATTATGGAAGAAGAATGAAAGGGCAATGTTCTTTGTTCCCACATGTGGAAACGTGTATTGTCTGTAGATTTTTCAGGTGTGTAAAGTGAATGCACATGTAAAAATTACATTTTTTTTTTTTTGCTCTACAGCAAATGAATATCAATAATCCTCCATTTGGAATCTAAAGACGGACAGTATGTAAAGTAGTTGTTTCCTAAAGAACTGTTAGGAACCTGGAAACGTTTGAAACTGAATGCAAGCGGTGATGCGTGCTGTTCTTTTCACTGTTATTTCTTATTGACAATAAAGTTATTTTTCAAATCATGGTCTACTTGTAGAAATGCCACAGTTTTCATTCCACAAATGGTGAAGGTCTGTGACCCCGTAACGTACACTGCAGGTCACCATGTAACACATGTACATAGTTTGACAACAATTAAATCGATTTAATTCCGTAATTGAGAAACTGTGTGTCATCACTTCCCTCTCTGTCTGCACCGCCCATTGTTTTCTGCGTCATGATAGGCTGTAGACCGTTGTCAGTCTGCTTTGTGCCATCGCTAACTTGCTTGCTGGCTAGCTTGTAAATGAATCTTTGGTTCGTCTGCAGCGCTGCAGCGATATGTTTTAACAAGGAAACAAAAACGCTACAGTACAGGGGTACGGCGCCAGGACGAAAAGGCACGGTCTCAGGAGTGAAATATGCGTGAGTGACTTAATAATTTCTTGTGTTGATCATTAACGTTGATCTTTAAAATTCAAATGAAGGTTTGGACTTTTGAGTTTTTAAACAAAGACAAATGTGAGAAAATGTTATTGCCTTTCTGACAAAAGCATATAAAGTTTATGGTGAGGGGTTGTACAGCCTTAAAATATATGTAATAATTGGAAGAAAATAATTAACGGATTTCACTTATTGCAGGCTAATTTGGGAACCTATCCCCACGATAAACAAGGGAACACTGTAGTTATTTTTAATTTTTCATCACTTTTACATTTTCAATATTGAAAAAAAACATTTTATATTTTTGTACTTATTTAAATATATTATTTATTTTTTTTTAAAGATACTTAATCTTTCTTGTTAAATGTATTTGTTAATTTTGACAGAAAAGTTCTTACTTTTTGTTAAATCCAATAATTTTTTTATTTAATATTTTGAATAAAAATGAATCATTAACATTATTATATAAATATGCTCAAATTTGTGTTTGGCACCTTTGCTTCTTTCAGTGTAAGTTTGTTGGTAAAACAGTACAAAGCAAAAAATAATTAAATGTGTTTATAATATCATGAGGCGATTATACAATTATTATCAGAGTTACAGGTGTCCCTCTGGAGGGTCACCGTAACTATGATGTGGCTCACGGTGAAGACGAGTTTGACGTCTCCGGCCTACCTCTAATGCGTACATCAGCCGCCATGTTGGGAAGGTACTTGCAGTAGGCCGGTGGTGACAAAATGCAGTACATTACGGTATTTTGTGTGTGATTTGTCAATATACATTTGAACAAATTTTATATTGTCCACAGCTGCACTCTTGAGTAACTATTATTATTTAACTATGCTTTCCACAGATTATCATTGCATTTATGAGGTTATTACTACGTTGATGCCTTGCAGTGTATTTTCCCCGTTTGTTGAAATTCCCTGATCAGTTTAACACATATGCAACACAACAAAGAGTATCGGTGAGTTATTGTGCTGCGTTGTCTCTTAAATTGGTTGTGTTCTGTATTTGCAACCAAACTGGACATTGCCACGACGTGATAAAAAACATTGCGAAGCTTGTTAAACAACGCTGCCATCAGTGCTGTCAGGTACGACCGACAGCGTTTGTTCCGGTGGACTTGCCGTAGCATTTCCCCTACGGATGAACAGTTTCATTGGCGCGTTTGTTTGCCACACGGACTACTTACCTGACACGTAACAAATTTAATTCCCCTGTATTCTTTTTGAGAAGAATACGCCCCCTGAATGTAAATTATGTATACCGGAAATTTAATATCCATGTTTGGTTTCTAACCACAAGACAAGCTTAAGTAAAGAAAGCATGAAAGAGAAGCTAAATGAAGCGTTCCCTTAACCGGAAGTGTGACCATTTTGTGCTGCACCAGTTGTCGCCATGTTCAAAATGGCCAAGCTTTATTGAGCGGCCCGGATTTGTCCTGCAATGGTGTTTAAATAAAGAAACGGATCGTTTGAATAATTCCAGGTAAAGACGTCACCCGGATGGAAACCTCATGTGGGGTCTTCACTTTTTTTGTCGCCGTTAAACGTATTTTACCACCATCAATTTATCTGATCTAATCCACGTTAGCTAGCAACTAGCTTGTACCTCGTGTGGAAAAATGACTCGATGAAATGTTTGTTTGTTGTTCTGTCCGTGACAGTATACACCAAATCTATTCACACAGTATGTGTCACGTAAAATGTTTAACATTTTATGACAGTAACACAAAGTATGTCCAAACTGCCTCTTATTCAAACATTTACTCACAGTTAGAAGGAAAACTTGGTTTAACCAGATGTTCTCTGTCAACCAAGAGTGCACCTTGTGTTGCAGACGAACAACATGATTGAGCTCCCCAACTACAGCAGTCAGCTGATGCAGCAGCTGTGTGCCCTGAGGAAGGAGGGCCACTTTTGTGACTGCACCATTCTTGTAGGAGACAACCCTCACCGTGCACATAAACTGGTGCTGGCTGCTTCCAGCATGCTGTTCAGGTACTGTGTTGATTTCACCCTGAAATGCACAGCATTTGTCCATGTGATGACTTTTTTCCTAACACCTTCAGGTCACTGCTGGACAGTTCCGATACCGTCTCCATTGACACGACGGTGGTCTCCTCGCAGGAGTTTGTTTGTCTTCTAGACATGGTCTACACAGGCAAGCTACCTTTTGGCAAGCACAACGTCAGCCGCATCATCGCCGCCGCAGACAGCCTGCAGATGTTTGACGTGGCTGTGAGCTTTAAAAATGTCCTCACCAACATCATCAACCAGCAGCCCCCGGCATCCTCCGCCTCCACACAGATCACAGCCCTCCCCTCGGCCAGCAAACATCCTCACGCTTCAGCGCCGCTCGGGGTGGATGAGACACTTGAAGGTGGGCTCGAGGTGAAGCATGAGTCAGAGAAGGAGAAAAATGAAAATGCGAAGGAGCCCCCGTGTAAGAGAGTCTGTCAGGATCTTTCAGAAACCTCAGGTGAGTTTTTTTCTAAACACATTGAAGACCTTAAGCAAGTTTGGCCAACCCCCACCTTACAGCACTGAGGCAAGGCCAAGGGGGTCACATGGTAACCTCCATGTTTGTATGCGTGCACGTAGGGCCTGAGCAAAGCCAAGCCACAGAGAGTGTTGCACCGGAAGAAAACGTAGCCACGGCTAAGGAGACCACCAAGGCTGCACCTGCACTTTTGGAGCGCTCCTCTCAGCTCATGGAGCTCCTCGCCGACATGCCAGATGTTGTTCAACTGTTGAGCGGAGCAGCTCACAGCTGTCTGGGAGAACAGGAGAGACAGGTACAACACGACCGCTTTTGAGAAGCTGATATGAACTCCAACACATTTGAACGGCAGCTGCCCTTTTGAAATGAAGAGTTACCTCTTCCTCACCGACTCGTGAGCGCCGCGGTACGTACAGGCAACTTCTGTGTCAAGCTAATGTGGCTCACATGGGTACACTATACTTGAGTACCATCTAGTCGTTCAAATGTGAATTACACCTCTTGTGACAATAATGAAAAAAACGGTCTCAAAAAATGTTGTCGATAACGTTGATTATCACCAATAATTTGTAGCACAATTATCGACTAGCAAAATTTATTGTGACAGGCCTATGTGGCTGTTTTTTAAAGTTATTTTATTGGCCTATGACACATTCTAAAAATACAATTAAACAAGAAAAAAAAAAAAAAAATATATATATATATATATATATATATATATATATATATATATATTAAGTAATTTTACAAGAATAAAGTCAAAATATGAGGTGAATAAAGTCATAATATTACGTTAAAAAAAGTTCTCATCTTAAGGGGGAAAAAATCATTTTATGAGAATAAAGTCCTAATATTAATAGGAAAAAACATTTTAAATTTGTTGAAAGAAAAGACAAAACAATGAATACATTAGCAATTTTTTGAAAATTAGGTTGGGAAAAACTTACAATATTATGAGAATGAATGCATAATGTTAAGAGAAAAAAGTTATCATCTTAAAGGGAAAAGAAGGTGTACTTTTACAAGTATAAAGTCGTAATATTAATAGGAAAACAACTTTTTTCTTTGGAAGAAAGATGTTATATTTTAAAGACAAACAGCATAGAAAATGAATGAATGTTATTTTCTAAAGTCGTAATATTATGAGAAACAGAATAAGAATAAAGTTGCAATTTCAGGTTGGGAATCTGATCAGAGAATAAATATACGAGAAAAAAAGTTGTCATCTTATGGTAAAAAAAAAAAGTTGTAATTTGAAAAAGCATTTTTAAAAACATAGTTGATATATTAAAGAAAAGAAATATATTTTTAAAGTCATGATCTTATGAAAAATAAAACAAAGAATAAAATTGCAATTTTTGGAAAATTCGGTTGGGAAAAAGTTATTAGAGGAATAAAGTCATAAGAGAAAAAAGTTCTCATCTCATGGGGAAAAAAGCGGTTATTTTTGCAGGAATAAAGTCGTAATATTATAAAGAAAAACATTTTTAAAAACAAAGTTGATACATTGAAGGAAAAAAAAATCTATTTTTTAACAATAAACCAAATAATACATTTGCAATTGTTGGGCAAAAGTTCTTATATTAGGAGAATAAAGTCATAAAATTATGAGAAGAAAGTTGTCATCTTAGAGAGGAAACAAAGCCGTACTTTTATCAGAATAAGGTTGCGATAGTTGCAATATTAATAGGAAAAAAGACAGCACTTATTTTGAAAGTCTTGACATTAAGTGAAACAAATAAAACACAACATAAAGTTGCAATTCAAGGAAAATTAGGTTGTGAAAAAGTTCTATTATGGGAATAAAGTCCAAATATTATGGGAATAAGTCATTACACTAGAAGAAAAAGAAAATAAATGGAAAAACAAGCAAAAAAGGTGTAATGTAAGGAGAACAAAAATGTATACTAATACTTGTTTTTTCAGCCATATCACAAAGCCGAGACACAGGCTGGTTTTTCTTTGACTTAACTTAATCAGCAAAATGGCACAAACTGCTGAAAAATGAGACACTTCTAAGAAAAGCATGAAAAAGCAGGCAGGGATGTTGTTTTCCTGCCAGGTTGTGAGGGAGTGCTGTGAAGACTCGGACCCCAGCTCGGCTGTGAAGAAGCTGATGAGCGAAGTGGAGAAGGGACTCGTCAGCGGGCAAGCTCTCCTGAAGCTGCTCCGCTCTGTCCAACAGAAAGCTCCCTCCCCCTTCCCCGTGCCGCTGCTCTCTCAGCTGGAGGACTTGGAGAAAGCCACTCAGGAGCCGGGCGGGGGCCAAAACGGAGGTAAAACACAGCGCGTTGCTTGAAAAGTCCGCGTATGAATGCAGATGCAGCCTCAGTAATGGTGTCGTCACAGTTAACCCCGAACAGAACAGCATTGAAGTACAGCTGGAGAAAAGCGATACGGAGAACCCCAAAGAGGAAGAGAAAGACGCAGACTGTCCGTCGCCCTCCAAGTCGTACTGCTGTCACTGGTGTAAGAAGACTTTTGCCTACAAGTGTCGACTGGTGGCCCATAAGAAGCGCTGCCCCATGTCTGACGAGGGTCGGCTGCAGTGTCCGCACTGCCCCGAGAAGCTCGCCAATCAGCGGGCCCTGCAGCGCCACCTCACGGAGGCTCACGCCGGCAGCACAGGAGCCAAGAAGAAGAAGAAGAAGATAGCCTGTGACCTCTGCGGGCGCACCTTTGCGCACCCGTCAGGTGAGCACAAAGGAATTGCTCGGAGTTCTCCTCAATCTTGCAAAGCGCATCAACCTTTTAGGGACACAAAGCGTTGAAAATCATCTAATTTTTTAAAAGTCTTTTAAAAATTAGTTTTTATTTGAGAATTATTTTACAAATAATGTATTTAATAATTATTTTTAGTTAAGAATTATTTAAACCATTTTTTTAAAATGCAGACAGAAAGAAAGTTAAATTAAATTGAAAGGAATTATACATAAATGTGAATGAAATAAATAAATGTGTGTGATTGGCAAAGAGAAGACAAAGAGCAGATTTGTGGACAAACTGCAGGCCATCAGAGATGATGCCTGCCACCCTCTGCAGGCCGCCATGGGTGTGCATCTAATTTCATATAATCAGCAATCACACGGACGACAATATGTTCCAAAAATCCAGCTACTAATGTAAATGTGCACCTTCAGTGTCTAATGACCGGAGAGAACAGGAGAAATAAAACAGACTTATTATTTTTTACTACAATTAAACAGTTTTGTGTAATTTTTTTTTTATTTTATTTTTATTTTGTAACAATTAAATTGTCATTTAGTTAAAAACAAAAATAATTACATAAGGATTTTTTTTTTTTTTAAATCTCTAGTCTTCTAAAAAGGATCACACCCTCTCAATTTTTACATAAAAAGGCAGCAATTGTATTCATGTTTTAGGTCAGAAAACACCTCCTGCAAGCAGAAGTCAATTGTTCTAAAAGGAAAAGTACACTTTTCTTTTTTAAAATTTTGCTCATCATACACATGGGGCGTTGTTGGCGCTTTTTTCGGAAGGCTTCATAGGCTGAATAGGTGCGTCCCATTCTAAAGTGCAGTTTAGTTAGCCCACTTTAGTTCAAGCTTGTGGCCCTGACCCAAACAATGCAAAACCCCACCATCATGTGTTGCCCAGGTATGATTTACCACAAGCGGACGGAGCACTTTGACGAGAAGCCGTTTGCTTGCGAGACGTGCGGTGCCAAGTTTTCTGCCACCTCCTCTCTGAAGAATCACATGCGGCTGCACACGGGAGAAAAACCATTCCGCTGTAAACACTGCGACATGAGCTTCAGCGTGTCTGCTGCACTTGCGTACCACACCAAGAAGAAACACTCAGAGGGTGAGACACACTCACGCCAGCACACATTTATGTGTGAGATTGTTGTTCACACAGTGATGGCTTAAATGCAGAGGTCACATGTTGCTGTTTGTGGGTTCAGGTAAGATGTACGCGTGTCAGTATTGCAAGGCTGTCTTCGCCCAGTCCATCGAGCTCTCGCGCCACGTGAGAACACACACTGGTGATCGGCCCTACGTGTGTCGGGAATGCGGGAAAGGCCACAGCCAGGCCAGTGGCTTGACGGTCCACCTGCAGACTTTCCACAGTAAGAACCCACTCACAGCCATTGTGTGTGTGTGTGTGTGCGCATCATAATCACCCCATACACTCCATCGTTAAGGTAGCTTTTGTTTAATGAGGTTGCATAGCAAAAACACCTTTGGTTTTTGTGCCCATCTTTCATGATTGAACACAAAAGGCCTATTTCTATCAAAAATTGTTGACAAATTTAATTTAAATGTTTGTTATTATTGCAGACAGCATGATTATTGCACATGTGTGCGTTTGGCTGGCCACAATAAAAGGCCACTCGAAGGTACAGTTTCACTGTACTGTATTGATCATTCTTAACTCGTTCAATCCCAGCCATTTTTCAAAAGACAACCCCTTCAGTAGCGGCCATTTTAGACGATTGTGACTGATCTTTCAAGGCACACAGAATATTGTGTTCTATGGCTATATAAACATGGAGCCTGCCAAAAGAAATATTAGATTCCCGTCTGTCATCAGGAAAAAAAAAATTGTTTCTACCTTTTTCTGTTCTTTAGTAACCAGCAGTAGAACGTAGGTAAGTTTCAGGAAAATATCAGTTCCTGACTAGAAAAGGCAGAAAACCAGCTTCTTGTATAAGATGCATTTCAAGCATAACTTTCACTTTGACACAATTTTTTTTTGCTTTTGTGACAGCTCAAATATCTAACCAAAACAAACATCACATGCTCTCCCGCTTCCTGTCAGACCTGCCGCAGGCCCTCGACTGTCCGAAGTGCTGCCTCAGCTTCCAGACTTTGGAGGAGCATCAGAAGCACAACGAGGAGTTCCACCTGAAGGAGTTCCACAAGTGCCCCACCTGCAGCAAAGTCTTCACCAGCGTCGCCCTGCTGGAC